>NW_004567104.1:62619424-62639555 GCF_000260355.1 Condylura cristata | reverse complement strand
GCTTCTTAGTGCTGTGTTTCAACCTGCTGCGCCACCAGGGAGGGCCTATCTCTAATTTTTTATGTTTGATGGGAAGTGTCCTCCAGTTTATGAAATTCAGTTATAAATGTTAACTTTTTTCAGTGCAGATACACTTAAGACACATTTACACGTAACTTCAAATCTTTACTTTCTTCTTAATTAGTTTGTTTTCTGGGCACATTATTTCACCTTCGCTAATCTTGTTAACAGTTTAGTAATATGGAGGTGAGACTGATATGCCATCAGTAGTTTAGCAAGCAAAATACTTAAAGGATTTTTTTTTTTTTTTTGGAGTTGCTGCCATAAATGCACTCAGCAATGCTGGGATTTTGATGTTATTTCCTAGTTAGTCCAAGTTATGTTGTCTGACATGATTATCTGGTGCCTCTCACTGCAGCATGTAACGGTGGTTAGAGTTATAGTCTTGTGGGATCTAATTGCAGTTGATCCCAAATGTGACTTGTCTAAAATGCCTCTCACAACGAAGCTGACATTTGTTATATTTGCTCATATAACTGTCATAGAGTGAAACTGGATAATCTGTCTCGTCTATAGATGAGGAAAGAACCCGAGTGACTTGGCGACTCACTCCATGTATATGACTCACTGATGGATGTTTCCATTATCCCATTCTTCCTTATACAGTTTAGAAATTTGTATTATAATAACCCCTTTTAATCCAGTTTGCTTCCCACCTGTTGTCAGTCAGTTATTAACACTCTACTGTTTCTATTTGTGCTTTTCTGAGAGACTTTTTAAAAATGTCTAGGTAACTGCTCTGTTCCCTTATTGAGAAAATATTTCTAATGGTGAGATAATGATTTTACTCACTGTAAGAATCATTCAAGTATTAGTTAGTGTCAACCTTGGCGATCAATGATTATAAATTTACTAGAAATCTATTTTTTAGTGTATGTAGTAGAACAATTCCTTTCACACCCTATTCTACAACTTGCTCTCTGTGATGTCATCTTTTATGGATATAAAATTATTAATTTAGTCAAAGGAAAAATTTCAATGATGTAAGTTCTCTTTTGTTACAGGAATAAAACTAGGTATGAATGGCAGATATAACTGCTATGGAAGGACATACCATCTTAAGATGTTTCTGTATCTTCATATTATCAAATCTAACATCAAGACAATTCTCCAGGGTATAAAGTACATGTAGACAGGTGGCTGCATGTTCTCTGTACCTAGGTATATCTGAGTATCTGGCAATAAAGTGAGTAGCTTCTTTTTCTCCATGCTTTCTAGCTTAGTGCCATAATGCATGCATTTGGGAATTCAACATATTAAAGCTTATTTTTACATCTTGTACATCAAAGAGATCCTTGAAAAAATATTACAAAAAGCAAGCAGGCAAATCATTCGTGTGTGGCCAAGGAAGAAGTTGAAATTCCTACGCTTCCATCTTGGCAATTAGGAACTGTGGCCTATCTGGATGTTATCTATGAGCTTATTTACTCTCTTTGGACCATTTGGTGAGACAATGTGCCCTCCTCTACTTTTATCCTCTGAATCTCTGCCAAACATTAGCAAAGAATTCCTGAAGAATGGATTCTGTAGTAATCTTTTCATTTTTATGTGTTCCCAGGATGATAACAGTGTGTTCTAAAGAGAATAATTTTCTCATAGGCAGGCATGCTGCTTTTAGAAAAATAGCAACTTTTTCTTCCCTTCTTGTAAAATGTTCAGTTTTATTTCTGTATAAGAAACAAATACCTATACTTACATGAAAACTCCCAATTTCTGGTTACATGTAATGAAAACTTGTAGTGCAAGTATAAACTCTGTTGTTAGAAAATAAGAGACAATCTTAGGTTTTAATGGCATAGTTTAATATATATATATATATATATATATACACATATATATATGCATTAGTCTTTTCATTTTTAAATATAAGATTTTTAAAAATTAAAAAATAATAAATATATTTTACATCACTGTTCTTTTTTGTACAATGTATGCTTTCTCCTCTCAGTTGTAGTCCCTGTAAAATTCCCACCACACCACCTGTGTACCATCACCATAATCCCTTGTGCCCTTCCCTCCCCTGTTTTGATGCCTCTCCCTCCCCCTCTCCTGCAAAATTTTTAATTTGTTATAGTTTCCTCCCCGATCTCTTATTTGTTTCCCCTATACTCCTTCTATAAGTGAAACCATCTGATATGTTTCTTTTTCTTGCTGGTTTATTTCACTTAGCCTAATCCCTTCTGGCTCCATTCCGGTTGCTGCAAATGGCACTAGTTTATCTTTTTGACTGCTGAGTAATATTCCATTGTGTATATTTGCTACATCTTCTCAATTCAATCATCTATTTTTGGGAGTTTGTGTTTTCATATCTTACCTATTGTAAATAGTGCTGCAGTAAACACTGGAGTGTAGGGATCATTTTGAATCATTGGATTTGTGTCCTTTGGGTAGATTCCTAGGAGTTGATGGGCCATATGGAAACTCTGTTTTTTTTTGTAGTTTGAGGAGTATGCAGACAGCATCATATGATTGGACCAGTTTGCATTCATACCAGCAGTGTAGGAGAGTACCCTTTCTCCACATCCTGGACAACACTTGTTCCTTCCCACTTCCTTCCTTTTTTTCCTCCTTCCTTCTTTCTTTTCCTCCTTCCCTCCACACCTACATATTTTTCATTGCCTAATTTGTAGTTGAACTTCAAAGTGCATATTCTCACTTCAAATTCTTTTTTACTCACCTTAAGTCATCATGCCTCTTTTGGTAAAATGTTTATGCCTTTTGATAAAGTTGGGCTACTTGTTCATTTAGCCCTACAATTGAGGCAGTGATAGCATTAGTACAAATCAGGGGAGAATCCTAGTACACTTTTGTCCTTTTATTTAGACCTGTTAGTAATGTAACCTAAGAGGCATTACAAAGGAAATAAAACTCAGAATAGGAGTTTGAGAAGTGATATCAGAGTCACACTAGCTATTTATGAAGCTGTGTCAAAATAGGAAGAAAATAAGCAGACCAGAGAGTGGAAACTGTGTTTTTGCATAATGGGTCATCCAAAGTCATAATTTTTTTTGAAGATGTATATATTTATGCATACAAGAACTGGGATACAGGCCAGAGGTGTGTTGGGGGGGGGTTGGGGGAGGAGGGGGGTTTAGGGGATTCACCAGAGATAGAGTGGGAAACAGAACTGGCAGAGCTACTGAAATGCACTGCTGAGGGGAACAGTGGGTGAGACATGAGTGGTCTGCTTCTCCATGTGAATCAACTCCCTGACTGGGGCTTGAACTCACGCTGTAGTGGCTGTGATCAGCCTAATAGTGCTGCAACCTAACCCCTTGTGACACTGGGGAGGCCCCCAAATCATATATATTGATTAGCTACTTGGGTTTGGTATTTTAAATGGCTGGAAGGATCTGTAGCCACACCTCCACAAAGCATCTTTCACAATTCAGTATATTTCCTCATGTTTTAGAAAAGTGGTTACATTTTGTTCAAACAAGTTAGTTAGTTTGACATTTAAACCCAGTGTAAATGGCTCCAAGATATATTTGTTTCAGAGTACTAACTCTGTGGTCACTCCAGAAAAATCTAGAGTAAATTGGGTGGTAATAGTTTTGATAGATTAAGTGGATCTCTCAATTTATGCCAGGTAATAATCTTGATACTGGGCCCTCCCTGGTGGCACATTGGGTTAAAGCGCAGCACTGTGAAGCTACCCACAGCCACTGCAGCATGAGTTAGATCCCCAGCCAGCGAGGTGACCCACATGGCACAGCAGACCTCTCCCGAACTTCTTGCTATTCTCCTCAGCAGTGCATTTCAGTCAGTCAGCCTGTTCTGCTCCCAACTCTGCCTCTCGTGAATCCTCTCACCCCCCACACCTCTCGCCTGTACCCCAGTTCTTGTATGTATAATCAAATAAATCCTAAAAAAATCATAATCTTGATACTGTTTTTACAAGACTGATGTGGAGACTGGAGTGTTTACTAGAACACAGTGAAACAATCTCCTTCAAAGCTGATTTATTTTCCTTGCATTTTATTTCAGCTGTTATTCCTGCTTGGTTTGGAAAATGATCTTAGGTTTTATTAGACATTTTGAGAAGAGTTATAAAAGCACACCCACATGCACACACACAAGTGTAGTTTCCAGCTAATATCCTAATTTAAATTTGGGTATGATCACACATTTCAGTTTCATCTACCATAGATCAGTCAGTCTCTCTCTCTCTTACTGTCTCTTCCCCTCCTCAGTGTCTGTTTCTCTCTTTAGCTCTTCCTTTCCCCACCCCTGTTCTCTCTCTTTTCCCCTCTCATTTACCTTGTCCTCTGTGCTGTAGTCTAATCTACAACTCTCATAAAATTAAACCTGTTCTCTACCAGAAATAGGCAATAATATTAAGTTACTCTCTGAACTAATAGACAGCGTAGTCTATGTATTACTCTTAGAATGTTGACTCTATGAAGTTCCCTTTCAGTCTTTAAAAATAATATCTAGCTTCTCAATTTTTAAGACATTATCTCCTGGGGAAAATTATTTCCCTGAATTTGGATCTATGGTTCTGTATTTCCTGGCCACTCATAAGCTCACCATGTTTCTTATCTCCTCAGCAAATCAATGGGCCTATGAAATAGAATCCTTCCCATGATATATTCTTTGAGCTCACTTTACTATTCAAAGTTTAATTCATATGAGCCTCTGCAACTGATCCCTTCCCAAGCTCAGATAGTTTTAGAATAAGTAGAGTGTACAATGGCCTCAATTTTGCCTTTTATTACTTGGTGGGACCAACAAGAAGAGGAAGAGAAATGAGAGACACCACCTTAACTTGTGTAGTGAGTTCTTGCTTCGAGCCTGCTGCACTTTAATTCTTTCAGGAGTCTTAGAATTTGCCACCCTGGGAAATATCAACCCCTGCTTTTTAGTGGACACATGTTTTATTTAGGGAATAAATATTTTATAACTGCTAAAATAAACATTTATAAATACATCCTATATAGTATGTTAATATACAGTATGTTCC
This sequence comes from Condylura cristata, assembly GCF_000260355.1. Classification (NCBI taxonomy): domain Eukaryota; kingdom Metazoa; phylum Chordata; class Mammalia; order Eulipotyphla; family Talpidae; genus Condylura; species Condylura cristata. The sequence goes on along the minus strand of NW_004567104.1, from coordinate 62,634,532 downwards.
ATAAGTACTTTATAAAGGCCTTGATAGAGGATGAATCAGTAAAGGTGCCAAAATGTACTTCACGACCATGAGCCTGGCTTCTCCTCTTATGCTTCCTGATCTAGGATTAGATTGATAGGTATGTGTAAGTAGAGCAAATGTATTTAAGATGGATCATCTAACATTTTCCCCAAAGGTGGAAGTTGGGAGTGCCTTCCAACAAAATTAGACTAAGGTTATATTCTGTATTATGGGGATCCCATCATAATATTGATGTTGGTTCATCTCAGGCCTGTTGTACCATTTCCCCCCTCTGCTTACCATATTAGGCACCATTATAGCTAAAATAATGCTTAAAATGATACACTGAGACAGGTATTACCATTATCTCCATTTTACTGATGATGAAATTGAAGCATAGGTGAAGTAGTGTTCTCTAGGTCACAAATCTTATCTATAGTAGAGCCAGGATGTAAATATGGACAACATGATTCCAGAATGTGGGCTCTTACATATTACATTTATGTCCTTTCATAATGGATATTGATATGTTTTTGTGTAGGACTTTCTTATATTTTAGAGGGCATAATGAGTGCTATGCAAATCTCTGGAAAGAAGTTGTGTTATTGTGTTTGTAAAATTAATGGATCAATAGATGGTCCAATCAGTTTTCTGTAGATGGTCCACAGAAAATTGAATAAGCTGTCACTGATAATGCAAACATCCTTGAATAGGGAAATATTATTAAAGGTAAGAGCTGGGAGATTCTGGCACATTGGACAAGTAAGGCAAGGAAGTGAAGTGAATGTTGGCCGATAATATGAAGGAGGAATTTATTTTTAGGAAAGTCATATTACGGCTCTGCCTATTTGCCTTTTCCCTTTTCCTTGTGCTGTGCTCCAGGCAGGGCAGTATATTGCTTCAACAGTACACTGGTTCCAGGTGTCTTCAGTTTGGGTCTTCCCTTTGTTACTTGTCTGAGAGCTTTGAGCCCAGTTACAGAAGAAGAGTGTTTATTCACACAGTTCTCATTGAGATGGGGTAAATTCACAGTGGACACAGAACACCCTATAGGTTCCTGAACCTCACTGTATTTAGTAGAAGAGATAAAAAAGGAGATAAGTCAGAAGAAGAAAGACAGATATGGGTGGTTTCACTCCTACATGGAATATATATATAAATAACAAACAAAAAACTAAATAAACAAACAGACAAAACTAAGACAAAACAGATCCTAGAACTATAACTACAGAATAGAGGCTACTAGAAACTATAATGGAGGATTTTGGGGGCTTTGATCTTGGGTGTGGAATGTTACCATACATTTGGAGTTGCCCCTTGAGTCTATGGGCCCACTCTTGAGATGGTTGAGGGGCAGCCACCCCCACCTATGCCCCTACATCAGTGAGCAGGCTTCCTAGCCATTCAGGCCATCATCCTGAGCGCTGTGCTTGGCAGCCATGGTGATTCTGCCCGATAGCCCACACACCATGTGCACCTGCACACGACCACCTGCAGGACAACGAGTAAACCGAATAAATGAACTAGAAAAAACATCCTGTCAGGTAATGTGCTCTGTTGGACATTGAGCATCTAATGTTCTTTATTATTTTTTTAATATTTATTTATTTATGCATACAGAACTGGGGTACAGGCCAGAGGTGCAGGGGTGGGGAGAGGATTCACTACAAACAGTGTGGGGAGCAGAACAGGCCAACTGACGAAGTACACTGCTGAGGGGAGCAGCGGGCAGGGGAGCAGCGGGCAGAGATCTGCTGCGCCATGTAGGTCATCTCCGGGGCAGGGATTGAACTCATGCTGAACTGTCTTTAGCTTCTTATTGCCGTGCTTTAACCCGATTGGCCACAATGGAGGGCCCCATTTTTTTAAGATGTATTTATTTAGGCATATAAGCATTGGGGTACAAGCCAGAGGTATGGGGGTGAGAAGCCACACCACAGACAGAGTGGGGAGCAAAACAGGCAGATAGATCTATTGAAGTACACTGCTATAGGGAGCAGCAAGCAAGACAGTAAAAATCCACTGTGTTGCGTGGGTCACCTCCCTGGCCAGGGATCAAACTCATATACTGACATAGCTGTAGGTATCCTCAGAGGGCTGTGCTTTAACCCATTTGCTACCAGGGAGGGCCCCCAATATTCTTCATTATTCTTAAATGAAAAGAAAGTAGTAGTTTAATTCTGAAAAATTTAGTTCATGAAGCTGTCAATAATAAGTCTCTGAGAAAGTGTTCAGGGAGGGAATTACTTAGAAGTTCTTCCATAAATTATGGCCACAAAAATTTAACCTCACAGGCCATTCTGTTCCAAGAATTCTACCTGTTTTACAATTAAGGCATGTTGAGATTTGTTCAGAAACCAGACTCTTTTTAGGCATTCCTCTTTTAAATTTTAATAGAGCAATTGTATGGAGTCATTAATATGATGTTAATGATTAAGGGAATGAAGTCACGATTTTCTCTTGAATATTTTGCATTTGAGTTGTCTGAATATGTGGGTGAAACTACAGTTAACTGTTTTTGAGAATGGTAAATTTCAGATATCAAAAGTTTTGGTTCTTAAGAAAGTTTCAGTTCTTAGCTGCTAATCTAAGAACTGCTTTAGCGACTAAGGTAATTATGAAATGCTTTATGGTTTCACATACTTTTAGTTACGTGTGTGGGGACATTTTTAACAGACATTCTTTCAAAGAAAAAAGTGAGACTTGATTATTTAATTAAATATAAAATACAGCTGTTAAAATTTCAGCTTACAGTCTCAAGTATTAAAGATTACTCTTTCCTTTTTTATCAAACAAAACTAAGTTCATTAGACTGAAATAAGAGAGAGCATACCATTGGATAATTTTGCATAGAGTCTCAGAAAGAGGAAATGAAGGATGATAGTTATAGGTCTGTGGTTTAGGTTAGGTGACTTTCTTTTTATTGTGGTCATTCATACTATTTAATATTTTTTACTCTGCTTGCTCATTCACTCCATAAAATGTCCAGTTATTGCAATAGATCTGTGAGAGAAAATGGAGCATGTTAAGAAAGAGACACAAGTGTCAGTGTCTCAGAAGGAAACAACACACTCAGAATGGGGGCTAGAAATGGGTCTAATGAGCAGGTTTTTATAGTGATCTGGAGAAAGAACATCAGTGATAAGGTATGATAAAGGCAACATGGCTAGCATTTTGAGAACCTTTATTGTCACTCTTGAGACTAAGGGGATGAGGAGAGGGGACAGTTACTTCAAGCTTATGAGAGCAGTAACTACAGGAAAGGTCTGCCAAGAAATGCCTTTTGTAAAAGAAGACAGTGACTGCTAATCTTCAGTAAGCTAGGAGGGAGCTGGGGAATACATATTCCTATATTGCTTTGCACCTGTCTTTTCTTTCATAGCTGAACAGGTTGGAAGTATAGACTAAGGAAGTCAGGTTGATGTGCTCTATAGAATAAATAAGTTTCCCGGGCACATAGTAAGGTAGAAAACACTGAAGAAATATGAAGGATTAATCTAGAGAGGGTGGACCTCAGTGTGTGTGTGTGTGCATGTGTGCCTGTGTAGACATATGTACAAATCACATGCAACTTATCTAGAACATGGGATATTTGCTGTCATCAGCTAATAACTAGTCATTCATTTGTGTTATTTACGGACACTTTTCATTTTTATTCAGGCCAAGCAGTATGAAAATATCAAGTGCAGTTCAAGGGACTATGAAAATTTCACCTCCTCAGATTGGAACCCAAATATCCTATAGCTTACTGACAAGAAATAGCAACTGGAATAAACTAATTTTTTTTTCCAGTTGTATGTGCTAGGGATGTTATAAAGAGATAAAAGTCCATCTCTGGGCCCTCCCTGGTGGCACAGCGGATTAAAGCACAGCACTGAGAATCTAAAGCCACTTCCGCATGAGTTCAATTCCCGCCTGCCCCGGAGGTGACCACATGGTGTGGCAGACCTCTCCTGACCCGCCTGCTGCTTCCCTCAGCAGTGTACTTCGTAGATCTGCCTGTTCTGTTCCCAACTCTGTCTCTGGTGAAGCCTCTCGCCGCCCCTGAGCCTCTGGCCTGTACCCCAGTTCTGTATGCACAAATAAATAAATCTTAAAAAAAAAAAAAAGTCCATCTCTGTGTTGAAGAGGGCATTATGAAATAAAGAACCAAAGTGAATAGTACAGAAATGCAATAAATACTTTGGAACTTGGAAAAAATCAGCAAAGATGAGGGTGGACAGGGAACCGGAGGAAGAGTTAGAGAAGCAGAACATGACCTCGATGTTAGGTTGTGTGAAGATCCAACAGTGAGTGTGGGTGAAGGAGTCCAGGAGAAGGGGTTGATATACAGTCACCTTAAGAAAACTGACATTATTGAGCTCTTCCTGGTGGTGCAACCGCTTAAAGCACCGCCTTATCAAGCTCTCCAAAGCCACTGCAGCATGAGATCAATCCCCTGCCAGGGAGCTGACACACATAGTGCAGCAGACCTCTCCTGACCTGCCCGCTACTCCCCTTAGCAGTGTATTTCAGTAGATCTGCCTGTTCTGCTCCCCACTCTGTCTCTGGTGAATCCTTTCATCCACCACACCTCTAGCTTATATCCCAGCTCTGTAAGCATAAATAAATAAAATCTTTTAAAAAGAGAGCAAATTGACATTACTGACAATTTCACCTAGGGGAAGACAATGCTAAGAGCATTGGGGTCTGTAGGAAAGAGTTTGCAGCTAGCTTGGAAGGTTATGGAACTGCTCCTAGTTCCTTCCTTGAACTCAAGCTTAACACAGGTTATGCCAATACCATCCTATCTGGAGATAAGGATGCTGCTTTTGGGCATGGCTGAAAGAGGAAGTAACACACACAATTAGCAGGTGTCTCAGTCAATAAACATTATTTATGGAACGTCCTTTCTTTGTGACAGAGCAGGAGGATGGTGCAGAAATAGAAAAAGGAGGAGGATAAAAGAGAAGCTCCAGACTGGGATAAAGAAAACCAGCAATAAAATTTTTGTGAAGAAATGGGCAAATGCTCCCACTGTTAAGAATGCCAGTAAACTCCATGGAGAAGAAAACATATTATTTGCTTCATTTTCTACTTGGAAACATTTGAAATTTAATAGAACCTCCCTGTGTATGGTTTAGAATTTACCTAGTTGCCACTGATTCCACCTATACTCCCTTAGTGTTGTAAGTTCCTGCACTTATTTTCTGGGAAGGCGCCATGGAAGAATCCAGAAGCTGAGAACTGAAATGTAACCTAGTGCCAGTGTCAGACCCAGGGTTTATTTATTGTCATTGTCTGTTGATGGTTGCACTTAGTGTTAGCCAAAATTAACACACCTGCTTGACTTCTGGTGCATTTGGTGGACTGTGGCAAGAGAAAGGAAAGGAATGCCGAGGTCTTGGTGAAAGAAACATATACCATAGGCAAAGTGAAGGCCAAGCAGAAAGTGGGAAGAGGTCTGGATTAGGCAAGGATCTTCCATTAGGCGCCTCATAGGTAAATTACAGTGAGGTGACTGGAATAAACTGAAATCGTGTAGCTGAGTACCTCTCCTCAGAAACCCTGTCCTGGCCATCTCTACTCCCCTGTCTTGCTACCATCCCACCACTGCGCCATCGGAGCTGCATATAATCCTGGGAATTATAACACTCTGAAATCTCATACTTGTTGACAAATTTTCAGATTATCAACTTTTGTTTTCTGCTTTTACAGTCATTTCATTGTTTTCTTGATTTTGTCATCCTTTACTTAATATTTCCTGTGAGGGAGAAGGTGTTTACATTCTGTTGGCTGCTTGTCTCCTGTTCTGCTTTACTCTCCTGCCCTTTCTTCCAAGTTCTATAGCTGCTATTTGCCCTCTTGACTGTGAATGGATGATCTGTTCATTCTGGAAAACACCTCTTTTTAAGTCATCAAATATCCCTTGATCAGTCTTCAGGAATATGGCCAAATTCTCCTTTTGATTTTCTTTTCCAAAAATTATTCTGATCTTTTTAATGGTTTCCATGTGCCTACCAGTCAGTCGCTAAACCGATTTTTGAATATTATTTTTTCTAGGTACTCTCTGATGGGTGACATTATGTGTTTTCAGTCACTTTGAGTAAAGTCTTTTATTCTTAAGACATTCATGTCAGGCAGGTTATATTTAACATCCATATTTGTTCACAGTGTTAAATTCTTACTACCAACCCCCACATGTATTATCTGAGACATATGTAGCTGTTAAAGTATGAGATTTCCTGAGGTTTCCCTAAGATAAAGAGCTAATTTATTTCAGTACAGCATATTTTTTTTAGAAGTGTTGGTCAAAAATTATTTAATCTAAGAATTAGTGAGAATTTAGTTAAAAATGTATCTTCTTGGAGGAAATAATAAGTCATGGACAGATCAACCTGAATTCTTGTTCTGGATCAGTCATGTCAGAATAATTTGACATGCATTCAATTCTGTAAAATGGGTGTGTTAGTACTGTTTTCTTATGTGTTCCTATAGTTAATTAATGATTATTGCTTTTACATAACGTGTGTTCATATATGAATAGGTCAATAATGCACACTCTCAGTGTACTTTAGTAAAGTACATTGGGAGCTAATTAAAATGAATGTAACTTGTGCTTTGGGGGAGGAAAAGTGTTATCTAAGTATAAATTAAGGAGGAAAGTGGCAGTTAAATCTATACAATGTATCTATTACCACACATTTGAAGTTTAGCTCTAATTACAGATTGCACATGTGAGCAAACAGCATCTGGGAGACTTCCACTCATGTCAGAGGGCCCTTCTTCACATCTATAAAAGAAGGCTATTCATTTAATAACCAAGATTATTAATAAGCCACTTTCTGCTCAGAACAAAAGGCTAGCGTGAAAAGACCTCTTCGAATGTGGGCATGTTGGCAGCATTCGTTGTTGCCTTTTCTGGCAGTATCTGCCCCACAAGGGTCCTGAGAAAAGGAGTTTATATTCAGTCCTTCAGACAGAGGAAAGCATTTTCGTGGATTGATAACTACCCAGAAAGGGCATTTACACCTGATGGAAGAGGAAAATTCTGTAGACAGATTTGTGCCTGTCTGCAAACCTTTCACCATCTGAATAACCCCTGAGGTTAAATAGCTGGTAGACATCTGTAGGCAGAAGTAAGAGAAATGAGATCATCAAGGAACGGTGTCGTGCTTACAACATGTGGCGAAATGAGTGGCTCTTCACCATCTGTTATTTGTGTGTGTATTTTATTATGTAAATGTTCGTACACACTGCATTCTAAACAAAGGAACATTACTTCCACTTCGTTGGTGCTGCCAAGCTTGCGTATGTGTCCTGGAAAAAGAAAGTGGCAGACAGAAAATTCAGGGTTCATCTAGAACTTGTGTCCCCAGTTCTTTCACCAAGAGGGTGAGAGACTTGCAGTAGGTTTGATTCCTTTTCTACATCCTGTTCACAAATACAAAGCTCGACTGTGAATGGAAAACAATGCCTTAAATACTAGAGTTATGGTCTAAAGCTTCTTTTGCTGGGGTTCAAGGGAAAAAATACTAGAAACTAGGAAGCCCTGGGATGGATCCAATGTACACGAGTGATAAATCCAAGCTAGAAAATAAATGTGGACAGAGAAAACAGGCTCTGTTCAATTTTCTTTCATCTGTTTAATTCCTGGCACATATCTACGGGTCATGGGAAGGTTCTGGTGGGCTGCTGTCATTGTCTCCCCAAAACAAGAGGGGTGTGTATGTGCATGTTGGGGAGGAATGAAAGTGAGGAGATTTGGGCGACACATATTCTGGTTTAAATTTTCATAAAATTACCAATTTAAATTGAAATGTAATTATCCTAACTGGCATCTTTTTGGCAGCAGCTTAAAAAAAAAAAAAATCCCTCGGCTTTACTGTACCAAGCAAAAGCCCAGAGGAGTCCTGACACTGGCCTTTAATCAAAAGCTGAAAAGACACAAAAGCTTTTAGATAATCTATGCCAAGCTATCTTGGACAGCACGGAATTGCCTGGAGCACCCTTCTGGTGGCATTTAAAACACCTGGTGCCCTCAAAAAAAAAAAAAATACATCTGTGTCTGCAATTTCTCCTTCTGTAATTCCCTTAAATCTCCCCAGCTCAACCCATTCTCCTATCTTTAAAAGTCGGGATGTTGCAGTGACAGTAAAATAAAGTAATTTTGTTTACCAAGAGAATGCTACTTGTCATTGGCTACGCCTGGAGGTGACAGACTCAGGTGTCCATCTGTACAAACACTTCCTCACTGTTTATTTCATGTGGTTTAATATAATTAAACTATCATTGTGCTCACTGATTCAGCTCAAAATTTAATTTGATAATTGGGAGAAAGGTGTGCATTTGAAATGGAGGCAATTAATTGACACTTTACATGCATTTGAAGAGAAATAATTTAAGTTACACCATACTTAGTGGTGACATACTGTTGTGTTTATATGGATTCTTTTATTTAGTTCTATCACTAGAAGATGGAGGTAAATAATGTTACCCAACCTCACTCCTCTTGATATTGGCAGTCTGATTCTGCAATTTGGAAATATTTTCGCTGCCACAAACAGTTCCATTCAGCGCACAGACACTGGCTTTTCTATAACAAAGACATTTTAATTTTCAACAACAATCTAATCATTCATAACTAGTCTCACGTATATGCAACCTAATTATGCAGATTGTCATATAATTGTGTCAGTAGCCTGATTCTCAGTCTAACAAACATCTTACAGAAAGAAATAATGAGACTAACAAAGACAGTTTTGCAACTTATAAGACCCATCTTTTTCATGATTTGAGTAGAAGAAAAAAAAAAACAAACTCTTATTTAGTTTCTCATCAATACCGGATTTACGTTAATTTATTCCAGGGGAATTCATATATTTTGGTGAACTCACTGAAACTTAAGCAGGAACCATATTTATGGTTAATTATCTTCCATCTGGAAACAAATATGCTTTTGTAATTTTTAAGATGAACAAAAGGTAGTTTGTTTTATCAACTTACAAATTTTTTATCACTTTTTATTGGAGCTCCTGAAATAGATACTTTTAATCAAAACTGAAGCAAATTCAATTTTACAGAATCTTAACTACCACCAATTATACCTGTAGTAAATAATGTTACTTTATAAGAATTATTAGTCATTTCTACATTGCCTCAAGAGGACTGTTCTTAACATAAATAATTGGAGAAATCAAACTCTGCCTTTTAGATGAAAACTTGTGTCCAAGCTTCAAGCTATTATTTAATATTTTTACTATTCAGTGGAACTGTGGGTGAACCTACGAAAGTTTTGGCAGGTCATTTCAGTTAAGCAGCTACACTCTTCTTTTTATTAAAGCTGGAAACCTCATTAAAATAGGCTCTCTGAAGATTTTGTAAACTCCAGTTTCAAATCAAGTTTGGCAATACTCTCTTTTCATATAAATGTGGTTGTTTTGGCACTTTTTAAGTTTCTGGAAGTAAGACAGGCTAAAGAGCAGGGAAAAGTGTGGAACAAAGAAACAAGCTACATAAACACACACATATCCATACGGGTCCACACAAACTTGAGCAACCCCCCAAACAGACCTATTTCTTGTAGCTTTTGTTTTTCCAGATAAAACTCTCTAAAATCTTGTTCTCAATCAGGTAACATAATAGTTATAAAGAAAGAACATCATCCTAAATAATATCCTTAACCATGCTTACAAAGAACCCTTGGTTAACTGAGAAGAGCTGAGGACTCCCCAAAGAGGAGAAAATTTTAAGGCTAGAACAGAGCTGATTCGACTGCTCCTAACAGCAAAAAAGATTATGGGTCAGAAGTGAAAGACTTTGCAACGTCAATAACTAGTTGAGTGAGGGAACTCGGCTTACTAAGTAGATCTTTGGATTTCCAGGTGAAAGTGTATGTTGTATGACATTGTTAGTAAATTCAATATTTCTGGTTGAAATGTTATCAATTTGACACAATCTGTCATGTGTATTTGTAAATCCATTCCTGAATAAGACAGTGTTTACTGTTTTAGTTTTATTTTGTTTTGTGGGAAAGGCAAGTTTCACAAATCTAGTTCCTTCCTTCCTAAAATATACTCATTTTTATAAACTCCCTGAATATAAAGAATATGAATGTATTGTTTATATTCTTAAAATAGGAATCCATCCATAATCTTTTTTCTTTATGTTGCTTGTGAGTTAATTTATAGGCGGGTCATTTTCTTTTTTTCCAGTATTTTAAGAATATTTTTGAAAGTTTATTACTGTTTAGGTAGAGGTGAAGATATTAAATCCTTAACTAAGGATCTTATTTGTAATAACTAGTTAACAAGAAATTTTTCTTTAACTCAATTTCCATATGTTAGTAAAACAATTCTTTTTTTTTTTTTTACAATGAATGTCAAGGCAAGAGATCTACCTGTTCTTTAGATGTCTGTCTGTTTGTTTTAATGAGAGTCTCTTTTGTGAAAGAAACCTAAAATTCCTCAATTTAAATTCAGCTCAGAACAACAGAATTAATATCTAGTCCTAGACTAGGTTGGGGGAAATAAAAGCATCTGATAGAGTCATCTCAAACTATTTAAGTAATTCATATACCCATACAAAACCTTACACAATATTTTCATAAAGGTGTAGATAGGAATAGAAGTGTTAAATATGCTATAATAGTTACAGGCAATAATTAGGTGATATTTTTTCATCAGTGGAAAATTGATTATGCTTCACATTAACTTTTTTTCAGAGTAAATATCAAAATAAATTGAGTGAAGAATATTCTGTTAAATTATCATTTTTTTCCCTGTGGTCACTATTGTCAAATTCTATCAGACAAAGGAAAAAAAATGCAGTGAGTTTATTATGCCTACAATCTATAACTTAAGTTGTACTAACTATGAATGTGATGGAAAACTAAGAGCTAGATCATTCATATTGTGTGGAAATAATTGAGCGAGATATTTTAGAGCTAGAAGACCTTTGGAAATGAAGGAGGAATAGAGGGAAATAATATAAATCCAGTTCTAGATAAAGACAAAGATAGCAAACAATTCACAAATTACTTGTTGATAGCAGTAATAGTTACAAGTTATCTACTTCTTTACATGTACATAATACCATTTCTCAATTTGGGGGCACATCTAATATAGATTTTTAATGAAACCAAATACATGGCAATGCCTCAGAATTCCTAACCTTATTCATAAATTTGTTTCTTCAACTTCACAAATTATAAAATTGATATGTTCAGAATGGAGATCTTCTGGGGAATGGAGATCTTATGGGGGGTGGTGGAGTAATGATGTTTATTGAGATAATGTCAATTTGAATACTGTATGTTTTAGGGTTACATGTTCAGACCTCTGCAACCACCAAAGCCCCAGTAATCTGCACCATGGTCCACCAAGTCTCTTCCCTCTACGCTCCCCATTACTTTCCAGCTTGTCTCGTTGTGATCTCAATTTTAATGTTAAAAATAACCCATAGGTAAGTTGAAACAACGGGCATTCATGTAAACGTTCTCCTAATTTTTGAAACCTTGACATTTAAACAGCAGCTTCTACTTAGTTATACTGTCGTCGCTGTCTGGGTATTAATGTTGGCCTGCTGTTTTACAGGCTTTCCAAGTACACAGGGAATTTGGCTGAGTTAGCAGTTTTGTTTTAATATATTCCTGGAAATTTTATCTTCAGCAGTTCTGTGTGCTTTCAGCAAGTGGTGAAAATGGATGCAGGTTTCTGAGTCTGACGAGGTCATGACTAATGACACCCATATTTGCAAGAAAAACCATGTAGCAGCAGGTTCTGGTGGCAGATGAGAAATGGCACGGGTGTCAACTTGCCACCTTGCCCTCACTTTTTTACATTAGTTCCATTGTCAAGGAATCATGGGGGCAATCTCCAGGCACTGAAGCCACTCATGCCCCTTTTGAAAGCCTTCATAATTGCACTGACAGCTTTGAGGCCTTATGAAACCAAGAGAGGCAGAGTGTGCGTGGCTCCTTTCTAAAGGGTTTTCCATGGCAAACAAACACTCTGGAAAGCATCCTATGGTGACTAGCGAAATGCCTCTAATAAAGTGTCTGTCCTTCAGCAGCATTTGATACCGGTGTCTTTGGCGTACAGTATAGGTAGTCCCCAGACGGTTGTGAAGATGAATGCAAAGGCCGTGTTCACTCTGCAGGCTGCAGCTGCACTCAGGTGTGGCGTCGGCTTCATTCTGGCTTCTGTGCTCAGAATCCAGTCAGAGTGTGACTTTCACACCAGCACAAGCAGTGAGACACATCTAAGCTTCAGATTCCTCATAGCAAGTTGCTAGAACAGGCTCCAAAGTGCTGGGTCTACTTGTGGGAGGTAGCTGCCTTCTAACCTAGCTTCCCAGGCCAGATCCACTGACTGCAAAGCGTCAGGTGACTAGAATGTTGACTTTTGTCTACGTTACAAGAGAAATGATATTGGCTCAGTCCTATGGCATTAGAACTAAGACACCCAAAATTCCCACTTAAGTGAAAAGAATGAAAAGCAACTTTAATGTTATTGCCAGGGAGTTTAGATTTAATATTGCTTTAGACTGAGAGGCAGGGTGATACTCGATGGAAGCTATCGTTTTATGTGCTAATAAGGATAAGAATAGGATTTTGGGAGCTAATAGCTCTCCTCTGAATCATGGTCTTATTTACAGTGGAGGAATGTCATAGATATCATATTTCATCAGCAATGATGGCTTGAATATGCTGCGTGAATAATTATAGTATCTTTCCATCTCCCTTTTGTTATAGGAAACCTTTATAGTAAGGGCTTTTAAATATGCAGTGGGAGTGTGTAATCCAAGTATCAAGGCTAACAAGGAGTTGTTTTGGCAAGTTCAGAACCCTCTCAGAATTCGTGGGTTTGGAGTTTCATATCTAATTGGAACCTTTTAATGTTGGAATAGGTTTGCTCTTAGAAAAATAGTGTAAAGCTTTTAAACAAGGGGGTAAATGATCCTTAAGAAATACTCAGCAGGATTCTGTGACATTCAAATGATGTTTATTTAAAAACAGAAACTCTGTGTTCTGGTGTCTTAACATAGAGGGAAAAAATGGAAACTATATACATCTACAAAAACTACAGGCTTTGAAAAATTGCTTGTGCAAAAGGTTTTGTGAGTTACTGGTGAGCCAAATAATTGAAAAATACCTTGAGAGTGTCAGAGCTGGAATGGATTCTGTTCAACACATTGCCATTTGCTAGAAATTTTCTCTCACGTATTTGCCAGCTGTAGAAAGATCTAATTCGGGTTTCCACTCTCCTAATATTCACTAATACCATCCTGAGATCATTTACTGTTTCATTCCTAGGTTTTCCAGTGATGAGAACAATCTTCTTTTTTTCTTTAAAAATGTTTTCTAGTCCTCACATTTGACCTTTCATCTGACCACAAGGCCGGTACATTGGTCATGCTAAATAGTTAAATAAAAAGAACTAGAAAATCTACTCACCACCCCCCCCTTTTTTTTTTTTGGTCTGGTCTCCTTCCAGTCTCTCCATTTTAAGTGCAAATGATTCCCATATGGTTTGACCTTAGTGAGAATGTTATGAATATTGAGTAAAAAGTATCCTTCCTAAATATTAAGCTTAACAAGAAGTTTTCAGTATTAGGTTTCATAATACACAGGTAAACCTTGTTCAAAAACATAGCTTCTTGTTAGTAACAAACACAATTTGCTTTGACAGCATCTAACAAATTGGGTTTTCAGAAAAGTAGGTCTCAGTGTTGGAAAGAATTGCGGTAAAAATGTAGTTGGAGTGGGGTGACTGCCTGGTTATATAAACATATAGCTGGTGTTCATTTTGGAGCTTCATGTTTTGATTTTGAGAAAGCTTAATTTATCATTTCTAACTAAATAGTTCAAACATTTTACATTCTACCAAAGACATATTTACTAGTCTCTAGGACACAAAGACTGTATTTTAGGAATACTTTAGTTTTGATACTTTGGTTTAATGATCCTTTTTGGTTGAGTGTTATACATATTGATAGGTGAGGATCAATCTTCACCTTTTTTCCCTAGGTAGATATCCAGTTGTTCCAACAATATTTTGAAAAAAGACTTTTCTTTTTTCCGTGGAAAGGCCTTTACACAATTTTTTTTTTTTTTTGAAAATCATTTGACCAATTATGTTTGGTTCTATTTCTAGATTCTATTATCTTCCTTAATCTATTTGTCTAATTTTTCTGTAAAATTCTCTTCATTGCTTATATTTATGGGAGGCATGAAATCCAAACATCTAAGTTCTCTGATTTTTCTCTTTTAAAATCCATTTGAATTTTAATAGATATTTTTAGAATCATCAAGTCCATGTTGGCAAAACCATACTTGGATTTTGATTAGGATTGTATTGAAATTACAGATTTAGAGAAAACACATTCCTTAACAATGTACACTTAACCACATATAATTAGCAAAATCACAATATTAGTATTGACTTAATACTATTAATTGATTTTCAGGTCTTACTCAAATGTCAGTTTCTCTGCTAATGTTATTTCATTTTTTCTGGGCTATGATGTCATGGGGACACACACCATTGTTAATATCCTTGTCTCCTCAGTCTTCCCTATTCTAGAAAAGTCCTCTATCTGGCTTTCTCATCCACTTCCTTGACTCATTTTCAGAGTATTGGCCTGTTTTGTATACCACCTCCCAATTTTGGTTTGTTTGATAGTTCCTCATAATTAAGCTCTGGCTATTTATTTTCAGAAAACAAAACAAAACAAAACAAAACACCATCTCAGAAGTGATACTAAGAGGTTTTCTCAGTATATCTCATTGTGAGGGGGAAGTTGTCTCTGTGTCTCATTGTTGGTGATATTACTTATTGGTGTCTGCCATTTTCTTTTTAAATCAGAAGTTTGCTGGGGGAGGGAGGTCATCATTCTTCATTCTCAATGTGTTCTACTAATGTATTATCAGTTTATTGATCTTTTTTTCACTATTTCTCAGTATCCAGGGATTTTTTTTTTTTAAAGATTTATTTATTTGTGCATACAGAACTAGGGTACAGGCCAGAGGCTCAGGGGTGGTAAGAGGCTTCACCAGAGACAGAGTGGGGAACAGAACAGGCAGATCGATGAAGTACACTGCTGAGGGGAGCAGCGGGCAGGTCAGGA
>NW_004567104.1:62524597-62619324 GCF_000260355.1 Condylura cristata | reverse complement strand
GTCCTCAATTCCTATGCCGGCTTGGACGCGGTGATCTCGGCGTCTTTACTCTGCCGCCATCTTCCGGAAGTTCCAAAATCCATTTGAATTTTAATAGATATTTTTAGAATCATCAAGTCCATGTTGGCAAAACCATACTAGGATTTTGACTAGGGTTGTATTGAAATTATAGATTTAGAGAAAACACATTCCTTAACAATGTACACTTAACCACATATAATTAGCAAAATCACAATATTAATATTGACTTAATACTATTAATTGATTTTCAGGTCTTACTCAAATGTCAGTTTCTCTGCTAATGTTATTTCTTTTTTTCTGGGCTATGATGTCATGAGGACACACACCATTGTTAATATCCTTGTCTCCTCATTCTTCCCTATTCTAGAAAAGTCCTCTATCTGGCTTTCTCATTCACTTCCTTGACCCATTTTCAGAGTATTGGCCTGTTTTGTATACCACCTCCCAATTTTGGTTTGTTTGATATTTCCTCATAATTAAGCTCTGGCTATTTATTTTCAGAAAACAAAACAAAACAAAACACCATCTCAGAAGTGATACTAAGAGGTTTTCTCAGTATATCTCATTGTGAGGGAGAAGTTGTCTCTGTGTCTCATTGTTGGTGATATTACTTATTGGTGTCTGCCATTTTCTTTTTAAATCAGAAGTTTGCTGGGGGAGGGGGGGTCATCATTCTTCATTCTCAATGTGTCCTACTTATGTATTATCAGTTTATTGATCTTTTTTACACTATTTCTCAGTATCCAGGGATTTTGTTTTTTAAAGATTTATTTATTTGTGCATACAGAACTAGGGTACAGGCCAGAGGCTCAGGGGTGGTAAGAGGCTTCACCAGAGACAGAGTGGGGACCAGAGCAGGCAGATCGATGAAGTACACTGCTGAGGGGAGAAGCGGGCAGGTCAGGAGAGGTCTGCCACACCATGTGGTCACCTCTGGGGCAGGCAGGAATTGAACTCATGTGGAAGCGACTTTAGATTCTCAATGCTGTGCTTTAACCCGCTGCACCACCAGGGAGGGCTCAGGGTTTTTTATTTTTAATCTAAGCTATTGAAGTTTTCAGTTCTAAAATTTCCAGCTTGTAATATTCACAGATATACATTATTTTCATTGACTGTAAGTCTAGTTTTCTTATGTCATGGAACATAATTTTAACTTATTTAAAGTATTTGTCTAATTATTCCAACATGTGTTAACTTCAGGATTAGCATCTGTTTATAGTCTGTTCCCTTAAGGCTGCATCACATTTTCTTGATTATTTATATGTGGATACTACTGGACTATGTCCTGGACATCCTGAATATCAAGTTGTAGATAATCTGGATTCTGTTATATTGTTCCAAAAAGTGTTGATGCTTTTCTTTTAGCAGGCAATTAACTTGGTTAGACTCAAAGTGCAAACAGGCATGTGTGTGATGGGCAGCAGTTTAGATCTCAGATCATTTCCACGAGTCAACTTTAGCTGCTTCCCTTTGTCTGATTCAATGTGCACTGTAATAGTCAGAGACTTGTACACCTGTAATCACAGAAATCAGTTCTCTTTCTTTGGCTCTCTTCTGATTCTCCTCACTCGTTAGTAACTCTGGCTGTCATGTGTTTCATGTTCTACACTATTTCCTTTAGCCAATAGACTTCCTGTCAGACTTTGAACTAATGCTACCCCAGCGCCTCCTCCACTGAGGCCTCCCTCAGGGCAGACCTGAGGGAAAAAACATTTAAAAAGTGATGAATTTGCCCCTCCCTGGTGGCACAGCGGGTTAAGCACAGCACTAAGAAACTGAAGCCACTTCAGCATGAGTTCGATCCCCGCATGTACCTGAGGTGACCACATGGTGTGGCAGACCTCTCCTGAACCCACCCTCTACTCCCCTCAGCAGTGTACTTCCTCAGTCAGACTGTTCTGCTTCCTCCTCTGCCTCTCACTGTCCCTCACCTCTGGCCTGTACCCCAATTCTGTATGTATAAATAAATAAATCTTTTTTTTAAAAAAGTGATGAATTCAGTCTACTCTGATTGTTTCCCCCAATAATTTCCTTTGCTCCCAAGTCTGCAAATCATATTTCAGTTTCAAGAACCCTCAGGTAGTTATGCTAGTCTTTTCCAGTCTGTAAGTATTTTTTTCCTAGGAGGATTGGCTTGTTAGATGATCATTTCCGCAGTAACATGAAGACTAAAGAGATGGACTGGGAACTGAATTTTGAATGGTGAAAAGTTGTCCTACAAATTAGTGAATATGAAGAATAAGGAAACTTTCAGTCAAAATTTCACTTCTATAAAATAGTGGATTCCTTTGGGTATCTCCTGACTCATAATGTGCTCATTCCCACATCTTTCAGATCCCTCATATTCATGCTTTTGGCCATAGGCCAAATTTATAATCTTGGCCATAGGTCTTATTTATAATCTTAAAAGAAATGTACAGAGAGAGAAGAAGAATCAAGAAGTGGTAAGACAATGGTCTTACGGACCAGTAATTTTAAATATCCCTTTAGTACTACCTGCATTTCACAGTATTGTTTTCCTTAATTACTATTAGTGATCCCTGTATCCTTTTAAGAAATCTTTTTCTGGTCCTCCCTCACGGTGCACCGAGATAAAGCAGAGCTGCTTCATGTTTGATCCCATGCCCGGAGGTGACCCACATGGCACAGCAGCCCTCTCCTGTCTTGCCTACTGCTCAGCAGTGTACTTCACCAATCTATCCATTCTGCTCCCCGCTCTGTCCCTGGGAATCCTCTCACTGCCCCTGCATCTCTGACCTGTACCCCAGTTCTGCATGTATAAATCAATAAATCTTAAACAACAACAAAAGAAATCTTTTTCCTCCTTAAACTGACTTTTGCAATTGCTCCTTTCTATAGTTTCTGTAATACAAGTATGATGAGATTTACATTAACTTTAGAGAGTGGCATACACCTAACAAACATGTCAAAGGATATGAAGATGACAGGAAATGGGTTACATACAATTCCATAGTATTTCCACTGAAATAATATTTAAATCATTATGCCATGACAGCTATGAAGATCACAGGCAAAATTCCTGAGAATTTGAATGTAATCAGAAGAAAATAGGAGCAAAAAAACAATTACAAGGTGTGAATTTTTGCCCCTTCTTTAAGTAAAGGCTAAATAAGATAACATTGTTGACTGTAAACTCTATAAATGCAGTATCTGTGTCCTGCCCTGGAGACAGCCTACCTCAGGGTCAGTCCCATTACTATAATTAAGTTTCTGCTTCATCAATTTTATATTTGTGCTTAATAAAAAGAGGCATTTTTTCAAGATGTTCTGTTTTTCCAATTATATAATCACTTAGAAATCAATTGCTTAGCAGAAGTTAAAGTAATATGATTTGAGCATGAATTATTCTCTGACAGGACATACGGAGCCAGATGAAACATCAGAGCCTGTCTCCCCACCCCCCATATAAATAAATAAATCTCTATCAAAGTAAATCTTGGGATTCTTTGGATTTGTCAAACATTTCATGGATCTTCCAAAACATTTTGGCAGGATAATTCCCTACAGTGATTCATTATCCATCAATTCATATTTCAATGTCACTTAATATTTGTTGAATATTCACAACATGCTAGCATTGCACAGCTGCTGAGAACATGCTTCCCTCTCAGCCTCACACTGCATTTTTTTAAAGATGGAAAAATAACATATACTTTAAAATTTGTTGAGAGGTTAAAAGAAAATTGCTCTGCAAACAAATCAGCACATCCCGCCCTTTCAGAATAAATCCCTGCATTTCCTTTATGAAGATAATCTTGGGCTCTGAATGCATAAAAATGTGCCTCTTCCTGTGTGTGTATCCTTTTATGTGCCTCTTCCTGTTGTGTATCCTTTTATGATTTTTTATTCAAAATCTAATTTTCACTCCCCACCTATTACTTAACTGTGTTTTTAGACAAAGGAATATTTCTTTATTAATTTTTGTCTTACCTTTATTTGTATCTGTTTCCTAATTTGAAAATCAGTACATAGATAGTTCTATGTTCTTTCAGCTCCCCTAAGAGGATTCGGTTAATCTCCATTCTCTTACTACATTCACGTATCTGCTTAGATTCTTTCTTTCTCAGGTCATGCTATCAAAAATGTACTCACTCCTGGTCACATTCCTGATGCTTAGGCTTTGTATTCTTTTTCTTTGTTATATTAGATTCCTTTGAATTTGGTTATTGTCCCTTTCCACCTTCTGTAATACAAAGTCCATAAAACAGGAAGTTTGTTCTGCCTAGATCAGAATACTGTGTTATACCTGTATATGCTTCTGATGATTTCTCTAAGAAAAAATATTATTTTCCTCTTTATTCAACTCTTAACCTCAAATCATACTCAGTTTGCATATCAGCCTACTTGCTACCTTCCATACTCTCAATTTCTTCTCATATATTGAAATTAAGATTTATTCCTTTTTGTTCCATTTCCCCTCCATCCTGATTATAGAAAACTGTCTGTGTCCATTTTTGTGAAAACACCTAGCTAGCTCTGATGGGTATATTCTTTAATTCAGTTTTCTTTTTAAATATAAGTCTTTCATTGAGACCTTTTTATAAAGAATGTACATGGTGAATGTTGCTAGTATAAGTTAAATAGAATAAATGTCCCAGCAAAAGATATTTTGACTCAAGAACTCACACAATCATTAAATGAATGGTAATGTTTTGTGATATTTTATTGACCTAACTGTTATTTTTTTCTAATAAAAGTAGAGACTCATAAAGAACACAAAACCCTACAAGAAAGTTGAAACATGTTTTGGGGAAACAGTGACTAAATGGGTTTAGTATAATGATTTCAGAAGCAATAACTGATTGCATGTGGCTCCGGAAACCTACCTTTTACTATTTTTCTTACTTTCGAATAATGGATCACCACTTCTCACAAAAAGAAAAAGAAAAAAGAAAAAAAAACAAGAGCAAACTATGCTATGGCATCTGGTTGCTTTCCTTTGGTCTCTTTCAAGTAAAATATTATGTATTTCAGTCCAAGGTTTCTTTAAAATGCTTCCTTTCCCAGTGTGATTTACAGAAATTAAAATTACAAAAAAATAGTACTGAGCATCAAAATTATTCAGTAACAGCTCAAACAGCTGTCTTTTTTTTTTTTGTTGTTCTTGATTGGAATTCTTTCATATTTTAAAAGAATTTAGAAAAATAACTTTTCTCTTTGAAGTTGGATGTGTTTTCTGAAAGTAAGAATATAAATCATATTAGCTAAAACTTTAGAAAACAGATTCTCACTGTTTTCCTCAGAGAAATCTAGAGGAAACATAAAAGGCTATAGCAAATATGTCAACACATTTTTGTTTTTCTGAAATCAGAGTACTACTTAACAATAGCCTTTTTTGGTTGATAGAAACAAGTAAAGTTGATGGTAGTTTTTTTTTTTTTTTTTTTAAGCAACATCCCTATTGTTTCCATTAATTTATTGACTTGGAAATCTATGTACTAAGTGATAATTTGAGCAGAGGTAAATACTGCTGCTATATACTCTCATAATCCTTTATGCATACCCATATATCAGCACTTTCTCTATTGAGTTTCATTAATCCATTGATGAATTTCATCCTTATTAGAACCTGTGCTTGTAAAGGGCATCATGGTCACGTGGCTTTTCACATGGAACACAAAACCAGAATCTTTGTTGTGGCGTCCCTGTATTTATTGAAACAGCAAGCTGAACGGGGCCCTCGTGTTTCCTTCCTAGTATCTAACAATGCTAGATTAGATAGATTAGATAGAATCTAAGATGCTGTTAGATGAGAAGTTCTATACCAGAAATTTAACTAATAAAGTTTCTCCAAAATGCTTGCAAACATCACCAGCCATTTATTTTCTAGAAAGATGTTACCCATCTAATCTAAGTATTTGTTTTTTAATCTAAAATACTCTGCATGGAGGATAAGCAAATAACTTGGGAATTAATTTTCTCTTCATTTACATGGTACAATACTATAAGAACATTGTACTGAGTGTTTTAAAAAAATTCATTTTTTCCTTTTCCTTTTGATAATTTGCTGAGTAGTTGTATGAAACTAGTCCATTTTGGTCCATACAGTCTGGAAAATGAAATGATTGTTTTATGATTTTTTTTAATGATCCTGTTCAATTTCAACATCTCAGATTGAAATTTCATTTACCAGTTCTTTGCTATAAACTGTTGCATTTGTCTCTAACTTCATTCTAATAGATTAGATTTATTGTCCCAAACTGTCTCTTTCTAATAACATAATCTTATTACGACCTCAAAGTCACTGTCCTTTTAAGATAATAATAATCATAAACTACTCCTGTGTCTCATTTTGTCCCTTTAAATCTTATTTAATTGACTTTGCAAAATTAAACAGCAATTTTACCTGTGACTGCAAGCAAAAACTCAAAAAAAGAGCTCAATTAATGCTATTAATGCTGTTCTTTATTAACTGCTTAAATGCTAAGAACTTGCAGTGAATGTTATATTTTTAGCCTCACATTTTGAGATGCACATTAGCATTTCTATTGTTTCAACTATATACTTAGAAACTAAGATTCAGAAAGGTGCAATACATTATCTACATTTCCAAGTTTTTGCATGCAAAAAATGTAACATTTGTTTAACTCTTACTTTTCTCACTTGCAAGGAAAAAATTCCAGGCAACATCTTAAATCTAAAATATATGTGTCACATTAGTACCTAGAATTCTATAGAATAAATTATTTGTAAAGGCATCACATAAATCAATAACTAAAGAGTTGTCACTCAAAATTTAAAATATGAAATGGAGTCTCTAAAAAGTGACTTTGACAGGGTCACAGATAAATCTTTTTCCTCATCTTTATTGTCATCATTACTGCACATGCTAAAACTGTTACCCACTTTTGTTCCACATATACCTTCATCTATCATTTTGGGGTCCTTTGGAGATGAATGTGATATCATGTGCATAACCAAACCCCTTTATGTTTTGATGTATCATTTATAATTTCCAAAAATAAATACTTGAAATAGTAACTACTTCTAATATCAAATCTATAAAAATAATTTTTATCCACGTGAATATATAAACAAAAAAATTTTAAAAAGTACAAAGTACCATCTTAATTGCTTTTGTCTTTTTCTTTAATCATCTTTAAGCTATAACTCAAACAATTTAAAATAGAAATCACATGTGGAACTTCAAATGATTATTCTGTTTATTCAGTTGTCTTGCTTCCATCCCCAAATGAGTAATTTTCCCAAATATTTCTAGAAGATACTTCCCAGTGAGCCTGGAATATACTGATGTTAAATTTTAGGATGTAAGGATTCATTATGGCTACCAGTAAACTAATATTTTTGATGACTTAGTGTAATTTGCCATCTCGGTCATGGAAACAAGTGTGAAAGACAAAGGAAAAGGAATCACTTTGGTTGTAGACAAAGAAAGTTTTGAACAGCAGTAAAAATTTCCAAAGTTGGTTTGTGTCTCTCTCATGCTTCCAATTAAAAGAGACATCAGTGACCTTTCAGGGGAGGGAAAATGAAGTACAGACTTAAAAAAAAAAAAAATGGTACAAGTGAAAATCCTTGTCACTTATAACCTACCCTTCCTCAAGTCCTTAAAAGGACTATCCTTTTATATATATTCTTCAGAATGCAAGTTTTAGTTCTATTTTTATTTATCTGCTCCCTCAAATACCAATTATCAATATGTGTTGATCAGTATAATAAAGTGGCATCAAAGAAATACATTGCCACAGGGGATCAGTGCTTTTCCTGTGTAATTCTGTGAGCAAAAAGTAACATCAGCTCCTTCTTGGAATAAGTTATACTAAATAAACCATGAGTATTGTAAATGACAGTAAGTCACACTGTTAAATGATTAGCAGAAGGACTAAATTGTTGGCTCCCTGGTCACCTTATGATCTATGTTTGCGATCATTAAGAGGTCTAGTCCAGGATGCCTAAATAATACCTAACTCTCTGGTTAAGTAAATTATACCATTATAACTTATGAATACAGTGAAAATCTATGCAAGCATTTTAATGAGACAGATATTTACTGGCATAGGAAGATACTTATATATATCAAGTTGGGTTCCCAAGAAACACATTCTGAAAAGGAGAAATATATGCTGAGTGTTTACTAGGGAGTGAAGAAATGAGAAAGGATTAGGTAGAGGGGAAATATTATCAGCAATATAATTATAATTAAGCCTTAAAGACCCAGGAGTGGCTTCCCACCTGTCTCTCACTTGCTTCTCATTTCCAAGTATCTCTTCACATATGTCCCTGTACATCTCTCTCCTGTCTGTTCCACCTCATGCTATGTATTCTACCTCTCTCCTTCCCAGATGCCCCCACCCTCACTCAGGAAGTCTTATTTTGTACTTTAAGCCCGTTCCTATAAGTGAGAGTAGCAAAAATGGCACCCATTCCTTGTCCTCCCTCCTCCCTGGAGATGCGTCTGTAATCTGGTGACGTCGGAGACATCTCCCATCCAGTCCCCAGACCAACACAGGATTTGGTTCTTCTCCTGGATATAAGGCTGGAGCAGTGTTCTCTCATTGCCTGGCTTACATCTCTTCTAGTGTGGCTCAGACAGCCCGATTCAGTCCCTTCTTAGGCAGAATCAGCTCCTCGTGGTTCAGCCATTACCACCTCGATCTGGACCTGGACACCAGCAGGTCCTTTGCTCTGGCCCAACTCACTCTTTGATATTCTGATGCTTTTTCTCATCCATGAAAGTAGTAATATTTCTCCCCTTGAAGTCAGCTGCGGTATTTATTTTTTGTAGTTTATTTTTTCCCATGTGTTTGAAGGAAAATTAGAAAGTCCAAGAGTGCCTCTCCCACCCCACCTTATAACTCCAGCGGCTGCTTTTCAAAATCTACTGTATCATGCTTTCACTTTTCCGTGGCTTAGAAGCAACCATTAACTAGTATCTGGGCCACTGATTTATGGGATTTTTATAATTTGAGTGCAGAATGAATTACAGATAAAATAGGGCATGAGTTTCCTTATGAATACTCAAACTGCTCTCACTTGAATCAAGAGCTTTGTCTGGGAAATTGACTTACAAATTCAGATTTTTGTTCTTTCAAGACCTAAAGCCCAGGAAAACTTAGTATATTTACTGAAGATTTTTTAAAAAAGATTTATTTATACACACAGTAGTGGGGTGCAGGCCAGAGGTACAGGGGCTGTAAGAGGACTCACCAGAGACCGAGTGGGGAGCAAAAGGTGAATCAATGAAATATACTGTTGAGGGGAGCAGTGATTGAGACAGGACAGGTCTGCTGTACCATGTGGGTCAGCTCCCTGGGGGGAGGTCAAACTGGCACTGAAGCAAGCTTCCTGGTGCTGTATTTTAACCTATTGCGCCACCAGTGAGAGCCCGACTCAAGATTTTTATTTTTTTTTAAAGATTTATTTCTTTGTGCATATAGAACTGGGGTACAGGCCAGAGACTCAGGGGGCGGTGAGAGGCTTCACCAGAGACAGAGTGGGGAACAGAACAGGCAGATGGACGAAGTACACTGCTAAGGGGAGCAGCGGGCAGGCCAGGAGAGGTCTGCCACACCATGTGGTCACCTTCGGGGCAGGCGGGAATTGAACTCATGCGGAAGTGGCTTTAGCTTCTCAGTGCTGTGCTTTAACCTGCTGCGCCACCAGGGAGGGCCAAGATTTTTATTTTTAAATGCATGACATAGAATTTTGGAACTCAAAGGCACACATTTTAGGCCCCTCCTTTTTGAATCTGGAAAGGGAGTCTTAGAGAGAAATTAAAGGTCTTGTTCAAAGTCACATGGCATATTGGGAGCAAAGCTAGAGCTTGAGTAAATGGGTTCTATTAGCCTGTTTTTCTCCAACAAAGTTGTCTGTAGCATATATCAGAAGTGAAAGAGCTAGGATGCTTGAGAAATGACTTTATGCAATGCTTAATTATTTAAAAAGTGGAGGCATTTCACAAAACAAATCACATCTAGGTTTCTTAAGGTCACAATTTCAATCTACAGTGTGTTTTTCAAATGCAAATATGTGCATACCAGCATATTTTATTCCAGAAAGAAAACAGAGCTAGTCAGAAAGCTTCTTACTCTGTCTTTCATGTCCTGTTAGGTGTTTGAGATAAATAAAATAGAATGAGAAACAATATAACAGAATAAGGGTAGAGTATAAAGGCCCTCCCTGGTGGCCCTGCAGGTTAAAGCACAGCACTCTGAGGCTATCACCAGCCACTGTAGCATTGAGTTCAATTCCTGGCCAGAGAGATGACCCATTGGTGCAGCAGACCTCTCCTGTCTCACCCGCTGCTCCCTTCCGCTCCCCTCAGCAGTATATTTCGTTGGTCTGCCTGTTCTACTCCCCACACTCTCTGATGAATCCTCTCATTGCCCCTGCACCTCTAGCCTATACCCCAATTCTGCACGCATAAACAGGTAACTCTTTCAAAAAGAGAGTAGAGAGGAAAATTGAGGCATTATATATTTCAGGGTCTGTATTTACACACATGGCTGATTAAACAGATAAGCAATTTATTATAAGTGTGTTTAGTGTACAAAATTGTGCTGAAGGAAAATAAGATCTGAAGATGAACTTCCAGAAACAGGACCCTCGACTTTCAGGACTTGCCTGCTGACAAAACTACTAACGCTGCAAAACGCGGCACTCAGGAAAGATTGAACTAAATGCTTACAGGAACTTGTCTTACTAAAACTATCACTGCCACCAGTAGCAATGCCATTTCTGAGTTCCTGGACCCCCTCCCACCAAGATGGGTGGAAGCTTCCCCAGGCTAACAAGAAATCCCTGGACACCTGCAACATCTCTCAGAATTCAGCTCAACCCAACTCAGTTTTGATACTACTTGGAATAGCATCAGATTCTGGGGCTCAGTCTCAGACTACCCTCCACTTCAGGCCCCACTTGCAAGTGTAGGTTTGTTAACTGTGCTTCTGACTGGGTCTAAGTCAGAGGTTCCCAGAACACTCTCTGTAGGTTTGATTAATTTGTTAGAGTAGCTTACAGAATATAGGAAACCCATTTTCTCACTAGATCTAGCTTCATGACAGATATTGATCAGGAACAGCTGTTTTGAAAGAGAGGCACAGCACAATGTGTGGGAACGGGTGGGGAGTTTTCATGCTCACTCCAGGAATGCCATTCTCCCCAAATCTCCGTATGTTCACCAACCCCCCACAGTTCCCCAAATCCTGTCCTCTTGGTTTTTATGGTGGCTTTGTTACATAAGCAACATGACTCATTAACTCCGTTGCCATCAGTGATGGATTTCACCTTCAGTCCTCTGCCTTCCCCAAGGTTTGGGAGCTGAGGAGACACAGAAAAATTGAACTCTCTTTTAACTACTTGGCTGATTCCCCTGCCAACCCACTGGCAAGATTAGGTGCTTCCGCTAGTCATTTATTAAAATAACAAGAGACACCTTTATCACGTTCACAAGAAATTCCCAAGTTTGTTGGGAGCTATAAGCAAGCAACTGTTGAGGAAGACCACATTTGTACGCTATGAATGTGTCCCATAAGGGTCATGCTCCTGCAGTGGAGCTGCAAGATCCCCCCCCCCATTCCCCCGCAAAGGCAGGCACCTCTCAACACCCCCAGCAGCCAAAGAAGGCAGTCAAACTGCCTGTGGAGGTGCATGGGGAGGAAGAGCATCCATTATGTTATATTCCGGGGACCCACTCTCCACCCTTGCCACCCTGCATCATCTGCCCAGAGACTGACCTATGGGGACAGCATCAACCAGCTTCGTTGCCCTCCTCTCCAGCTGGACTTGGCTGGTGGGAGCAGTGGCCAGGAGATGGGAAGGTAGCATGAGGGGGAGGTTTGAGCATTTACTCCCCAATTCCATCCTGACTGGACTGCAGGTTCTTTCTTTCTTGAAGGCACTCTGTGGTGTGCCTTGCCATTCCCTGGGGTCCTACCTGCTGCTCCTTTTGTTACATGGCACCCCAGTGTGAACTGGGCCACGTGTCTGTGGGGCCTCACCTGTGCTTAAAATTCACTTGTACTGCAGGCACATGCAAAAGGGTCAAAATGGGTTTATTTACAAAAAGGGAAAAGAAAAGGAAACAACTGGAATATCTTACCAGCTCAGCTGAGTTGGAGCTCTGGTAGCAAACTAACTGAAAGTCCTGAGTCACGGGGTCCAGAGAGCTGTTTTACAAGCGAGAGTAAGAGACGCAATGGCTCACTATTTATCCCCCAATGTCCCAGAATGCCTGCTTAGCTCCGCCCTTGGGTCTCCGCGGTTCTCTCCCTGGTATTGCTGGGAATTGTAGTTTCCAATCACTGGAGTAGGAGGTGGAGTCCATAAGACTCTGCAGAGTTCCTTTAGGACATTCTTCCCCTTAACACTTTCTCCTGCTGCTTCTGGTGTAGTGCTTCTCACTATTATCTAGCTCTCAGGTACATTCTCATCTCTTGTGGCTGCCCTTACTCTTTACCACACCTTGTAAATAACTTCTGGTCAATTCTCCATTATCCTATTTGTATACACTGTCAGTTTCTCACCTGCATCCTGATGAACAATCATGTCTATCTCCACGGTGACAAATGTCTAGATCTTACTTTCTCATCATACCAATCCAGGTGCTAGAATGTATTTTCTTCTCAAACTAAAACCACTGATTAATTGAATTAGAGACACTGTTTTAAAATGTGACAGTAGAATACTTCATTAACATTTCAAAATATATTTTTCATAGTCATATGTTCTTTTTATTCTGTGTCATAAAAAGCTTTTAAAAAACAAACAAACAAACATGAATTGGTGCTTCCTGGGGAGGAAAATCAGGTCATATATATCTTTATAAAAAACTTATTGGCTGATTCTGAGGCAAGCCACAAAACCACAGAGAGATTTAAGGAGGACTCAGAGAGACAACCCAAAGTGCTCCACCCTGGTACCATCTTACCCCTATGCCAGAGGATATTTATTGTCTCCTTCAGACTTGGAGTAGTTGAGTGGGGAATCTTTTTACACAAAGAAAAAACTATATGTGACTAAATGTTCATAGAACCTTAAAAGGGTTTCCTTTAAATAGCTGTTTTCCCCACTTGTTTCTAATTGATGGGTCATTTCCTCTCACCCCCCTACTAGATGTTTTAGCCACCTGTAACATAAAATCGTCTGCACACAAAACCTTTACCAATGAGATGCAGTAATGAATCATTGAAATTGCTACTGCACTCTGCTTTAAAAAAATTCAGGAAAGCCAGGCCATATCAAAGGAAACCATAAAAGAATCGAGTAGAGGTTCAACTGCCCAGCCCAGAATGTACCCTTGGAATTACATACATGATCTCACTGATCTTCAGAATGAAGGATGCAGAACTATCTTCAGCTTTAAAACATTATGTGTCTGTGTTCAGCGTTTACTAAGTGACTTTTACATGTCTAGTCTCTGAGGTAGATGGGAAATGAAGGCATATGATCTGTGGTGCTTGCCTTTAATGAATTAATAACATAATGGAACAACAGTGACAATTATTCACATCACGTTAAATGCTTAATTGTGTTATATTCAGTGGAAACAAGTTCAGAGAAGTCAGTATGTTCCCGTATAATACTGTAGGGTAAATGGAAGCTATCAGGCTTAGTGCACCCGCCATTAGCATCTGTGACTGACACCTGTGGTCTTGCTCATGTGCCTAATGGGGCCCTGGGAGTATGGTGTGGATGTGGGTGAGTGGGCACACCAAAGCTGGAGGCTGAACATATAATGGGGTAACGTCAGAGGCCTGTGTGGAAGAGTGCCATGGATGGAGAGCGGTAGGCACCAGTGGAGAGACCATGAAGGAAGCCTGAGTGCTCACAAAGTGAAGATTTGCAGAGGGCTAGGAGGCCTGCCAGCCTCCTGCCCAGCTTCCTCCTCCACCCCACCCCCCTGCCTGCCCTGGGCCTGGTTACTGCACGTTTGGTAGAAAGATCATCACAAGCCTTAAGAAGTCCCTGAGGGCTCCAGGACTCTCCTTTGCTTTCTGCCTGGATCACAGAGAACCTACTCTGTGCTCTGCTGGCACTTCAGATACACATTTCAGGTCAACCAGTTAAACTGGTCTTTCTTGGCGAGTCACCCAGTAGACAGCTGTGGCCATCTCTCCTGTCAAGCCTTTTCTTAACATGGCTTGAAAGTGTGCTGCATTTTTAGTGTTCACATTAGGCATAGAATGTAATCTTTAAGATCATTTCCCATGCGGCTGTTTACTCCTAACAATAGTCTATCTTATGTGTGGGGGACCTTGACCAGCAAGGCCGGAGAGTCGGGGCCCCAGGTCCGGCGAACAAAGAAAGCAGTCACACGCGTGTATCAGAACAAAGAGAGAGCTCTTTATTGGGTTTTATCTCAGCTTTATACAGGAGGAGAGGGATGCCAGGAAGGGAGAAGGCCAATAGACACTAGACATGTAGCAGTGTTTGATAACATGGTTCTCGCGAGGGACAAAAATGGGCGAGAATGGAGCAGTGTTTTGATAATAGGTGGGTGAGAAAAGAAAGAGGAGAAGGAAAAGGTAGGGGCAAGGGAGTTCTTCCGACATGCCTTTTGCAACCCAGATGTTTTTCTCTATCCGGACTCCATTTCACCTTTTTATGGCTGCTGACAGACGCCAGATGCCGGCCTCGGTCCCTAACACTTATGTACTTTCTTTTTGAAATTTGAAATTTGTTTTTCTTATTTTGTAGTATATTTAGAGACCTTCCTTATTAACATTATACATGTAACTCATCTTTTTAATAAATGTCTTGTGTTGCATTTTCAGAATGTGTCTCTTGTAGGTGACTCTTCAGGTATATAGAGTGAGCTTTTTTTAAAAAAGATTTATGCACATAAAAACTGGGATACAGGTTGGGGGGGGCAGTGAGAAGATTCACCAGAAACAGAGTGGAGAGATTGACCAAAATACACTGCTGTGGGGAGCAGCAGGCAAGACAGAAGTCTGCTGTGCCATAGGGTCAGCTCCCTGGCTGGGGATCGAACTCATATGCAGATAGCCACATAGTGCTGCTCTTTAACCCTTTATGTCACCAGGGAGGCCTCCATGTGAGTATTTCTTTAGGCTAGGTATGTGGAAATGCAGTTGCTGCTTGAAACTTATGTGCATTCAAAACCTTGGTAACATATGCTAAAACTGCCCTCCCAAAGGCCTACCTATGTATATTCATGGCAGTGAGTACAACGGCAGCATTTCCTACACTTTCAGTAATGTTAATTGCTTGAGTGTTGACAATTCTGAATTGCTTCAATGTCTAATGAATCCAAACATCTTATATTCCCTCTTGTGAGAATTGCTTATTCTTATTCTTTTCATATTCTCCCTACCATGCCTTCTATTGTCTTCATATGCAGTACTAACAACTGAGAATGTGTTTGGTAATACAAAGATGCATGCAAAGCTACATGTTACAGCTTTAAATGTCTTCCTCCACCAGGGACATGGCTCCACTCACAGACAGCTGTTGGCCCACAGTGGGGGTGAGGGAAGTGTTTATAGGTATTTGGGGCTTACTTATGACTCTCTATAGGAGGAGAAGGGCTAATGGGAGTTTCCAACGACTAGGAGAGCATGTGGCTCCTCTCTGGCTGGGGGCCCCGGGAGAGTGAGCAACCCATTATAAACGCAAAGGCTCATGTAAGCAGCCTCCTCTAACTTTCCGACTTAAACTACTTGACCTGGCTGATGCCCCATCACTACACGGTCTCCTCTTTAAAGAGTGTGTGTATTTGGTGTTTATGATCTCATTCTTCCTTTTTTCTCCTTGCCTAAGTTAGCATTCCTTTTCTTCAGCACTTCACATTGAGCCCATTAATTTCCCTCTTTAAAAAGATAATAATATATCTCCCTAATTACCTCAGAAAAGGTAATGCCAAGGCAGAATGGGAAGAAGGAAATGAGGGCCCATGATTGACTTTCAAGGCAGAGAAGTAGCCAAAATGTTTTTATTTAATCTAACATACGTCATTGTGGTTTCAAGGCTCATAACAATAGTTAGACACTTTGCCAAACTCCCTGCAAAGAGGAAAGTAAATTCCTGAAACGGGAATGATTTTAATTAATTATCTAGTCTATTTGCTTCATTTTATATATGAGAAAGAGATATAGAAGTAATAACTAAGTTCCTGTAGCAACACTGTCTAGAAGGAAGGCATTATAATCTGGGCCATAAAGTAGGACTGAGATCTCTATAGCAACTGGTAAGGTCAGACTCTCACAGTGAATTCTGGTCAGATGCGTAGGCTACTGAGGCCAAAACAGTGCCATTCACCTTTTCCCCTTAAACAAGGAAAATTATCCAAGGGACTTTTCCAAAATACATCTGACCCTTAAACAACATGGGTTTGAAGTTACATGTAGATTTTTAAAAGTAAGTCCAGTGGACCCCCTTATCCATGGGGTTTGCAATTAGGGATTCACTCGTCATGTGTGTTGGTTGACTAAATCTATAGAGGCAGAACATATGGACTCAGGGGGCAGCTGTGAGAAACTGGAGTGCCCACGAGTTTTGGTATCTGTGGGGATCCTGACACGATAATCTCCAGATAGCAAAGGATGGCTTGTCATGACGTTTTGGAGGAGTCAAAAGTTATATTTGGAATTTCTTCTCCCAGGATTTGGCTCCTCTTGACCTCGGCATTGTTCAAGGGTCAACTATCCTCATTTTTTGCTCATAGTTGGGCTCTATTCTCTTCCAACAATGTTTCCAATTCTGGCGCTAGGGTGGACTTACCAGAAAGTTGTGAAGTGACACCTAGGGACTGGCCTCATCCCACCTATTTTAACTCAGATTCCCTAAGAAAATGTAGCTATGTGGTGTCAAATAAATTCTCACGTGGAACCACAATTTGAGGTAACAATTTGAGGATGCCTTTCTAGAGGAATATGCCAGCTTGTCCCCTTCTCAAAGAAAACCTCAGCCATTTTGGGCATCATTAGTCACTGAGGAAAGTTGAGACATAAAAGTCTGAGAACATCACTTTTGTTGTTTCTTTAAGGATAAGGCAAAGAGCTGACTTAGAGCTAGCATATCATTAAATCTACAGTGTCCCTCATTATCTCCAGTACCACAACAGCAGTATTGATGAATAATTGTTATCTACTACATTTTTCAGAAATAGGCTAAGTATGTAAACATTTTTATTTTTGTGAGAAAGTGGTAAGTTTACAGCAAGTGATAATTTTAGTTTTGTGAAGTTATTGCAACATGGTTATTGATATTCACTAAATTTAAAAATACAATGATTTCAAGACATTATCAGGACAACAGTTTCTATGCCGGTTTTAAATTTACGGAAAATAAGGTGGCAACAATTCAAATTTACGTGCAGATGAAGGCAAACCTGTTCATATTAGAATGAAAGGTAATACCTCTTCATATTAGTTTGAAAGCAGCAAATGTGTAGCTTGGTGCTAATTGCTGTTGAGATAGTTTGCTTAAATAAATTTTGTCATTATTGTAAATATATCTAAGAGCTAAAATCAGAAAACATATTTCAAAAAGTTGGGAATATAAAATTACCATAAAATAAAGAATTACATACTTTCTGTTTCCTAGTTCTAATGTACTGCTTCCTTTTTGATGACTCCTTCTATGTCACACTTGCAAAATGGAGGTAATTTGCAATATCTCGAAACAGTTCTGATTCTTACCTGTGTCATGAGGAAATGATGTGGCATCTCGTATGTACAAGTCAGATGTGTTGTGAATATACTACAATGCTGTCAGCCTCCCACACAAAAGAATGATTTGGCCCAGAATGTCAATAGAGTTGGAGCTTAACTGTTTTAAATCAACTTGTCAGAAGCTTCATATTTTCTACAAGAAGCCAATAATTATTGATATTTTAATCAATAAAATAAATCAATATTTCTAAATATCAGATGGTATAAACTTGAAACTCTAAAATAATACCTATATTTTCATATGAACCAAATAGAAATATATCAAGTACCTTCTAGAATGTTCACATCTTGTTTGTTATTGTCATAAGTCAAATATGTAATTTCTCTTTACTTGTCATAAGTCAAATATGTAATTTCTCTTTACTTATTTGTCATAAGTCAAATATATAATTTCTCGCTCAACAGGCACTCCAACCCCTTTCAGCATATGAAACAAGCAACAATAAATTACAAATTACCTTTCTAGGTAAGATTTATTGTCTCATGGTTGAAGATGCACTGCATCTAATTAAATATATATGCACATACACATATGTACATATATTTCAAGATGTGATTTATATTGTTATAGATGTAGCTTATAGAATTTAATTTGTTTAATTAACAATTTGAATAAATGAATTAGTAATCAAACTTTTGATTTCAAATTAATCGTGTGCCTAAAGAATAAGTAACAGAAATTGATTTTACTGGTGCAGATGTTGTAGCCACAGCTTCCTGAGTTCACGTGCAATTTTCTGCTTTTATCACTTCATGAAACATTTATGCTTATACTCATCTTCCTTTTTTTCTGAATTCTAATAATCCTTAGGATTTCTTCTGCTCTTTTTAGCACAATCATTATTTTCCCATCTAGTGATATGTAGAAAATAGAGACAAAAATCATGAATTCAGCATTTTGTCTTCAAGGTGTCTTAATTAGAAACTTTTTAATATCAGTGAATGTGTATAATTGAAGATAGGACTCTTCATCCTCAGAACTCTTAACTCTATTTAGATAGGGCTGTATTGCTTAGCAAATTGTTTTAAAATAAGATCATAGCTGTATGGTATTTCATAAAAACTAGACAGTAAGCTAAGTGGTGTCAAGTTGGTATTAAAATTAGTTTTGGAAAGAAAATAAGCTAGAATATACTTTTTTTTCTCTTTTTTATTGGCTATATGATCCTGGGAAATTAATTTCTACCTTTATATATTTTTGTGAGAATTAAAAATGTATTGGAAGTCTTTATAACAGGGCAAGACACATGGAAAACACAAATAGATGATGGCTTCTTACTACTATTCATATTAGTTGAACAGAATTGAAGGAGGTAAGAGTGGAAGTGTGAAGCATTGTGATGGTATTCATAAATATGCAACATGTCTTATGTTAGTAGAGGTAGGACCTCATCTTCAATAGGAATCTTTAACTTTGTGATTGAACTGTTATGTATTCTTTCAATTTTGTATTAAGCCAGAGGTCTATGGAGTGGCTAAGTCTGAATACATTCTATGCTTGTCTCAATTAGTTGTTATCACGCCAATTTTATCTTTAGGAATTTCTCTTTTCTTTCCATTATTATTTATTACCTGTTGTAATCATCACTTACTATGCTCTATTTTTACTCAATTTACTTATAAATTGGTTACCAATTTAATATTCAATTTTTCCTGTACTTTGTTCAGATCCACATTTTCTGCTAATTTCATCATTAGAATTAGTTTTCTCTCATTTATATTTTTACTTAGCCTATTCAAAGCAAAAATCAAATCTCTCCTTGCTTACTTATGCATTGATTTATTTTGCTTACTTATGCATTGATTTATTTCTTTACACATTGTAATTTAATCTTCCTATATTGCTAATTCTCTTACTCATTTAAACTATTATGACAGTTTTCTCTCTCATCTGTATTCATATTTATGTGTTAGTATGCATTTATAATATTAAATTTTTTTTCAATCTCAGATTTCTGGGATTTGTTGCTGGCTTGGCTTTCTCTAATCCTTTGTTTTGTTTCTCTGTATTTCACATTTGAGCATAACCGTCAGGTATTTTTCTTTCTCCTTCTGACTTATTTTGCTTAGCCTAATCCCCTTCACTTCTATCCACTTTGTTGCAAATGCAAGCATCTATATTTTTTGTAGCTGGTAGTATTCCATTTATATATCTATATACCTATACCTGTCTCACATCTTCCTAATCTGCTCATCTCTGTTTGGACACTTAGGTTGGTTCCAAAACTTGGCTGTTGTGAATAGTGCTGCAATAAACATACGAGTGCATATATCCTTTAAAGTCATGTTTTTGCATTATTTGTGTAGATACTTGGTAGTAGCTATACTTGGTAGATATTATGCAATATCTCCATTCTTTTTTCCCCATAGGATTGGACCAATTTATAGTCCCGCCAACAATGCACAAGGGTTTCATTTTCTCTACTTCCTTGCCAATACTTGTTTCTAGATTTTTTTGTTTGTTTGTTTGTTTGATATAGGTAATTCTTATAAGTATGAAATGGTATCTCATCGTGGTTGGCTTTGCATTTCCCTGACATGGTGAAGGGCGCTTTTTTTTTTATCTTTTTTATTTATTTAATTGTGATGGAGGGTTATGGATGTTTTAGCAGTAGATGTGTTATGGTAACATTCATTTAGAGAATGTGAGCCGATATCCCTAAATCATAGACTATAGTGCTAATACCAACATAACCAGTGTTACCTCAATATACATGTATATGTGTGTGTGTGTTCATATAACATTAACAAAGAATAGTTAATTTTAACAAAAGACAGAATTCCCACTTCTGTGTAATTTATTTCAAGTTAAGTTCAAAAGAAAATAAATTCAAATATCATGTAATTATAACATGAGAACAGTAATTTTAGAGGACTTACCTATTTCTTTGTTTTTAAAGAGTAATTTATTTATGCATACAGAACTGGGGTACAGGCCAGAGATGTAGGGGCAGTGAGAGGCTTCACCACAGACAGAGTAGGGGACAGAACAGGCAGATGGACGAAGTTCACTGCTGAGGGGAGCAGCGGGTGGGTCAGAGGAGGTCTGCCACACCATGTAGGTCACCTCCGGGGCGAGGATCCAACTCATGCAGAAGTGGCTTTAGCTTCTTAGTGCTGTGCTTAAACCCGCCGTGCCACCAGGGAGGGCCTCCTATTTCTTTTTTAACAAAATCTTTGATGTTTAATTTGGCAATGCAGAAGAAAAAAAGAAAATAGATCTAAATTTTAAAAAGTTAGTAACTAAATTTTGAAATAATAAAAACTAAAAAGTGTAATTTTCAGTTGAAGGGAGAATACTACGCCTAATTTTGTTGATATTAAGATTATGGCAACTTTTCTATTTCTATTTGGCTTTGTAAATGGAATTTAGAATAAAGTTTACCCACGTGAAACCCAATTTGTACTTTTTGAATTCTTTTCCTTTTTCTCCAGTATTCATCTTTGAATTATTTTCAAGAATTCATTATATTCAGGAATTCAACAGTCCTTTTTATTACCCCACTTTTATTTCTTTAGCTTTTAAGTAGAGGGTCTGGGATATAGTAGAACCTCAACAAAGGCATGTTAGCTGATTCTGGAAAGCAAATTTCTAATTATAGTGACTCTTATGAATGCTGCTTTTCCTCATAATCTACAACAAACTTAATCTCTAAATGAAGCAGAAAGAAGGATATGTGTTCTAAAAATTTCTATGGTTTTTAATTGTCTTCAGAAGTTTTAATGCAGCAGAGAAGTTTAAAAGAGAAAGTAGATGGAGATAAAGCAGGAATAGAAACCAGATGGCAATATGTAAAAAAAAGAGTGAAAAGAAAACATATGCTTTGGATATAAAGGCTTTCAAATAATGTTGTCAGCAAATAACTCTAGTCTTTCAAATAAATTTGTCAGCAAATAATTCTATCAACAGGAAAAAGGTAGCTATTGGAAGCCACAGGTGAAATTACATTTGTTTTCAAGAAAAATAGAGTGGAAAGAATGGTGCTGAACTTACACTACAGAATTAGCCATCAACAGCATAGACATAATTTGAGAATGTGTAAATAGTAGAATGGTTTGAATAGAGATGCAGAAAGCCAATGATTTGGTCTTGGGAATGCGGGGGAAATCTTCATTCAAGTGTAGAGGAAACACAAAGAGATGTCTGGGGAACCAAGATGATTTAAATGTATCTGAGGTCAGAAAATTCTGGCATTCATGTCATCAGAGAAAACAGAATGATTTGATAGTTGTGGTTAGCTGTAATTCTCAGGTTCAAACAATATTTGAATAGCCTTCCAGCTTTGTATTCCTTTCAACTTAGAATCTCATACAGGAAACGGTGTTCACGTTCGCTGTGCCTTGATAATGCTTTTGCTCATGCAGAATTCTTTATGTCTCTTTATGCTTTTGAGTCAATTTTCAGTCAAGGATAAGCTCCTGAGAACTGATAAAGCCTTTGTATGGTGTTTTGGAAGTCTGGCCAAGATCAGTTAGAGCTCAGATTATAGAAATCTAAGCCAATTAAATGAGACGGATCAAAGACATAAATAACTTAGGTCGAGTAATAGTTGGTCAACTGAGTCACTGTCTGAAAGTGCCATGCACAGAAAATTAAGAATCTAAGAGAACAAAATGTGAAATAATTAACATAATTTAGGTGCATAACTTACCAACTCTCTTCTCTTTCTTTTATTCCCTAAAAATCATAAAGTTCGTCATAATATATTCTGTTTGTCCAAGACAGCACTGGGTTTCTATTTAATTGTTGTTGGTGGTTATGGGGTGAATGTGCCCTATCCCTCATGCTCACCCTGGTTCATTTTTTAAAGTACTAACTTGCAATATACTATGGGAAATTAGTTGAAAATAGGGTCTTCACAGAAGAAATTAGTTAAATTAGGATGAGGTCATATTAGAATAGGGTCAGTTCTAATCCAATATGGCTGCTGTCTTTATGACTAAGAAAATAATTAATAAAAATAAAAATCCAGGTGTCATTTTGAGGTTGGCAGCTAATGAGAGACTCAATGAAAAAATAATTAGTTAGTTCATCAAGTATATTTTAGGTTTACAGCATGGGTATGCAGGGAGTTGCAAAAAGTTCTGACTGTCCTGATTCCCTACTGTGTCTCTTGCTACAAAATGATCTATTCAACCTTGTTTTTTCCCAGTTATCCCATCTTTGTATTAGAGAAAAGAAAAACATAGGATTATCTGATTAAAATTTATGATACTGGCTTCCCTAAATAGCCTAAGGAGTAATTTGTAAGTTTAAATTTCCAAATCCAAATGAATATTCTAAATCCAAATCCAAATGAATATCTCTAATTACTAGAATTTGTTGGAGGAAGTGAGCAAAACCCCTGTCTGAATGTTGGTAAATTTGGATCAGTTAACTTGTGGATTCAATTTAACTAAATTTGAAATGAAAATTTGTGTTTTATTAGGGTAAGCTTGTTCTAACTTTGGTTGTTTTCCTCCTTATTGCTTAGTAAAGTTATATTCAAATTTTAGCTTTTCTTTATTATGAGAAGAGCTAATTGGGAAGAGCTAATTATCCATTTCTGGGTCCTGTATCAAGGAGACAAACTGTGTACCCCTCGAGCCTTCAGTAAAGCCAAAGAAAAGCAAGTGGATGTGTAAAACTGGGCAGAGGAAATCATTCATACAACCATGCTTTTATGCATATGATAATCTTTGTCTTAATCTATCAAGGCTGCTGTAACAATCTGTTGATTATAAGCAATAGAAATGTATTCCTCAGAAATGTAGAAATGTATTCTGGAGCCTGGGAAGTCATACACCAAGGCACTGGCAGATTATTGTCTGGTGAGAACATGCTTCCTGGTTCATAGAAGGCGTCTACTCACATGATGGAAAGGGATAGAGGAAATCTGGAGTCTCTTTAATAGGGACGTGTATCACATTCTTAATGGCCCAATCCTCCCTCATCACTAATCAGCTCCCTAAGGCCCCACTTCCAAGTACCATCAAATTGGGGGTTAGGTTTCAACATATAAATTGTGGAGGCACAAACATTCTATAGCAATCTTCCATAGAGGCATTTCTCTTTTCTTCACAGAGTTCTTATGTATTTATTTCTGAAACTTGGCCTCTGTAAGTAGTATTTCAGGAACCTGGCTTCGTGGTCTCTCTAAAATAGAACCTCCAAGATCAGGACTCAAAATCTGCATATTTATCAAGCTCTTTTATGATGTTTAAACTGCCAACAAGTATGCTCTTTGTGGTACAGTGAAACAAAGCTCTAATTTAGTCTGGTTTGATTTTGCGCTTCCATCAAACACTTGGAGAGTTGGAAAAGATTCCACTTCAAGAAATAAGGCTTCAGTTATTTTGCGAGAGAGAGGAATTTCCTAAACAAAAAATAACTCCCCAACTGTTTTATCACTGATGGGAAATATCCAACAGTTTTTTTTTTCTTTTTCCTTCTGAATTAATTTTCCCATGGTTCTTACAAATTATAAAGAAAAGGGAACATTAGTTCAAACCACTCGTAACTTAATTCAGTAGTTAGGGAGCTGTCATGACATATCAGATGTAAGAAACTTGAGACTGCAGTGCCGGTACATAGTGGGTGTTCACCAAAGGTTTGTGTGCTGAAGGATCAGAAAAAGGAACATTTTATAAGGAGGAAGAGAAGACAAAACTGAATTATGCAGTCACTAAAAGTAACCAATTTATAATTTGGGTCTGCTCACCCCAAATAACTTTGTGACATATAATTCTACTTCTTTTTTTTTTTTTTAAGATTTATTTATTTATTTGTACAGAACTGGGGTACAGGCCAGAGATGCGGAGGGTGAGAGGATTCAGCAGAGACAGAGTGGGGAGCAGAACAAGCAGATCAACGAAGCACACTGCTTAGGGGAGCGATAGGCGGGCCAGGAGAGGTCTGCCTCGCCATGTGGATCTCCTCCGGGGCAGACGGGGATCAAACTCCTGTGAAAGTGGCTTAAGCTTCTCTGTGCTGTGCTTTAACCCACTACACCACCAGGGAGGGCCTTAATTCTACTTCTTTGTAACAGTCTTATGAATTTAAATTTTTGTACAGTGGAATGCAATCATCTTGAGTATAAATTGTGAGACCAATGCTTACACCTATGTTACCCACACCCATCCATCATGTTAGGACATTTTCATCACCACTGAAACTTTCTTTCTTCCCCTTCTCAATCAGTTAGTCCCTCAGAGGTAATTATTGTCTGATTTCTATCATAGTGTTTTCTCTGTTGTAGATATTTATAGAAGTGGAGTATTTGTTGAAATCATCCAAGTACTTAAGGATGTCAGTAGTTCATTCTTTTTTATCATTGAGTAATATGCCATCACACAATTGTTTAGACATCTTACTGCTGATGAACATCTGTATTGCTTCCATCTGTGAGCTGTTATGGTGAAAGCTGTAATGACCATCCTTCCAGGGATCTTTTTCC
The DNA here is from genome assembly GCF_000260355.1 of Condylura cristata. Taxonomy (NCBI): domain Eukaryota; kingdom Metazoa; phylum Chordata; class Mammalia; order Eulipotyphla; family Talpidae; genus Condylura; species Condylura cristata. Next base: position 62,594,192 of record NW_004567104.1, on the reverse strand, counting down.
TGTATATGTTTTCATTTACTTGATTAAATACTGAAGAATGGAATTGCTAAATCAAGGGCTATTTAAAAAAAAGATTTATTTTTATTTATTTATGTCTATAAATAAATATAAGAATTGGGGGGTGTGGGCCAGAGGTATAGGGGAGTGAGAGAACTCACCAGACACAGAGCGGGGAGCAGAACAGGCAGATCTACTGAAATACACTGCTGAGGGGAGCAAGCTGTGAGAAAAGAGAGGTCTGCTGCACCTGTGGGTCACCTCCCTAGCCAAGGATTGAACTCATGGCAGTGGCTGCTGAATGCTTCTTAGTGCTATGGCTTAATTCCTTGGGTCACCAGGGAGACCTGATAGATACATATCTAAGTTTAGAAGAAATAGCCAAATAGCAATCTATGAGAATTTTGGTTGCTCTAAAAAGTCAGTATTTCTCAAATTGTCAAACATGTTAACAATAGTCATTCTAGTTTGTATAAAGTGATGTGTCATTGTGGCTTGAATTTGCATTTCTTTGTTGACATGATACAGAGCACTGACATGCTTATTCACCTTATGGTTATCTTCTTTATCTTTGAGAGGTGTTTATTCCAGTTTCATGCTCATTTAGAAATTTTTGGGTCTTTTATTGTTGTTTCTGTAATGTAAGAGGTCTTTGTATATTCCAAATACAATTCTTTTACCAGCTACAAGCCTTCTGAACACTTTTCCCAGGCTGTAGCTTGCTTTTTCACTTTTTTAACAGGAGATTTTGGATAAGCAGCTGTTTTAGTTTTGACGGAATCCAATTTTTTTTTTTCTTTTTGAGGTTTATGCGTTTTGTGTCTTAAGAAACTGAAATGATTTGGAGAAATTCTCCAACAGTTTTTTTCTGTGGGTTTTATGATTTGGATGTGTACTTAGATTTCTCATCCATCTCAAATTAATTCTTTTGTTTGAGCTAAAGTAGTGATGTCGGGATTATTTTTCACCTTTTCCTTATGAATATCTGCTGTTTTAGCATCATTTATAGGAAGATTTTTATTCTCCATTAAATTGTGCTTAGTGTCTATCTTAAAAATTGACTGGCTGTAGGTACTGAGTCAAATTCTCAATTCTATCCCTTTGGTTCCATGGAAGCTTTTTATTCATCCTCACACCATTGTAATTGTCTTGACTAATGTTCCTTTTTCTTTTTATTTTTTTTAAAGATTTATTTATTTATGCATACAGAACTGAGGTACAGGCCAGAGGTGCAGAGGCAGTGAGAGGATTCTCCAGAGACAGAGGGGGAGTAGAATAGGCAGATCTACTGGAATACACTGCTGAGGGGAGCAGAGACAGGAGAGGTCTGCTGTGCTATGTGGGTCAGCTCCCTGGCTGGGGCTGGGGGTGGGACCAAACTCCTGCATCACAGTGCAGTGAGTAAGGCAGGAGAGGCCTACTATGCCATGTGGGTCACCTCCATGCCCAGGGATTGAACTTGCACTGAAGCAGCTGAGGCCAGCTTGCAGTGCTGTGTCCTAACCTGTTGCACCACCAGGGAGGGCCCCACCAATGTTCCTTTTTCTAAGTCTCAAAGTTGGGCAATGAAAAATCCTACAAATTTGTCTTTATCAAGATTGTTTTAGACTGTACAGGGACTTGCTATTTACATTTACAATTTAGAATCAACTTGTCAAATTCTATCTGCAAAATGGCAATGTTTATAATGGGATTATATTAAGTCCAAAGGATGCTTTGGGATTTTTGACACCTTAACAATACTGAACCTTGAAGTTTATTACATTGTCTACCAATCCATTTAATTTATCTTCTGCAAAGATAGGTATACTGGTGGTATAGTTTTGACTGATAATAGCTTGCAGAAAGTTTATTGAAGAATCTTCTAGTGGATAAGTACCTATCCCTGGTGTAGCCCTCCACTCAAGTAGTGGGGTCAAAATGGATGTCGGTGGAAGTTGAGGCCAGAAAAAGGAGAGGGGTAGATCCCCCTAGGAAAGCCATATTTATAGGAGCAGAGAAGGACAGGACTTTGTTTTTTCCAAGAATAAACTTCAACTCCTGTTCCATTTAAAACAAAACAAAACAAAACAAAACAAAACAAAAAAAAATGGAATTGAAGGGGATAAGCCATGAGTAGAAGTTGGACTTAAAATGCAGTCACAGCAAAGGTATCAGCTCATCTGATATGAATATCAAAATTTGGTATAGACTTTGAAATTTTTTCTGAAATGGAACAAAGTGATTGGAATTTATAGCTTGTTCTAATCAGTCATTGGTTTCACATTGCCCTAGGACAGGTATAGCTTCGATGAGGTGGCCCTATTTCACTGAGAGTAATTTGCAGAGGGCTCATATCTGAGAGCTTTTAGCCAACAATGCATTCAGCAGTTAGAATATTCCATCACTACTGAAGAGCTGGGTTATTGGGATCCACAGAGCTACATCTACTATATTTCATCCATTTTGCCCCTTACACTGACTTGCTTTATAGAACTCTGAGAACATATGCATCAAGCTTCTGATGAACGTGTTTACCAGAGGAAAGTTTAGTGGGATGAACTCTATATAAACTGTATCACTGGTAGAGGCTCTTTATCACAACTGATATTCACCATCTCCATTCTCTTATTAGTCATTCAAGATTCTCCTCACCTTTGGTTATCCATTTAACCTATTTAGGAGTTTTACTTGAGAACATTATGAAGAAGTTCATATCTGAGAGTTGAGAGACTGATTAGCACATACTTTGTGTGAGGCTGCTACATTCATAAACAGGCAAGAATGTGTAAAAGGGAACACTAAAAATGTTTAAGTGTGTCTTCTGCATGCCAAACTTTTTCCTTTCTTTTGTAACAGAAGTGCTGCCTCCTTGTGATAATCAAGGACAATTGCCTATCAGGTCAGTGACTCAGTTGTGTTTAACTGGCTTCTTTGCACAAATTCAGAATGCCTAGTGACTGCTCAAGAATGAAATGTATTGAGACTCTTGCTGGCACCAAATGGAATAGTTAACCATTTGGAATAAATATCTCCAAAAACTTTTATAGTATTCAGTATTGCAAGGGTCAGGAGCCTGGGTGAAGAGAAATGATAGGCCCTCCCTGGTGGCACAACGGGTTAGGATGCAGCACTGCAAGCAAGCTGCAGCCACTTCAGTGCGAGTTCGATTCCTCGCCCCAGAGGTGACCCACATGGCACAGCAGACCTCTCCTGACCTACCTGCTAATCCCCTCAGCAGTGTACTTTGTCAGTCAGCCTGTCCTGCTCCCCAGTCTGTCTCTGGTGAATTCTCTCACCGCCCCTGCATCTCCAGCCTGTACCCAAGTTCTGTATGCATAAGTAAACAAATCTTTTTAAAAAAGAGAGAGAAGAGGCCCTCCCTGGTGGCGCAGCGGGTTAAAGCACAGCACTGAGAATCTAAAGCCGCTTCCGCATGAGTTCGATTACCGCCTGCCCCGGGGGTGACCACATGGCGTGGCAGACCTCTCCTGACCCGCCCGCTGCTCCCCTCAGCAGTGTGCTTCGTCGATCTGCCTGTTCTGCTCCCCGCTCTGTCTCTGGTGAATTCTCTCACCCTCCGCATCTCTGGCCTGTACCCCAGTTCTGTATGAATAAATAAATAAATCTTAAAAAAAAATTTATAAAAAAAGAGAGAGAAGTGACAGTAGACAGTTAATTCCATTTGTATCATGGCTTCTGGACCAAGGTTTCTACTAATTGAAGACATGGCACTATATATTGTTTGTGAATTAAGAATACATATTACATTACTGAGGGTGGTATCTCTTCCTAACATAGCAGCATACATGAGGTGGTTTCTCAGTTGCATCTTCTACAAATCAGTTATTAGAAGATGAGTCCAGCAAGTTCCAGGGGCTATGTATACATCTGGACCAGTGATCCCCTTGTTGTCTACTCAGAGCCTACTTCTTGCTATAAAATTAGTACCTTAGTTTCATGCAGTGTTTATGCTTGTAGATGTAATATTCTGTAAGTACTTGGGTATTAATGCTGACTGAGGGCCTATGAAGCAGAAGAGGCAAAATTATATCAGATAGATGTCAACTCCAGTTAAGATGAATCACTGTCCCTTTCAGGGGAAAGGTATTCTAATATTAAATCGCTCCTAAGTGGCTGCTTGGTTTCCTCCTGGAATGATGCCAGATTAAAGTAAGCATTGTTCTGTGTTTCTGGGAGGATGGATATTATCTGTCTGTTAATTGGAGTATTTAGTCTACTTATAGTTAATAAGATTATGATTGAGCCTAAGGCTTTTATTATGTGATTTTTTTTGGTGATATCATTTGTTCTTTGCTTTATTTTCCCCCCTTCTTTGTGATATCAGGAGTTTGCTGCCACATTAGATAAATTATCTTCAGTTGGATTATTCATGTACCTTTAGAAATTCACTTATATTATATAATTACACTTCCTTTATTTTTTAAAATGTCTTTTACTTATCACAATACTACTAATGAAATACATCACTTCATATAAAATGCAAGAATTTAGTGACAACATATTCTCCTTACTCTTCTATTTTTGTGCTATTGTTTCATAACATTTACTTCTCAGTATCTTAAAACCTTAAAAGATATTGTTATTAAAGGTAACTAACAGTCAATTTTTCATAAGATAAAGTATAAAAGCACATTTTATATTTAACCACATATTAATCATTCCTTTCTTCAGACAACTTTGAATTTCTATATGCTGTCTGCTCACTCAAGAGAGCTATCTTTGGTATTGATAAATTTTAAATTTCCTGGTGAGAAATATTTTCAGCATTTGTTTAACAAAAGTGTGTTTTATTTATTTATTTTTTTCCTTTTTTTTTTTTTTATCATGCTGGCTACACTATGGAGAATGGGGAGAGAGATGAAATGTGGGGGAGGCCTGGATCTGAGTAGGGTGCTGCACACAGAGAGAAGGCAACAGATGCCAGAATTGTGTAAGAAACTGGATCCAAGAAACCATGTCTTCTTAGATTTTTAAAATATTTATTTATTTATGCAAACAAGAACTGTGGTACAGACTAAAGTTGTGGGGGTGAGAGGAGGCAGAGTGGAGAGCAGAATAGGAGATCTACTGAAATACACTGCTGAGGGAAGCAGTGGGGGGAACATGAGAGGTCTGCTGTGCTCTGTGAGTCACCTCCCTGGCCGGGGACCAAACTTGTGCCGCAGTGGCTGTGGATAGCTTCAATGCACTGCGCTTTTACCTGTTGGGCCACCAGGGAGGCCCCTTTTCTTATATTTTTAGCATGTAAACATGTGTCCAGTATGATCTGACCTGTAGATTTTATGAGAACTTACAGTACAGACTTTTTTTTAGCCTAATTGGTTGACACACCAGCAATAATCGATACTATTCCACAGTTGTTCCCTCCCTTCAATCTCTTGTGTTTAGGAGTCAGGTTTACAACAATTAGAAATTACAACTGAACCCGCACAGATTATATAATTTAAGGCTAGCAAATGATGCTAAAATTAAATCATGAAATTGAATTCCGGATGAAAGATTTACTGACAATGAATGTGGAGGGCGGGGAGGGTTAGGCTTCAGCAAAGTTCCCATGTGCATCTGATTTAAATTTGAGTAATTTCACTAGTCATTTACCAGTGAAACTTTGGTGGAGGGAGAACTCCCGGGACTTCTTACGGAATGAATGCCTTTAGTTGCAACTTCATATGACCTGTGTTTGCAGATTTCTCCTCATCTCATTCTTTACCTTTGTACCCCCTTCAGACTGAGTTTGCTAACTCCCACACATAATCCAGCTACTCGCCTGCCGGTCACTCTCCATCTCGTAGCTTCCATTGTTGTTTTCAGAGGCTTATCTCTTTCTAGACCAGATAGAGGAAGTACGGTAATTTGAAAAGCTTTTTATTTACTTTGCATATATTTTATTTTTTATATCCTTGTTCATTTTTGGATGGTATTTGATGTCTCCCCCCCCAGGTATAGTCCCAGGAGTTCTCCCACCACAAAAGTACCCGCCCAGAGCATTGGCTATGTTGTTAAATAAATTTTAGTTTGAATCTGAGCTGTGTGATGTCAAGAAAATTTCTTTAATCTCTGAGAGTTTCAGTTTACTCAAACCCACACTATGGACATCACCACCACCTTTTGAGAAGCCTTGCATGTGAAGGAAAGGGAAAGTGAACTACAGAGCCCAGCACAGATGTGGATTCCTGCAATCGTTTGCTCTTTTCCTGATCTTCTAGTTCATACTCTCAGCAAAGGAAGGGCAGCTGAAATATCACCACCTCTTGTGATTCCTACAATTAAGGATCAAAACTTGGTCCTTTCTTTGTGTGCCTGACAACACCATGTTATAGCTATTTATTTGGGAAGAGTAAGTCAGCACCCGTTATTCCATATTGGAATCACAGTTTATCTTTTCTTTGTAAGAAGAAATATGCACCTTTGAATTATGGCATATTCTTCTTCAAGCACTTTCATACATTACCTCCTATTTTACAGAAGTATTAACATACGTGATGGTAATCAGGGCAGAAAGGGAAATTTAAATTTTATTTTCCAGTAAGGATTTCTAGCCCCAAGGAGAGTGATTATAGGCTTAAACCATCTGGATTGGTATCTAGTTTTCTAATTTTTATTTTAGCACTCTGTCCACTGTGCAATATATTTCTGGATTTTCATTTTTGTTTTCAAATTTGTTTAAGCATATGCTTTATTTTTGCAAGTTTCAATTTATATGAAATTTAGAGATGTTTTATTAGTTTTTCCTTAGGCTTTTTCTTTTCTAGTTTTGTTTCTTTCACACATTATGAGAAATTCAGTGTCAGATGTATCTATTTTTATGACAGAACCTTACTAGCAAATTATATGAAAATGTGAATGACCATTTTTATTTTAACTAAATTTTTGATATGGATGTTAAAAAGACTAATATAAGTTTAGATTTTATAATTATAATGTACTTAGGAGGGCATTTCATTTACTCTGTTATGATTATAAGCTGTTATTATTAATGTGGCTATATCACCACATCTCAGGACCATCTTAGACTCAAAACACCCAAGGACAGGTAATGACCACTTATCATATTCAGCCATAGTCCATACTATAATGGTTGGCTGATTGGAGATGTTTATGAAATATTTAATTAAAGAATGAACTGTGAATACTCATTAGTTCTTATCTGGAAATCTACACTGAATTCTAGGTATCACAGTTTAACAAGGTCATAGTAAATTAGATGAAATAGAGACAAGTGGTGATGATGGACATAGAAAGAATGGCTGAAGTAGAGATAATTACGCTAATATGAGACCCTAGAGAGGGCATGTAATCACTGCTATCAGCCATTTGAAGTTACGTTGGTGGTAGACTTGTTCTGTGTTACTTCATGAAACATCACTCGGCCTAATGGGTGACATTTCAGAAGGGAAAATTTTTGACTCAACGCAAGTAGAAATTCTCCAGATATAGGTATACAACTAGAAAAAAGGCCTTAACTATGTAGTGGGATCCACTGCTTTTCTTGGTTCCAGAAACACAACTTGTCTCTAGAGCAATTTGTGTATCATCTGGGATAACAAATTAATCGAATATGATGGTTAATCTCAAATTAAATTTTTAAAATTTTTTTTAAAGATTTATTTATTTGTACATGCAGAACTGGGGTACAGGCCAGAGGCTCAGGGGTAGTGAGAGGCTTCACTAGAGCCAGAGTGGGGAGCAGAACAGGCAGATCGACAAAGTACACTGCTGAGGGGAGCAGCGGGCGGGTCAAGAGAGGTCTGCCACACCATGTGGGTCACCTCCCAGGCAGGTGGGAATTGAACTCATGCGGAAGTGGCTTTTAGCTTCTTAGTGCTGTGCTTTAACCCACTGCACCACCAGAGAGGGCCCTCAAATTAAATTTTTTAAAATGTGATTCCATCATTCAGCAAATGTTTAATGAATTCCCAATGTGTGTAAAATCCCAATAAATCACTTTATACTGTAGAGAGAGAAGACTATTATTCAAACTATCACATCACAAGAGATTTGGAAATGCTTTTCCACCTCCATATTTGGTATTACAGTTTCCTTTGAGAGATGTTTTACCAGAAGTGTTTGAGGCATAGAAGTATTTGATGTGCTCAAATGCATATACATACAAAAATACATGAGGAAAAAAGAACATAAAAGCTTCAGACCAGGAAGCTGGTGGTACAAATGGTCAGGCAGCACTGTGAATCTTTCCACAGTCATTGTAGCATGTGTTCGATCCCCAGCCAGGGAGCTGACCCACATGGCGCAGCAGACTGCTCCTGTCTTTCCCATTGCTCCCCTCAGCAGTAGATCTGCCTGTTCAGCTCCATGCTCTGTCTCTGTCCTCTCACCCTCCACATCTTTTGTCTACAACCCAGTTCTTGAATGTATAAATAAATAAATCTTTTTTTTTAAGCTTCAGAATACTGTTTTGTTTTGTTTTTTCATAAAATTAAAACAATTATTTTTCAAAGGATTGTCAAGGTTTTAGAAAATAAATTATCAAGGCAAAGGATAGTCAAATAGCGGCCATGGAAAGAAAAAAAAAAAAGGTAAGGAAGGATTGCTCCTTGTGACTTAAGCTAAGAACAATCCTCATGATATTTTTATTGTTATTTCTTGGGAAGCACCTGGCATTCAATACTTCCAGACTGCAGGACATCCCAGACCCATGGCCAGACCTGAGGTTACAGCCTTCCTTTGCAATCAGTCTCTGATATGGGGGCCCTCAGGACTGACACAGGTGGCTGGGATACCTCACCTTTCCCTCTGAGGGTAGTGGTTCATAGCTGCCTCTTTTTACTTCAGGGCTCCCAAAGAAATGGGAAAGGGAATTGGAATACAGGCAGACCCCAAAGCTCAGAATGGCAAGGGGGCGCTATCAGTCAGGCCTTGGACTACAGAAATGGAGGTGGTTGCTCCCTTAATTTGGAGTTCCCAACTCTGGCTTCAGCTGCCTCTCAGACCTTGGTTGCCTTCTACCCACTTAGACTTTTAGCTGGTTCCTCTTGGAGGACTGGAGCCCAGGAAAACGCCTCAGGCAGCAGCATAACCATTTCCTCTGAACTAGCCCTGTCACTTTGCGATACATAGCCTGTCTAAATTCACTGGGCCTGGACAACCCTTACTGTTGACAGGCCTTGGGGATGACCTCCAGCTCCTAGACCAAAATTCCAAGAAACAAAACCAATTTCTGGGTCTGGCTTGAGGTCACTGCCAAAGCCCAGCTTTGTTCCTCCCTCCTCAGTGGGTGGCAAGTGGCCATTCTGTCTTGGGTTTTTTTTTTTTTTTTTTAACTTTGGGATCTCAGTAGCCTTCTTTAGTGCAAGGCATCCTCTTAGTGGGAGACCTGGGAGAATCAGGGAAAGAGCCCAGCTATTACAAGGACCTGGCTGGAACCCTCGGCCTGTGCTGTTGCCATCTTCTGCCTTCTGAGGTTTCATGCCACGACCTGTTAGGTATCCTTCTCCTCCTGGGGAAGTTTCCAGTGCCCACCCAGTTCCTGTAAACTGGTTTCTGAGGCTTTATGAAGGAGCAGCCACCTCCATTTATGTAGCCCAGGGACACTACAAGGCCTGATTCATAGACATTGAGCTCTTGCCATTCTGAGCTGTGGCGCCTGCCTGGATTCCCAGCCCATCCCCCTTCCCATTTCTAAATCCTGACTTTGTGGTTTCTTGCCTCCTGCGAAACCTGTCCCCAAACCACTGGAACTGGAAGACATGTTTGGGGGTGGTGGGTGCTTACACAAAAGCTAGAGGGGACTGAAGTGTGGATATCCCCCAGCCTCACCCGTCTACCTCAGAGTCCTCTCCTTCCCTCAAACCTCCTCCATCTGATCTGGCCTGACCAGGATCACCCCAAATGGCATTTATAGAAAAAAATTTCAAACTATAATCTTTCCAAAGTTTTCCTTCTCCTGGTGGGCTTTGCACAATTTTTGAGGGCACCAACTTGCTCCTTGAACTGCCATTAGCAAGCATGCAGCATAATTTAATGCAAAATTACCTATTCATTTGAAAATGGTGACACCAAGAAATTTGAACTTTCTCAGCCTCAACAGCTTGTGAGTACACACAAGGTCATGCACAGGTCTAAATTAGTAAGAAAGGTGATTACTCTTGTCTACTAATAACACATGTACTTGAATGTCCTGTGGAAACTCTGAACTCGTCCGTGGTAGTTTCTAAGGGTCCACTTTTCAAGAAAATAGCACACCTACAGAAAAATAACTCAACAATATCAAAAGTGCTCTTATGGCACCACTTCCTTACTGTGGTTAAGCTGGGGGCCCTGAGATCTGGAATGTTCTGCCACTGTTTTGATCAGAGCAGTTGGTCTTTGATAACTATCTCAGTGCACCAGTCGTAGAGGGTGTATCTGCTGCCCCTTGGGCAAGGTAGACACCCATCATCTTCCCAGTGGGATGGCTGCCTCCTTCCTGACAACGTAGCGACCAGTGTGGCTCCTTCTTTGGTGCCATGGCTTCTTATCCACTTTAGAATGCATGAGCCTTGGTGGCTCAGGAGGTTAAGTCTCAGCACAATGAAGCTATTGGTATACATTGCAGTGCAAGTTCAATCCCTGGCAAGGGAGATGACTCACATGGCGCAGCAGACCTCTCCTGTCTCACCTGCTGCTCCCCTCAACAGTGTATTTCAGTAGATCTTTCTGTTCTGTTCCCCACTCTGTCTCTGGTGAATTTTTTCACCCTCCCACCCTACCCCCACACCTCTGGCCTCCACCCCAGTTCTTGTATGCATAAATAAATAAATCTTTTTTTTTTTTTTAAAAGCCTTAGAGTGTTAGCCTTCTTTGTTGCTCAGCTGGGCATTGTCATTCTGATCTAGCAGTTCCTTGCACCCCATGGGATTCCAAAGTTGTGTGGAGATTATGGAGGAGATTATAGAGATAAGTTCCCTCCTTTTTGTGAGCTTCAGTGTTTATTGGGCACCAGTATGTGATAGTTTAGTAAGTCCATGGTTTTAGTAGACTTTGAGATTTTCTTTCCTGATTTTATGAATGTGATTACAAGGGTCTGTCCCAGCTAACATCAGATTTTTATCACAGCTACAATGCAAAATTCAGAATCTTTATTCCCTTTTGTCACTAAGTACTTAAAACTAAGTCAAATTCATGGTTCCAGGAGCCATGTGACCTGAAGACTAGATCTTTCATAGGAGGATCTTCACTCTATGCAAATAAATGTTTTTTAGCTTGGTAACATTTATAATCTCCCAAATGAACCACTGCCCAAGTAAACATAATATAGATAGATGTGTGTTGTAAGGAAGGACACAGTAATACTTTTGGGAAAAAAGTCCTGGTGTTTGGAAATCTTTGCTAAAACACTTAAATTTCCTGGTATACATTTCAGAAATAATCTATAAAGCATGCTTGAAGCTCATGCTATGGAAGAATCAAATAATTGTGATTGATTGTATAAAAGTTACTTTAGCTTGATCTTACTTTTTTTTTTTTTTTCTTTGTAGAATATCTGCAGTGATTTCTCGTTACTGTCTAAAGATATTACTGATTGGCTAAAGAAGAAGCAGTCTCATAACCTTGTGATTCCTGTAATATGCTTACTCTTTGGGAAGATAATCTTGAAACTTACACTGACTCCCCACACAGTAAGTAATGGCCTTGGGAAAGATTCTTTAATTAAATCATTTCCCTACTGTAAAATTTTATATGCATCTTGATGGCACTTTTCTTTAAATAAATAAAACTATGGTATTCATTATTAGGAGATTATATGAGTGGAATAATAGTTTAGATTCATTGTCCCATAAACATATGCAGAATAACATTTTAATACAGTTGGGTTTTTTTGGATGTAAATGCATTCAGATGTTTTAGATTAAGCACCAACAGGACTCTTGACACCATAAAGGTATTTTCCAGGAAGTGGAATTTAGATATCATATTCTCACTTCACTTAGGGACCCATTGGATGGGGCCCATTGCTTCTGGATTCTTCTCTTTCTATGTCTTATGTTGTGAAAAATGACCAAATACAAATGTTATGGATTTACCATTTGTGCTCTCAAATTCGTATGTTGAATCTTAATTTGCAAAGTGATATTAGGAAGTGGAGGCTCTGAGAGTAATTGGATCATGAGAATAGAACCCTGGTGAAGGGGATTAGTGTCCTTGTAAAAGAGACCTGAGAGCTCTCACTTTTACTTTTTTTTTCCTGCTTGTGAAGACAAGGGGGCTGTCTATGCCAGGAGCCAGCCTTTCCCAGACATCAAATCTGCCAGTGTCTTAATCTTGAGTTTTCCGGCCTCCAGCATTGTGAGAAATAAATGTTTGTTTTTTTTTAGTTCCCCAGTCTATGCTACTTTCTTCTTGCTCATCAATAGGAAAGTTGTGTTTTCCTCTGCTTTTGAAGTTAGGGGTGGCATATTGTTTTGTGGAGTGAAGATGATGGATGTTATTTCAGAGCAGAAATGTAAAGAAACTATTTGTTTGCCATAATCCCCCATTTCTTGCCTGAGCCACATGGAATCCTGTGTTGAGATAGTGGCTCTATCAACCTGAAACATGAGTAAGCACACAAGCAATATTCCTGAAATAACCTGAAAGGCATGGAGAGGTGAAAGAAAAATAACTCTTTTTATGCAAAACTACCTAGTCTACTCTAGCCTGACTCGTATACTTATTAGAGTAAATTAGAAACTAGTTTCTCAGCATATGATCCCATTTAACTTACAATCATTTATTGGAATCTGTTGTGTATAAAAAACAGCAGTAGGTATTTAGAATGTAATATAAAAATTAGTAAGACTCAATCAGTCCTCTTAGAATTTATTTCCAGGAGATTTTTATCTTCAAAAGCAGAATAGAAGTCATATTATGCTAGGCAATTCTGTTCTTCATGATGAAGAAATAACAGTAAGAATTACCAAGAAGCAGGTGTTTGTTTGTGGGTACCTTTGTAGCCACTAATTCCTTTAAGTGTAAAGTATGGAAAATGCAAATTTATTCAAAAATGTTTATTTATGCATAGAAGAACTGGGGTGTTAAGAGGACTCACCAGATACAGAGTGGGGAGCAGAACAGGTGCAATCATTGAAATACACTGTTAAGAGGAGCAGCTGGAGAGACAGGAGAGGTCTGCTGTGCCATATGGGTCACCTCCCTGGCCAGGGATTGAACTCAGGCCACGGTGGTCATAGCACTGAGATTTAACCTCTATGCTGCCACCGAGGCTCAGAAATTGCAAATTTAAATGGTTCACTATCCAAGGCATTTAAACTAAATAAATAACATAGGAAGTAACAAAACATGTTATCAAGGATTAAATAGCTACCTAGGAGTGATGATACCAAAAAGGAATCCCCAGAGGAAAGTCTGAAGATACATTGGCGAGACTCTTAGTTGCTTCACCTGCAGTATTGGGGATCAGTTCACTTGTAATTATGTTTAATAGGAGGTCTGGAGTTGAAGTCAGACATTGAGAAAGGCAGCAGTCAGAAGGATCTGTCACAAAATGGTGAGAGCTAGAAAGGGAAACTGATTCGAAACTCAGACACTTAAGATGTAAAAAGAAATCACAGTCCCAGTGGACAGGGTGTTCAGTCAAACCCTCCAGTGTGTGGCACTAAACAGAGTATAAACAGAGGTTCTTTCTCAATTCTGCCATTTCCACGTCATGCAAACTCGAGCCTGCTACACAGCTCCTACATGCTTCAATTCCTAATCTGTTCAATAAAATTAAGTTTATTCAGTGTCTACCTTACAATTGCGTGTGGACATTAATTATATTAATCCCTATAAAGTTTGTGATCGTGTATGGCAGATAATGAATGCTTAGCAAAAGTGAACTGTCCTTTTTTATAATGGCTGCCATTATGTGATTATTCTCTGCCAGAGTTCTAAGTGGTAAGTACATTGGTTCACAAAATTTGGGCAATTCCATTAAAATAGATATAAAATAATCTGAAGCCTTGATTTGGTAGAACTAATGTGCAATGTGAAACTTTGTCATTAAGTAATTATTGTCATCTTTACTTTTTTTGCTGTCTGAGTTCAGTATCTTGGTTATATGAAAGCATTCTTTGACTTTCATAAATAGACTTCCCTGATTCTCTCTAAGGGGGACAAAAAAAGCTTTTGGTGAAATCATTACCAGCAGTTCCCTTTTCTGACTTTTTTTTTTTTTAAGATTTATTTATTTGTGCATACAGAACTGGGGTACAGGCCAGAGGCTCAGGGGCGGTGAGAGGCTTCACCAGAGACAGAGTGGGGAATAGAACAGGCAGATCAACGAAGTACACTGCTGAGGGGAGCAGCGGGCGGGTCAGGAGAGGTCTGCCACGCCATGTGGTCTCCTCCGGGGCAGGCGGGAATCGAACTCATGTGGAAGCGGCTTTAGATTCTCAGTGCTGTGCTTTAACCCGCTGCGCCACCAGGGAGGGCCCCTTTTCTGACTTTTATACCTTTCTTTTATTTTTATATTTTTTAAAGATTTATTTATTTGTGCATACAGAACTGGGGTACAGGCTAGAGGCTCAGGGGTAGTGAGAGGCTTCACCAGAGACAGAGTGGGGAGCAGAACAGGCAGATCGACGAAGTACACTGCTGAGGGGAGCAGTGGGCGGGTCAGGAGAGGTCTTCCAAGCCATGTGGTCACCTCCAGGGCAGGCTGGAATTGAACTCATGCGGAAGTAGCTTTAGCTTCTTAGTGCTGTGCTTTGACCTGCTGCACCACCAGGGAGGGCCTATACCTTCCTTTTTAATCCATTATGCTTATTTTTATTCATTCAGTGCACTTTAGTTAAAATTTTTCTCTCCCTCTCACTCCCAAAATGCATTTGCTATTAAACCCATTTTGTAAATATGATTCATTGATAGGCACTTCCTTCACATTTTTATGATGCTGACACCAGCAAATGCTAAGATCTTCAAATTGTTGGGGTTTGATAGCAGGCAGTTTTAAAGCTTTCTTTTCTGCTGTGTGATTTTAATACTGGTATCTATTTTTTTTTTCACAATGCAAAAAATAATTTTGCTATAGTGTTTTAAGTGTGAAAAACACTGATTGTAGAGATTAAGCAGATATTCTTATGCTAGAAAATAAGGACATAAGTAAAATGAAATGTACAACATACCCAGGGATATTTCAGGACTTGTGTCTTTTTTGGCCAGTGATGATTTTGGTAATAAATACTTGATCCTCTCTTATAACAAAGCCAGACTTGCTTCTGAGTCAGCATTGTGGTAAACCATGAAAAATTTTCAATATTCTTTGCTCTTGTAAGGATTATGAGGGAAATGACATCTAAGTCTTGGTATATATTTAGTTTGAAGTCATACTACAGAAGAGTAGTATTTGGAGGGAAAAAAAAAAACTATTCTTACATGAGGAGCATGAGGAGGCAGATGGGTAGACAATTACTGGGGAAGGCTAATTTGTGCAATAAGAAAAGCACTATTACTCCTATGTCTACCCTCTTCCTTCTTTATAAATATTAATCATGCACTTTTATTTATGTGCCTTTTTAAAATTTCCTCATTTATTTAGATGGAGTCTCAGCCCTTCCCCCACCGTTTATTTCCAATCCATTCAGATGTGTTGCATGCCTGTGAATTATACCCCAAGTGTGACAGATGATGACTATTCCAAGGAAGCCAACTAGCTGTTGCCCTTAGCAACAATAACCAGGGATGCTTCTCAGAACTTCGGCCCCCTTACTTCCCCATCATTTTCCTTGTTTTGAGAGTTTTGTTAAGATGGTGACCAGAATTATTCAAAGCTGGTTCCCCCACCTGAATCCCAAAGCTGATTTCACCCCATAATGAATACAAGACAACCCAAGATATGTCTGCCTTTTTTTTTCTTACTATCAGGGAAATTCAGCACCTCTCTGCAGTCAAGACTGGAAGAACCTTAGAGAAGAGAGAACTGCATGCTCTCCTGTGAATATACTCTTAATAGTGAGGGAATTGTCAGAACTGCCCATGCAGGCCACTTGTGAAGAACAGTAAAAACAAAAAATCATTGCTGAATTTCTACACATGGGCTAAAAGAACAGTGTAAGTTAGGATGCAGGATGCTATGTCCTGTTAGTGGATATTTCTGGTCTGTTCAGAATCTGATCTGACAGATTAAACTTTACTTTCTCAAAAGAAGAAAAGGTAAAGAAAAAGGAGGGGGAAGGTGTAATCTAGATGGTAAGATGGAAAGAGTACTAGTTATCAGTGACTTGATCAATCTTATACCCCTCCCTTCCGTAGGTACTCACATTCAGCCTGAGGATGATGTTTAAGGGAGATTACTTTTGGGAAGTAAAAGATGTTTAAGCTTCAGCGTTTCTTATTTGCAAGGACTCTTCCAAGGCTGTATATTCAAGTTCACCTTTGAAAATGTCTTTACTTTTAAAAGTTACTCTCTAATTACATATACATTAAGCTCCACAAAATCTGGTTCCACCCATGAAAAGAAAAAGAAATATAAATAATTCATCTGATTACATAATATTACCACTGTATCACTTTTTTTTTAAAAAAAAGATTTATTTATTCATACAGAACTGGGGTACAGGCCAGAGATGTGGAGGGTGAGAGGCTTCACCAAAGACAGAGAGGGGAGCAGAACAGGCAGATCGACGAAGTACACTGCTGAAGGGAGCAGCAGGCAGGTCAGGAGAAGTCTGCCACGCCATGTGGATCTCCTCCGGGGCAGGCAGGGATCAAACTCATGCAGAAGTGGCTTTAGCTTCTTAGTGCAGTGCTTTAACCCTCTGCGCCACCAGGGAGGGCCCCCACTGTGTCACTTTTTTTTTTTTTTTTTTAAAGATTTATTTATTCATACAGAACTGGGGTACAGGCCAGAGGCTCAGGGGTGGCGAGAGGCTTCACCAGAGACAGAGTGGGGAGCAGAACAGGCAGATCGACGAAGTACACTGCTGAGGGAAGCAGCGGGCGGGCCAGGAGAGGTCTGGCTCGCCATGTGGTCTCCTCCGGGGCAGGCGGGAATCGAACTCATGCGGAAGTGGCCTCAGATTCTCAGTGCTGTGCTTTAACCCGCTGCGCCACCAGGGAGGGCCTTATGACATTCAGATTTCTGACATCATGGTTAACAGTCTCCAGTCTGTTTTCCCTTTTTTTCTTCTCTCACTGGAGTGTATCATAGATCTTTCATTAGTCTAACCTTTTGCACATGTTTAAACAAAAATAACAAAAAGTTACCTTGAGACATTATTGTACTTTCAGAACCATTTAATAAAATTACCAATAGAAAATGAACTAGTAGATAAAAGAAAAGAGAACAGAACAAGACACTTTTCCTCTTTCATTTATTTACTTATTATTTACTTCTACCTGTTCTATCTTGTAACACATTATTAAAAGTCCACTAGGATCAAGAGTACATAAATGCTGTGTACTGATACATGAAATAGAAAATAAATCATAGTGTCATGGTTATAAACATTGTCACTTTAATTAGTTTTAAAATAGATTTTATCCCAAATTACTAATTTAGAACTAACAACTAATTGTTGTTCTTTCAAACATTTTGGTTATTGCTTCCTCTTTTCCTCACTATCTCTAAATTAATGTCCATAAAGTTCAGGAACTCTTTCATGAATATAGGAACTCACCATGAACTATTTTCCTCAGTACCATTCTCCACAAAATGGCTATTTAGAGTTTCATCATATGTTGCAGTCACAGCATTAAGATTATGAAGATGTTTTGATTCACCTGGAAATAAAAGGGCACACAATGGAATACAAGAATAAAACAATTAACCTACTTCAGGAAATGGTATAAGCTGCCTTTTATCTCTATGCTAAGTTAAAAGAAAATAAATATAGCTAAGAACAGGCAAAGGAAATAAATTCAACATCATTAATTAACATGACACAGAAGAGATCAAGTTAATTAAATATGGCTATTTATTCCTTAGAGTTCCCTATAATTTCTGTGAAAAACATATTTTTGTCTGGAAGAAGTTTCTGTATAATCTTAATAACATATAATTACATAGGTTTCATCGAAATTATTGACTGTCCTCTGAATGAATAGGTTTCATCATATATATATGTAAATGATAATTGAATCATATGCCCTCTGATATTTTAGAGTTTTACATAAAAAGTGCTATATTTTCCAAATAATACACAAGGAATTTTAGTAATTATTTGAATCCAACACTTCATAGTAACTCTGGAAATTTTGGATATAATAAAATGGAAAGGTACTAATGTGTACTTTTTGCACAACTTGGACTTGACATAATCAATGAATTTTTCAAGAACATTACTATAAGATCATGTAACTTAAGAAGTCAGTAATAAGAATCCCATAGGAAACACTACTGGGAGTTTTTATCATTGCAGTAATAATTAAATGTTAAAAAACATAATATATTCATATAATTCAAATTAGCAATATACAATAGGAAATATGCATATTGAAAAAATATCCTCCCCACTAGACTTTCAGAAGTATTTTAGGCATTTGTAGACAAAAATATACATATTCTTATCATAGCATGCAAATTATATATTCCTACTTTTTTCACTTAATATTGTTTTTGTAGATTGGTCCATATCTGAAAACATAAACAAATAACCTTTGTTTTCATTATCTATATGTCTACATTGAATACACACACACATATGTACGCATATGTAATATATTTCTGAAATAAGGGTCAAAAGTGAGATATTTTTATATATTGAAAATGTTGCCAGTTAATTTGCGAGACAGGATAAATTGATGTAGATCTGCATAAATACACTTTTCCTTCATTCTTACTTGTAGAATGTGCTATCAAACTTTTAATTTTGTCAATAATGGGGAAAAAAGTTGTCACTGATGTTCTAATTGACATTTCTTTTTTTGGAGTTAGGCATTTTTCATAAACTTGAGAACATTTGAATTTACACTCACATTTTGATGACACTGCCTCCTTCTTTGCATTTTATACTATGTGTAATAATATATTTGTGATCACAGTTTTTCATTGCATAAAAATGTAAAGTTTTCAGGATTATAATTATTTAAATGTTTATTAGTTAAAAATGGACTCCAATCATAAAATGGTTAATGATGTAAAACTGCATATTTCCACAGAAAGCATCATACCTGTGCTGTGGAAGTTTGTTAATCACTTAGTGATATATAGCAATTGTTAAAATATAAGGTTGATTTGTAGTGTCTTGGGGTGAATAATATGAAAAATGGATAAACATTCCTGCTTTTAAAAGCAAAATTCAATAAATAGTACGTAGGTGTTTTTGTCATGTGACTTTGATGACCATAATGTAAAGAATCAGTGGTTTCAAGGATGCCTCATTTTACTAATCAGATTAGAGTGTTAGAAGTCTAGAGAGAAGTCTGACTGCAGTACATCACAGTGAGAAATCTTAAAACCCAAAGTTGACGCTATCTATATAGGAAATGTTTGCAGTGCAAGGTCTTAAAGGGCTTTGTCAATTACATAAAGGTGTGGAGTAGGACCTCTCCTCCCATTTTTGCCACGATAAATTTTTTGGGGGTTCTCATTGAGGGTTACAGAGAAAGAAGATTGAGATGTAGATAGTTGGGAGAGAAGGGTCTCTACTTCCAGGGAAGATGGAAGTATACTTAGGTGAAGGTCAGATATTGGGGACTTACTTCCACGTACATGCTATTTTAGGGACAATTTTATGTTTCTTTTCCTTTGTGGTTTCCTGGTGTAATCCTTAAGTCTTCCATTTAATATGTTAAACTAATATGATCTCAGGTACACTGTTGTAGGGAATTGTGGGTGTAAAGCCATGGGTGTAATTGATTAGACAACAGGTTCAATAAAACAATCCAGTGAAAGGAAGAACAAAGACAATCACTGAGTAATTTCAGCTCTGTCTTCAATCAAGAATCTAGCAAGCAGCGACCTCCATATATGAGTGCAGTCCACATTGCAGGGCCCTCAGAAATAGCAGAGATGGCATCTGGACTTCGGGTATTCATGAGAGTGGGATTTGGCTTATAATTCAATTGTAACAAGTAACTCAGAAGACTGAGGAAGTTAGGGATATAAAATGTGGCTTACAGAAATTGCTTATGGGTATTTATTAAAATTCCCGTGTAGTCTTAAAATGGTTCTTATCTCAAATTTCAGTGCTTACATAATGCACTTTCAAGCAGTTACTAATATACATTAGTATCTGCTTCCTAACCAGGATATATACTCCTTGAAAAAAATAGAAATTTTTTTATTCATCATATTTCTATCATAATAACTAACTTGTTACCGAATAAATATTATGGTGCTGGCAAATACTTATTAAATGGATACTTCATTAGACATTTCCTTTGATGACTATATGTTTATGCTCACAAATGACTATAAACATATCAAATAGGATCTTAAATATGTTTTACATTTCCTTTCTTTTTGAAATGCGGACTTTTCATTAGGATGCACTTCCCCCAACCCCCGTCATTATCATCACTTAGCTTTGAATGCAATATACTCCTTCAGTTGTACTTTATTTTCAAGGATCTTCATAAAGAACATGCTAACTGGATTATTCTCTCATGCTAAAATAAAATCAACAATCAGTTCATACCTCGAAGCTATGCTCATGTTTCAGTTATAATTCTTGAGTGCTAAGCAATGTCTGTATGTCATAAGGCTGTCCAGCTATTTATACAAATATAAAATACAAACGTGTTTTTAAGCTCTGAGCAGACCTGTGACCAGCTGACACTTCTCAAAATAACTTCTTTTTTTCTCCAAAGGAACTTGCTCTGTTTCATAAGCTTAACTTATATAACTATTTTCAAAGTTATATAAATTGAACTTGTCTCTTACGATTGTGAAAGCCTACAGATTAACAAGTGTCAGGAACAGCAGTGAATAAATAACACACATCTCACCACCTCTACTGGGTGGGAAGGGTGAAGCGGGGAGGAGAGGACAAGAAAGCAATTGGTCGTGCAACCACATGTGCACACAAGCCTCTCACTTGTGGGAGGGCTGATTTTGATCAGAAACCTAGCCTGCTTCAGCCCACAACTTAAGACAACAAAGCAGTCATTTTCAGATATTATACCATTGGTGCTTCCCATCAGGCTGGACAATTCAGAGGGCTTCACCATAGTTTTGAATAGTGAGTTCCAGGCTTGGTCACTGAGACTAGCTCTTCACAAAAACAACAACAAAAAATTGAAGGTGGAGGGTGGATTAGGGCTTAGTTGTTCCCTGTGCTGCTGTTGTTGATGCTGCTATGTCTGCCCTGCACATTCCAGATTCTGCAGTTGATGTGCACAGATTTTTAGTATTTGTTCAGGTCTGGTTTTGATCTACAGCATTCAGGGATGAGCAATTCCTTTCAAGTTATTTGCAAACCTTGTCAAAGCCTGATTGTAGCATGACATTGATGACAGACTGATTATTACTTGTCTCAAAAAGCTGTGTAAGAACATATTGGCTTTCATGCAAACATCCAGCTTGTCATTAGCGTGTGGTGCAAATGGCAGTGGTTTTATCCTGGAGTCCTGGAAACACAGGCCAAAAAAAAAAAAAAAAGTATCTGTCTCTATTGGTTCTGGAAAGATTTCAATAATATTTTTGGGACAATTTTGATTAATTGAAATTCTTACAGCACCAAGACAAAGGGGCTAGCTTTGATAGTTCATCGCTTATCTTGAGAGACATTTATTCCAGTGGGCATAGAGAAATTTATATGATATAAACAAGTGTGTCCCCAGTGAAACCAGTCAACTAAGGCTTAGAAGTGAACTGAGTTGCAAATTTCTGCATATTTGGAAGTATTAGGTACTAAATTTTGATTATTACTCAATATCTCATATCAGATTTAATCAGATGAAAAACTTAGCTACTTGGGATGAGAATTAGATATTGCTCTAGGTCCTTATCGTCTTCAAACCACAGGAACTTGATTGCATAAAAGGCAGCAAATGTATTCTGAAACCCTTTCCAGGAATTAAAAACTCTATAATTTCAATTCTAGTCAAGAGTCATGAAACTTACCTGCATGTCTACCTGATACCTAGGGAAAAGTTACTGGCTGGAAGCTAGTGGTATCTACAATTAGACTCTTGTATTCCCTCCTCAAATATGTTCCTTCTGCTATTTTTGTGCTTCTTTGAGTGGAAAAGTAAGAGGATAATCTCATTAGGCCAGAGCTACTAACTCACAGAAGGAACAACAACTTCATTTTCTTTCTTTCTATAAAATATTAACTCTACGAGATTATTTGTTTAAAGGTAACTGGAACTTTCAATTGAAAAAATAATATGTAAATGGAAAAGTTCAAATGTGTAAGTGGATATTTAATGAAAAGTTTTTCTTCCACAGCATATTTCAATACCTTATTCAAAGAATCAGTCACTGATTTACCTATATGTTTATTGTCATCATTTTTTTTTTTTGTAAAAGGTAAGCAGAACTTAACATAGTCTTCTTAACTGTGTCTTGTTCTCTTAGCAATATTAGAAGTAGTAGAGATAGACACTAGGCAGCCCTGAATTCCTATCTTATTTGGGATGGTAAGATAATAAATTAAAAAAAATTAATCAGAGACATTCTGCAGACCAGGGAAAGGGACCAAAAGAGGAGTGAGAAGAAAACAAGGGACTATGTGATGGTGCATGGTAGGTGGTGGGAATTTTACAGGGACTACACCTGAGAGGAGAAAGCATATATTATAAAAATGAAGAATGATGTAAAATACACACACAAATATATATGTCTGTGTATGAAAAATCTCAGAAATGATTGGAATTGACATTTGGTTCATATAAGTCTAATATATTGCTTATGTTTGTGTTTGAAATAATCCATGTCAGTGCAGAAATTGCTAAAAGAGATGTAATCATTCCAAGAATAAGAAACACTAGAACTCTGATACTTTTCTGTTACAATTTGCAGTAGTTATTTCTGGACCATAGGGGATAAAGAGCACTCCCCCCTCACCATGAGTAGGACATCAGTTGGATTTTCTAGGATCCCATATGGTCCTCGATTTCTTATCTAACTCAGTCATCCTTTACAGAAGGGAAAATTATGGGGCAGAGGAGCTTATATTTCTCACATGGACACCATAGCTGAAGCTTGAGGTGTGTACAACTGGCTTTCTACAACTGGAAACCTCTCCTTACCTAAATTAAAAGAGCCAATATACTTAGCCCATTGAAGTCTTATAATCACCCTTACCTTGGAAATAGTAAATCGTATGTTATCCATCTAAATCAGTTTCCTCTCTAATAAAAATTACAAAATAGAAACTTCCAGTTTAACATCTCTAAATCCAATCGAAATAAGAAATATTAAACTACCGCAAATATATTCTATAGCTTCAAAAGAAGCAGCCAGAACCAACAGCCAGATTCTTTCTGAAATCAAAGTTGGATCATTTTATGTTGATGGTTATAGCATTTAGGAATCTACTTGACAACTCTATGGGTCAAATATTATCCTATGTTTTGAGACAAATTAACATCTAAATTGGTGGACTTTGAATAAAGCATATTGTTCTCCATATTGTGGGTAGCAAAGGTGAATTCTGCAAGAAGAGGCCTTTGGAATATTGACTGTCCTTAATCTCTGCCTGCTGACCTACCCAGAAGATTTTGGATTTAGCTTCAAAATCTCAGGCACTGATTCCTTATAATGATAAATCTCTCTCTAAACACACACACACACACACACACACACACACACACACATTCTTTTTCTATTCTCTGAAGAATCTTGACTAATAGCTCTATAGATTAAAGCAAAGTTATCAAAGTTATCTTAAACATGCAAGTATGGATGGATGAGTAGAACATATTCTTTCATGAGAGGATTTGATATTTTTAAAGTATAAGTTCTTCTGAACTGATGTATATATTGAGTGTTCTTTTTACCAAAATAACAAAAATCTGTATGAAAATGGAGAGAATTTAGAGTAACAAGACAGACTTTCAAAAGCAACAAATATGACCTACAGTATTATGCTACAGAGACCATTTTAAGGTACAGTGATGAAAACAGTGTGGTTAACTGTAAAAACACACAAAATAATAGAATATGATACACAGACAGTGACCCTCACCTGATTTAATCTGGCTACCTGATTTATCATAAAGATGCAGAGAACATTTTTGTCAGAATTTAAAGTAAATGATTTAATCAGTGGGATAGCTTCAAAAATAAAATAATATGTACTCTGCCTCATAAAATTAAATTTGCAATGTGCTTTAGACTAAATATGAAAGACTAAAAAAAATACTTCTAGAAGAAATCATAGGAGAATACCTTCATGATGTTGTGGTAGGAGTATTTTTTTTTAATTGGGTAAAGCTACTAGATAAAAAAGAAAAAATTGGTAAATTGGATTTCATTTAAGTTAATTAAAAGAGCACTAGTAAAAAGTGGGAAAAGTCACACTACCAAATGGGATAAAATAAGTTACATTCAACTATTATGTTTGTCACATATATAATATATATGCAAAATCAAAGGAATCATGCAAATATATAAAGAATGCCAACAAATTACTACAAAGGAAATTTGTAAATAAGCAAATGCTTGTATAATCACTTAGCCAGTGAGATGTTCAAATGGACAGTAGACATTTTAAAAGGTAATCAGCATCAAGTCATCACTTACAGGTATATTTCAGCCACAATGAAATAACACAACAAACCCAACAGAATGATTAAAATTTTAAGAGCAAAACTATCATGTTAACAAGTGAATCAGAATTCTCACATTATGCAATTAATATTCAAGTTGATGATCACTTAATTGGAAATTGTTTTGTAGTATCTACACAAGCTGTGCACAAAACCAATTAAGCTCTGGGTTATATATTCAACAGAAATGAGTGCTTATTGCAACAAAAAGCATGTACAGTAATATTTCCTAACTTTATTCATAGTAGCCCCAAACAAGAAATAATTGAATTATCTCTGAGCAGAGAGATAAGAAAACATATAATTTATGCTAAGTTTGTATAGTAGAATTATTATCTATAATAAATAATAACAATTACAGTGGACACTAATAATATAAGGTTATATAAGTTGCTTGATAGAAATGGGAGAGCCTGTAGAAATCACTAGAATTCTGGGATTCTGATTTTTTCATTTAAACTGTAGGGAGCAAATAGAGATTTCCTAATATTGATGATTCAATAAAAATGACATTTCAGAATATTATTTAGAGTAATTTTACTAGAAAGCATTAAAACAATTGATTAGGAATTTTATTCCTTCTTATTTTCAAATAATATGTATGTATTATTTTACACGAACTTTGCAAAATTATAAAACATGTTTCATATTAAGCTTAATGAATATGAATTAAAAGCTGTGGGACTCCTATTTTGCTAAAAGTGATGTCTATGCAACAGCATAGCCATTAGAAATATCACAGAAGTCAAAACTAGCCCAGGTCAACATTTCAAACTGAAATTTAGAACTCAGCTGAAAGTCTCACCTACCAGCCTCAGTAGGACCATTCCCTGGAACCTTCCACAAACAACCATATGCATTAGTCAGTTCAGTGGGAAGGAACTTGGCAGAAAGACAAAAAGGAGTCTCCAAACTTCTTTGGAAAGTGTTTTGCCACTTATCCTAAAGCTTTTACTCTGCCAACTGGAGTCAGTGGGCTATTATAAATTTATATATGCATTTAATCTGCCTGGAGAATTTTTTTTTTTTTTTACTTATATGGTACATCAACATTTCAAAACAACCTTTTAAGATACAGAATCTTCCAAGAGGAAGTCTCTTTATAAATGAGAGGCAGCTTTCCTTCTGAGGGACAGCAATGACTAGTTTGTTTGAGTACAAAACTGACAGTTGGAAAAGTCTCAAATAAAATTCTGGCTTTTCTTCTTCTTTAGGTTGGCCATACAGAATAAACATGAACTGGTTAAGCAAACAGAATTTTGGAGGAGGTGTATATACATATTACAGAAGAGCAAGGAACTCTACTGTAAT
Source organism: Condylura cristata (assembly GCF_000260355.1). Classification (NCBI taxonomy): domain Eukaryota; kingdom Metazoa; phylum Chordata; class Mammalia; order Eulipotyphla; family Talpidae; genus Condylura; species Condylura cristata. The sequence continues at coordinate 62,568,245 of NW_004567104.1, read as the reverse complement.
AAAGTTGAGGAAATCCTTTGACCCCCATCTAAGTGACTTTGATTAGATCTGATTGGAAATCATTGGCAATATTAGTGTATAGACTTCATATGGGCTATGTGAAATGAAATGAGATCAAAGTATTTTTTTAAGATTTATTTATTTATGCATACAGAAATGGGGTACAGGCCAGAGGTGCAGGGGCAGTGAGAGGATTCACCAGGGAAAGAGTGGCGAGCAGAACAGGCAGACTGATAAAGTACACTGCCGAGGGGAGCAGCGGGCAGGTCAGGAGAGGTCTGCTGGGTCATGTGGGTCACCTCTGGGGTGGGGATCGAACTCATGCTGAACTGGCTTTAGTGTCTTAGTCCTGCGCTTTAATCTGCTGTGCCACCAGGGAGGGCCCAAGTATATTTTTTAAAGTGCACAATTCTTTGAAATTGTTTTGCCTTTATTTATAACCCCAAAAAGTGGAAGTTTCAAGTATTGCAAATGAACAATTTTTTGAAATGAATTAAATTTAGTGAAACAAATTAATGATATAATGTAGTAATGTTAGAGCCTGAAAGAAAGGCTCTTAGAGAATTTCATTTAGTTTTGTCTTAAAGCAGGTATCTTGACCCTGCCTTAAGGGTTAGTAACCCTCCTGTCCTCTGCTGAGAATAGGTCTCAGAGAAAGAGCAATGCGAATAGTTGATGGAGGTTCACTCTACAAAATGACTATTTATGGGGAATATCTGCAGTTTGGGTATAATTCACTGTTAAGGCGACTTAATTCTCTACAGAGTCTGAGGGAAGGTATCTCAAACTACGTCTGATGTAAATAAAACAAAGTGGCCTAAACTCTGAACAGGAAGTAACTGGCGACTGTGGGGTTAAATAGAGGCTATAGTAAATGGATAAAGTTGTCAATTGAAAAATTCCAATACTAAGGCGAACTTGTCTTTTATATAAGTAATCCAATTCCTGACTGAAGAACTGGTAAAATTAACTGGTTAGTATATTAGATTATTTATCAGAGAGTCAAGTTTCTTCAAAATGGAAATCTAATCTTGAAAGGGATGATTTGCAAAGTACATTTTTACCAAAATCCCTGACATAGGATAAGAAACTGGAACCTGAATTGAAAACAGACATTACATTGTATGATTTTAGTAGCTAGAGGTCCATAACTTAAAAAAGGTACAGTTGTGACCCTTCACAGATCCAACAGGGAAACATCATAATTTGATTGAGGAAATGTACCAACTCAAAGAATCTTTGTAAGTTTAGGAAAGGAAATTTGCTCGTGATGATTAATCATGCTGTAGGCTCGTTTATGTAACAATAATTCCAAGCTCATTCTTGTGACCCCTGTACTGTGTTTGTTGCAGGAGGATTAGTAGAACATTGATAACAGGTTTCGAATGTTATGTCTATCTGTGAGATTACCCCTAGGCCAAGATTTTTCAATTTCTACCTTCCAGTGACTTCCATCACTGGGATATAACTACTAAGCCCCAGACTATACATAAAACCATTTACATCAAGCTTCAATATATCAGAGGACTTCACTATATTAGTATATTTAATTAATTTCATATATTGAATATATTAGAATATAGAATTTAACTCACTGAATTCTAGTCTTGTTTTACTTGCACATTTCCTGTCTTAGACTTTGGGGCTGCCAGTTTCTCCACTTGCTTGGAGACTCTCCCCTAGAACCTGTTTCCTCACCTTATGCTCCCTCCACTCTGTCTCCTTCTGAAACATCGGAGAGAAAGTTACGCTTTGTTGTCATGCTTGAAGTAAAGTTATACCTTTCATTTACTTTAAAACAGTATGACAATTTTTTTTTTTGGTGCACACACAGTATATTTAGTGCTAGGAAAATAATTATAAAGCCATTAGCACAGGAAATTTCAAAAGTGCAGAAAACAAGAAGGCTCTCATGGGAAATTCTAAATTGAAAAGATTTAATGATGCACATAGAGTCTTAGCAGGAGAGGAACAGGTAGGGTTCAGGTAGTTGCAGAGAATGGTTGGTCAAACGTGGTTTTCAGTAGGGGAAAGAATTATTCTTGGGAACAACAGTTATGGGTTAAGGTTACATGCAAAGAGGTCGGCAAGAATCTATATGAGACAGGTGAGTACCACTAGGAAAGGTTCCTAGTAAAATAAAGAATCGCAAGTAGCCTCTTTATGAGAATATGTTAGGCCAGCTCAGGTAGCTGCTTCTTTTGCTTTACTTTATTTCCAAGGCTTTTTGAGTTGAAGTTTTCCTTGTTTGCAGCCTCTACTAAATCAGAACATACTTGTATTAAAAAAATACATCAAAAATGTTCAAAAGTACATTTTTTACGATGAACAATCATGTTTATAAAATTTACCTGTTACCTTATTTTAATCAGCTGTGCCAAGAGCAGTAACCCCCAAAATAGGTGACCTCATATATTTTTGTAATTGTTTCTGTATTTGCCAACAAAGCCCACTGACGCATGATTGTGTCTTTCATTCTAAATTCATAGGTGGAAATAAAGCACAGTGCTGCACATGGTTTCATTATTTAATTTTTATTTAAATTGTTTTTCTGGTGTATTTAGGATTATAGTTAAAATGTTTTAGAATTTACATTAACCACATTCTTGTATGGATTCAAAAATGAATTTGGAGTTAGAAGAATAATATACAATAAGCTAAAACAATGCAGTGAATAAAGGAGAAACACAAACAGAAATCTCTTTAACAACCAGTATCAATACTGATTTAAGAATAGAGTTCACCAAAAACTGGGATTTAGAATGAATGAGAAACTGGTATTTAAATAGTAATTAAAAAACACAAACAAGTTAAAAATTGGCATGTTAAATAGCTGATAGAAGAGATGGAATATATGTCTTACAGAAAGATTGAGAAAAGAAATGTTTAATAGACTTATATATTCTAAATACAGTACATATACCTAAGCACAGTTATCTATTCTAAATACAATAAATATATGTAAGCACAAAACCTGGAATATTAATAGTCAGAGTAAAAGGAAAACTTTCAGAGTAGAAGAACTGTGGTCTTCTGTCCCTCTGTTTTGCCTTCCATTTCTGTGTTCTGTGTTTTTAAATGTCATGTCTTAAACACTCTCTTCCTAATTACATTCTTCTCACAGTCTTAAGTTTTACAGTTGTATACTCAAGATGTACCCTTCTGGAATGCCAACAATCTTTGAAAATTCCTTTCCAACTGCTTCATCTTGTAACATTTCAGCAGGTGTGGTAGAAAACATGAGATTGAAATTACTGTCAGGTGAGCACCATGAAAAAAAGGATTCCTTTGCATTAAAATCACAGATAATAGAGGCAAAAAAATCACAAAAATGATACCGTGTTCTTAATATATCAGGAAGATCATGGTATTTTGCTCATATTTAAGCTATGAACTTTGATCCTTTGATTAAAGTGGTTATCTGCCAAGTTTTGCCAGACTGAAGTTTTATCATTCCTTTAGAAATTAGGAACCATTTTGTAGCGAAATTTTTTTCAAGACTCTGAAATGTTCTCTTTTTCATCAGATTTTTGTCCATTATTTTAGCATCCATTGATCGTTACACATTATTAGCTCCATCATTCTCTATTTGTTGGTTAGTATCCTACTGTAAGGAAGAGCTGCCTCCTTCTCTTTCCCTGAGCCCTTTCTATTTCTATTTGAACTCAAGGATTCTCATTTTATTCAGTGAGTTTATTATTGTGTATTTGAGATCCAAAAGAGCCAGATTTTTCCACTAGGTACCCATTTAAGTCCTTTGTACTCCTAGTGTGTTCAAATATTTTTGAGAACTTCTTTATTTTCCAGGCAAAAAGATGGCCTAGAAAATGTTCCCCTTTGCTGTATCCTGGTGTCCAGCCTGTCCTAGCCATAAGGAATGAAAGGACACTAGATGCTAGTGGGTCTTCCTTACCCCTTCCTCCTTACTTAATGCTGTGCTCCAGAGGTGACAATACAAGCCAGCCCCTTACTTATCTATTGATAGAACACATTTCTACTCAAAGGGAGATGCCTTAAAGAATCTAGGGTTTTGACAGCTCTTTTAATTTCCTTAGAAAATATAGATTTTAGTTGCTTTATATTCTCTCAGTCTTTGCCAAGGATGCAGAATGTTGAACAAAAGTTAGACAACCTAGCTCACTGTGGCTTCCTCCTCATGTCTTTAAACAATCCATTATTGTCCAGTATGTTATTTTATTTAAGTGACCATTTACTTAGCATATAGGGTTGTTTTATTGTAGAGTCCTAGCAAGACGCTGAAGTTTTCTCAGATACTTTACATGAAAAATATGAAATAACTTGTGCACAGGATAAGAGCATGAACAAGTATTGGTGAGACAGCAAAATTAGGGAGTCTTGGCCACTCCAAGGACCAAATGGACACAGGAAAGACATAAGATGATGGTGACCATAGAGGGAAGACTGTTAAAGTGGGGAGGGAAAGAGTAAATGCAGAAAATTCTCTCCTCTCATTCTTCTTTTATTGATGCTCTCATTGGTCAAGCTCAACTGAGGATTGACCTGGGGGAGAATCACAGGCTTTTAATTTGTAGCAATCATTTCTAGGAGGACATTATTGGTTATGGTTCTTCAGACAGAAATTATGAATAGGAATGAGAGAGAAATGAGAGAGAGAGACTTATAAAGAGGCCCAGAAGTTTCCATGATCTGTGATCTGCAAGTGAAGTCCCAGGAAATTAAAACCTGGTGGTTTAATTATGAGTTCAAAGATCTGAGATTTGGGGTGGGATGGGCCTGGGGAAGGGGGTGTATTTACAGAGGGCAGATAGTCTAAATCCCAGTCTGAGTGCAAAAGCCCAAAACTCTGGAGTGGTGTTGTGTGAGAGCTGAAGGACAAAGATTTTTTTATGCCTCTGCTGATTGTTCTCTGTGGGCCCTGGAGGAGCTGAGGATGGTGCAGAAACACCTATCTTCTTTACTCAGTCTACTGATTCAAATGCTAATCTTTTCTGGAAACACTCTATATCATAAACACCCCTAGAAATAATGTTTTACCAGCTACCTGGACATCCTACAGCCAGTCAAGTGGATGCATAAAATTAACCAACACAAACACAGAGATGCCAGAGAGGGGAGGAGCCCAGGCTTGTGAGCAATGTGGGGAGCAAAGGCACACGCCCTGCCAGCGGTCTTCATAGCCACCTGGGAGGTGGGCACAGTTTATTCTTTTAACGAGTGTGTAGATTCTGAGTTTCCTATGCGTAATGCCTCAAAAATGCACTTTGAATTCATTTCCAAAGACTCCATCATACACAAGTGGTATCATATTTACTTTATTAGAAGGAGTGTGTTCCTCTCTCCTGCTCTTGAAAAATCCAATTTGTTGTTCCACTGAGAGAAAGCATGTCAGGTGCATATGTGGATAGGCGGTCATAAACAAGTCTACATTCAGCTCACACAGTCTAACCCTGTTAGAAGCTATCAGTTAGGGTATTTTCAAGGGGCCTGAAGTTGATTAGGAGAGAACAAAGAAGCACCCGTCATACTACATAATAAAAATGGAAATGAACTCAAATTCTCAGCTCCATTTCCTGAGCCAGTGAACATAAAGTTCATGTTCGGCACATCTGTTTGCTGGGATGGATCTATAGTTATGTTAGAGTAAACTAAAATAAACCCCAAATAGGTTTCTAAGATCATCCTCAAAACAGAAAACACACATCTTATTCTCTCCATGGGCAGATTTAGGCACATATTCCTTGAGGTTTTGTGCAGGTTGCGATTTTCTCTCTTATACAAGAACTATAAAATTACAGTATTTCCCCACTCGATTTCCCTGTTAAGCCTGGCAAGCTAGTTGTACTGATCTGGTGCCAAAATTACCTCCGTGAGATACTTAAGACCCAATGTCTGCATTTTAGAAAATTTAATTATAAGGAAAAGAAGAATTTATAAAAAGCCTACTACTGATAGAAATGTTTTCATTAAATATATTTTCATCCAATTATGAGGCAAAGCATTCTTTTTTGTTTCCTGAATCATTTTGCTGCTGTGTTTACAGCCTGGCACCACAGCGCTGTGCAGCAAGGGAAACTCGGAAGCAGACGTGACCAGACACAAAGGTGATAAAGGCTTGTCTCATTTCAATGTTCAACCAGAGTGGAATGCAGATAGCAAGCAGTGCATGACAAAAAGTAAATTAGATCTTTAAAATTCTTCTTTTAATAATCTTACATCGTATTGGCAGCTCAAGGAAGGCTTTTCTATAAATGTCAGTTTTTTAGCTCAACAAAATCCCTTTAAAAAGCCAGGTAATCTAATTTTGTCCCATCAATATAAATGGCATTTCTCCCTTTTCCACAATGCTTTTTAAACACACAAACACAAGGCTACCTATATTTTCTCTGATGGCTTCTTCTTTTTTCTTTTTAAGGTCTCTTAATTGTACTCTCTCATAGCACATGATTTGAATATCTACTAGGATGGGACACTCACCTGAATACTGACCATCAAAGGTCACTAAGAAACAAAATGTGTCCTCCAGGAGATCACAAGTGGCTTGGAGGAGTCATACAGGGAAACAAATAATGATCCAGCACAACCTGGCGAGGTTTATACAGATGTAGGTACAGAACTGTTGGACCATCAGGGAGGAAGCAACTGGTTCTGTCTTACAGAATTGAAGTGTGTGTCCAAAAACATATGTCACAGCCTGTTATGAAGGATTAAATAGAAGAAAACTGATAGACTAGAAAGTAAAGGTTTTATAACAGAACAAAATATTTAGCTGCACAAAGTCCTGTGATGAAAAAGTCCATCCAAATGATATTGGTTTTATTGATTTTGAGGTGCCATTATGCTTTTAGTGTGAATGGCTTAATACTTTACACTCTCTTGAGTTCACATCAATAGAGCGTCTAGAATACCAATGAGATATACATTGAGGGAGACCCATGTTTGAATTTTGATCCAGTGTTGGGCCAGCTGGCTGCCAGGAGTCTTAGTGTTCTAAGACCTGAGATGGTGAGGTAGTACTCCATCAGATGCCTCATTTTGTGTTGATTAAATGACACAGGGTACTCAAGAGATCCTTGCAGACTGACTCATTTATGAATGAAGGTGTAGCTTTGTGTAGTGTGATTAGCACAGGCTTTGGAATCAGATAACCTGCATCTAATGCCCTCTTGTATCAATTAACAGAGAGGGCCTAGCAAGTTAACTGCTCTGAAGGTCAGTATTCTTATCTGTAAGGTGAGCACAGTGGGGCTTAGCAACACTGTTGGGAAAATAAAACTGTCAGAGGTGAGTCTTACAGCACGCTGCCTAGCTTCTAACAGCTGCTCAATAAATGAGTGACAAGAAAACAATGCAGAAAAAGTATGAAGTATGAAACACAGGATGAGGGCAACATTGCATTTATATGAGAAATCATCCACTCCTCTTCTACCTCTACACACACCATTCTATCTCTTGTCTACAGTAATCGTTTGTAGTCCCCAACACTTCTGGGATGGCATTAGTATCTATAGCCCATTCTGTTTGCAGTGTTGTGGGAAAGATGGTGATGAGCAGTAGAGTAGATGCTAAAAGCATTTATCAGACCAGTGCAAAGAGGTAGGCAGGAGAGCAAGTTCTTGTATTTGCCATCGCTAGCCTGTTTTCCCTGTGTTCACCTCTGAAAGAACAGACTTATTAGGACTTTAGAATACAACTGTTATGATGTAATAGGTTCCTCAAACACGCATCTGCGATAAATTAAAATCGTTGAGGATCTCCTCTCCTAGTTTCCTCTTAGAGCAGGTTTCTTTGTCTCCTGCAGCCACGCTCAAGCTGAGCTTGTCAGCAGCAGCAGAGGAAGATTTGTGATCTGAATCTCAGCTTCAAAGTTGTTCACTACTGAGTATATTCAGGCATCATTGCATTTTCTTCTCTCTTTAATATATTACTGGCAGTCAGAGGGCTTAAAGTATCTAAAGTGTCTCAGTCCAAATGGAAGCCTTTTTTTTTTTTTGCTTTGTTCCGTCTTCCCTCTGCCAGAGACACACGGCCACCTGGCATAGGCTGTTTCTCTGCAGAAACTGCCGGCTCACAAACAAAGCCTGGTGGACACACACAGCCAGAGAGCCCCGCTGGCTGGGAACTCGGTCAAGCCACTGGTCACTCAGTCAGACATTTAGATGCAGTGGCTACCTTGCCTTACTTACGCAGAGGAACAGTAGACCCTGCCATGTATAGGCACAGACAAGAGCAGTAGTAATTCATGAGGTCTCTTTCAGAGCCCACATGGCTGAGAGGCAATTCCCTAACTTTGCTATTTTTAAAATTCAAACTAGATCATTACTGGCCAAGCGTAGTCCAGTTATTTTGAAATTTGCTGAGGAAAGTGAGGAGAAAAGCCAAAATAGTTTAAATAAAGACAGTTTTCAATATCTTCCTGAAAATAGAAGGATTTTTAGAAAGCCTTGTAATAGCTGTTCTGGACATATAGTATTCAAAGTTGGCATATACCTGGGTGTGTTTTCTCTATACATCTAAATCATGATAAATTTTTTTTTTTTTTTTTTTTGCAGAGAAGGGAGCAAACTTGCAAATCGAAGTAACTAGTAGGACTTTGCTGAGAGGCTACCACACAGGTTTCCAGCATTCTTTTTTTCTCGAGGTGATACTTTATATGGCACAGCTTGCCTTCCCCAAAGAGAAAACACAATAAAGAGGGCATAAAAGATTCAGTGTCTTAATTCCCTGGTTTTCTAAATTTACATTTCACTATGGGAAATATATATATGGTGTTTTTTTTTGAGCTTTAGATGGATGCACAATTGTTGCTATTTTTGTTAGGAATAATTTGTTGGCTAACATGATACATCTCAGTAAGTTTAGCATAAATCAGTATATTTACTGTTACAATAAAACATTGCTTCCTCAAACTAGTACACATGTTTTTTTTTTCCCCATGTGCAGTATGATTAAACAGCAGTGACCACTGAACTATAAAAGAACATGGAAGCTGAGTGCTACAGTCTCTGCTTTCAACAGCACAGTGTATGGATATGATTTGTCACCAGCACTCATAAAATAGACCCCAGGCAGGTCATTGTAACATCGCTTTGCCTTTGTTATGCTTCAGGGGACCCACACTTCAAACAAAAGTCAAATGCCATAGAGAGAGAACCGCCACTGCTCGCAAGAGGTTGCATTAACTATTCATCTGTCATCAGATCAATTCAGTTTTGTTGATCAGCTAAAATTGACCCCACGCTCTGTTGGGGGTGGGGGAGGAGGGGTTCAAAATAAATAGCAAATGGCCCTACCTTCAGTAAACTTGCCTGGTTGATGTAAATAAAGCAAATTAATAGGACAAGATAATAGACAAAATGTGCCGAGTCAGCAGATTCTTTGACTCCTCTTTCCCTGCCCTGTCTTCTCCCTCTCTCTTACCTCCATTTCCTTTAACCACATACTGAATTATGTAAATTGTTTCTCCTTGTATTTTATAGACTCTGAATTGCAATTATCCAAGTTCAGTTTGCCCAAACCTTTCTTCCACACTATGTCAACATTTCATTTCCTGGCCTTACATGTGCTGGTATATCATGTTAATCGCTGTATCTATATGTACATCCACATCTATATCTATGTCTATAGTTCTAACTATAGCAGTTTAACCTATTTTTTTAATGTCACCATACTTTCTAGAGAAAAAAAAATATACGTGAACTTTCATATTATGTTCCCTATGTTATCTGCTATTTAATTTATTAAAATTCCTGTTGCTGACAAAGTCTATATGCTTACGTGTGTATATACAGACAAGGACACTTCAATATAACCATGTTTTATCCCTTAGTCTTTCACCAGATATTTATGACTTCTAACCACCACTTTCTCTAGCTAACTTTTGTTTTTCTTTTTAATTCAAGTGTACAGCTGCATATTTCAACATCTGTATAGACTACATTTTGGACCACCACCAAATATCTAGTTTTCATTCATATTTGTATAATTGAACTCCATGGCCCATTGTGTGCGTCCTAACCCATCTTTCCCTTGGGTTACCATTAATCTGTCATTTGAATCTAAGATTTGATTTTATTTAAGTAAAAACAAGCAGACTTTTCTACCTTATTTACTATAGTATTTTCTTTATACTTAATTCCCTATTTTCTATTTAGATCAGTTCCTCATACAGGAAAGTTTTTTCAGCTTCTTGGTACTGATCACACATTTACCCAAACTAAGCATTTTCTCTCTTCCGTTTTCTTTTCATTCTGTGCTTTTTTTTTTTTTTTAAGATTTATTTATTTATTCATACAGAACTGGGGTACAGGCCAGAGATGTGGAGGGTGAGAGGATTCACCAGAGACAGAGTGGGGAACAGAACAGGCAGATAGATAAAGTACACTGCTGAGGGGAGCAGCGGGCGGGCTAAGAGAGGTCTGTCACACCATGTGGAGCTCCTCCGGGGCAGGCGGGAATTGAACTCATGTGAAAGTGGCTTAAGCTTCTTAGTGCTGTGCTTTAACCCACTGCGCCACCAGGGAGGGCCACTGTGCATTATTTTTTGTTTGTTTCATTCAAGTGCAACTTACATCATAAATTCTTTCCCAGTTTTCTCAGCTTGATGTACTCTCTGCAATTACGGTAACATTTTACATGTACTATTTTGGGTTTTTATTTTTTAAGTGTATATTTCATTCAGTATTTATTGAGACTTTACCAAGCCTCCAGTATTGAGCTAATAGTTAGGGAAGAGGGAATACAACTCATACTGTTCCTAATATTCCTATCTTGAAGATGTTCACAATGAGGGACCCAGGAACTTTGCTGGTCTGGCTGACTAGGGTCTAATATCTAAAACAGACTGCTTATCTCTACAGCTGCAGAGACAAGGAAGGTTCAAGAATGTATTTCCTTCTGCCTGAAAAGTTTTAGATGGTGATTCAGATGTTCCAGAAAAAAAAAAAAAAAACAGTGTTCTCTTTCAGACAGTGTGGAATTCCCTAAAGGCATTTTGCTAATTCATGGGTCCTGTGACATAAAAACAGTTGCTTGGTGAGCAAATGACTTTGCTAAGTCAGCTCACCAAGGTCTCAGGAAGCTCTAAGTGGTTTTAAATGATAACAGTGTTCCAATATGTCTAAGAGTACATCACCCTTGGAAACAGCAGAGTAAACTAAGTTTAAATCCAGAGATGCCTTGAAAATATGACTATAAAGATCTCTTGCATAAATACCCTTTAAGCAACAAAATCAGGACAATTTTCTCTTGAGGTGGAAAATGAAGAGGCTGGAGGGTTATGTCTGGTGCAAGTGGCAGTCAGTATTCATCTTGGACTAATGTCACGATTAATTTCTGGATCCAATGTATTTAATATTTTTTCACTCAGTTCAACTTCTCCTGTGTTTGAGGTCCATTTTCTTACATAACTGCTTTTGATTTTCATATCAACTCTTGTATACTTTTAACAAACACTGTAAAATAATAGTTTCAGCTGTTTCTCAGGCACAAATACGAGTTTTTGAATTGGTGGGATTTCAGTTTCCTAAGAACAAATATACCAAATTGTAATTTTAAAGCATTTTTTCTACAAAGCTATTTATTCAAATAAAGATATTTTCTAGTTCAATTTTCTGACATCCTTGAATGCTGACAGCAGAAAAAGAAATATAATTGAACAAATTAAGGGCCTTTTTTTTTTTTTAGTTTTAGTGAAAATCTTTTATAAACTTGAATGACGGACAAATAATTTATCAAATCATTATTAGAATTTTATTTGTCTGAAGATTGCAATACCAGTTCACCTATTATTCTAGTCTGCATATATTTGTTATGGGTTTTTCCACAGGAATAAAGTGGTAATTTAACACAATGAAAAAAAAATAGCAAGGATAACTAAAAAAGAGATTTAGGTACCCTTTGCATATAATTGATGTGCTACATGCAAACAAACAAATTCTATAATGGAAAATTAGTCAAGAAATAAGAGTAAGAAATTCAAAACAAGTGACAGCCATGCTAACTGAAGGTAATGAGAGCAAAATTTTTGTAAGTTGACCCACCCAACCTTTGTTGGCTCACACACTAGTGCAGCTGCTTCTGACCTACAAAGAAGTGAGATGCAGTTTTATTGCCTTGACTGAATCTTGTTTTTATTAACATGATCCCTCCCTGGCTAAAAACTGGTCAAGCCTGCCACTCTGATTTTTAGGGAGTTATAAGAGAGATGATCATGGAAAAAAAAATCACAAAACACATTATTTTATATATGGGAAATAAACAGAATATAAATAATATAGGACAGTAAACATGGAAACATTTATTGTGGAAAAACTGATTCTGACAATAGTATAAGATTTGAAATAGTTTTATCACTTTCTAGACATGAAAAGTACAATTTTAGGAGTTCCCCAATAAAAAAGAAAGTGTAATAAATAAGACACCCAACCAAGATGGCACACCAGTCACATTTCATGTTTCCCAAGGACGTGTGGAGATGGTACCAAATGTTGCAATCTTGCTCTCAAGGACCTTCTTTCAATCTGCATTTTGATGCAAGAGCTATTTATAAAAGTCACAGTCAGCTTTCTCTTGTCCTTAGTAAATACCCTATGGATTGAAGAGCAGAAATCCCATTATTGTATTTTGTAACCATGCATATATTTCCCTTGTATAAATGGTAGAATCTCCAAGTTAGAACATTTGCTAACTTTGGAGAGAGGTGTTGACCTTGTAGATTGGAAAACTTTGAATACTTTGTCTAGTTGTCTAGTTTTTTCATCCACATTACACAAAGTCATGTAGCCTTCTGTAAGAGGACCACCTGACCTTCTGCCTCATACTTTTCCCTAAGATCATGGGCCTATCAATATTGAATCATATCTGAGTACATATTTGTACAGAATTTTCTGTAGTAGATGCATTATCAAGGAAGTGAGTTTTTACTCTAAGGAATTAAATCCATTAAATGCAAAGATAGGAGACAGGATTTAGGTATCTAACTCTTAAGACTAATATAAAGCATATTACAGCATGAATTGATAAAATAACATAAAGGAAGTAATATTTAATCCACTATTTTAATTGCATTTAATCTTGAAATGAATAGAAAATTTCCTGGGGCTCACCTGAAAACCATATGTCAATGTACAAAAAAGAAAATCCATTAAATATATATTTGCATACTTAAATGTACTCATGGTTTTATTATAATGAGGATGAGCCTTAAAGGATAGTTTCATATTATTTTTTAAGGGAATTTTCCTGTTGTCATTTAGTTTTGAATCCCTTGAAAAAATGCTGTTTCATGAGCCTTCTAATATTTATTCCTTACATGATTTGAATTGTATAATTTTAGAAATGGAAAAAGTTATTCATTACTTGTGTGTTACAGGGAAGCAGAGGACAAAAATGTTGATAAAAAAAAGGTTGAATAATGGCTAGAATCCAAACCTATTTTCCTAGGGCACAGTTTGGTGAACACTATATTAAATCATAGACCCACAGAATATTAAAGGATGGAAGAACTTGAAGAGCACCTAATGGAGGCCCCCTATTTTTACAGATCTGGAAACTAAACCCAGGGGATTAAGTTGCTTATTCACCGTCATGAGCGAGTTAGTAACCGAACCTGAACCAAAACCCAAATATTCTGTGTCATGGTTCAGTTTTCACCAAATCATGATAGTCCTCGAAATAGTACATTTTAATTAAAAAGATTTTTTTTTTTCAAAATTACCCACTAGGGAGGCCCTGTTTTCTACTCCCGCACCTTAAATGTTTTTGGGTATGATTTTACTATGCTGTCTCTGATTTCTGTGCATATGTGGTATATGTATATGAACATGCATTTACTATTGAAGAATATTTGGGCTTTATCCTAATGCTCCAATTAGAATTCTTTGTTTAATTGACTGAGACAGTGTCTGTAAGTGACTTAAAGTAATAGACTTGGTACATTTCTCTTTTTCTTCCCTCCTAGCTCTCTTTATTTTCACATTTGATTATCTTTCTCATTCTTTACCTTGGTACTGTTAAATATACATAAACTTATATTACTTGGCTTTCTATATTTGGGTGATATATTTAGTTTTCGGTATTTTAGATGACACAATTAGCCAACTTTGCTAGACAGACAATTTGTTTTCTTCACTCCCAAATAAATGTTTGTGTCATGTTTCTTATAAGGTGCTGGAAAGTGGGTGAGAAAATAAATTACCAAATATGAAATATTGATAGGATTCATTCCCATTGCAGCTGCAACAAATTACCAAACCTTGGTGACTTTAAACAATCCCTATTAAAAGAAAGAAAAAAGAAAGAAAAAACATATTTATTATCTGACAGATCTGGAGATCAGAAGGCCAAAATTAGTCTCACTGGCATAAGGCCAGGGTTTTGGTAGGAGGGTTCCTAAGACCGTCCATGACTTTTCCAGTTTCAAGCATCTCCCGGCCTTCCTGCCCCACGACTCCCACCACTTTCAAAGTCCAGAGAGTTGTACCTTCCAGCCCTCTCTGTGTTTACCTTCACACCCGCTTATCTGATGCCAATTTTCCTTCCTCTGTGTTGTAAGGACCCATGAAGTGACTTCGGGCACATCTACACAGCTCTGGATAATGTCTTTGTTTTAACATCCCTAATTTAATCATATCCACAAAGACCCTTTTGCTATGTAAATTAAACTATCCCCAGCCCTACAGATTAGAGATTAGGACAGGGGCATTTTTGAGAGGGAGTCTAGTCAGTGGGGAATATTTGTTAAAACTGTCACTGTAAATTGAAATCTGGACATATAAATGCCCCAAATGACCTTGTGACGCCAGGAATGTTGGATAATTTGGTTCCAGGAGGATATCAGAGCTCCATGTGATAACATGTCGGGGTGTCTGGGACCCTAGCCCCATGGTTCAGCAGCCAAGATGGCGCCTGACCTTTAGCCAGTGAGGTTGAGTTGGTGAAAAACAAAATACGTCAACACCCGCCTGTATAAGGAAGTTAAATCTTATTGGATATGCTTTTGCGTTATCAATGTATGCTCGTTGTGTGTCCTGCCCAAATATGGTTGTTGTACACATGAGCAGTGCTCTAATTGGCCAATGAATGCTATTTAAGCAATGCTCTTCCCCTGGGAGAGGGAGAGAAGCAAGCCAGAGCAAGCGAGGAGGAGGGCGCGTGTGCAAGGGAGAAGAATAAAGGATCCAGAAGAAGATATATCGTGGCAGAGAGTTCATCGCAATAACATACAACAAGCAAGAGGTGATTTCCCAAAAGTGGGTTTTTTTTTTTCCTAGAGCTAAGAATCGCGAGGTCATGTTTCATTTCTCCTCTGAGGCAGCACCATTGCTCTAGCCTCTGCCCTGATCATCTAGTGCACTGTGCCCCAAAGGGTGAATACCACATAGACACCGTTCAGACTTACAGACTTCTGTCCTGAAGCAGAGTTGTCCAGCAAATCTGCAGATTCTGGAGAATTAAAGAACATTACATTAACCACTGGATTTTTACATCATTGTAGCAATGCATGAATGTGTATGTGCATATACATATACAGAGCATATTTGTCATCTATAAGTGATATTTTTTGACTCCCAGCTATATCAGAAGAGACAATCAAGACATTCTTGTTCCAGTCATTCCTACTTTTTCACTTACAGTTTCTTTACTATCAGAGAATATCTTTGCCCACTCTGATTTATCCCCTTTAATTTGTTTCACAGCTAAATATATTCATATTCAATGTTTTCTTCCAATTCTTTTGTCATATTTTCAGTCATCTTTCCTTAATTAGTTGAAGTCTCTTCCCCAGTGGTTTTCTTAAGGTTTCTTGCACATCAAATGTGGTGTTTCTTGCACATTTAACACATTAAGTTTTATACCCAAGTCTCACTTATCTGGATATCAAATCCAAGATTCCTCATTTTCTTAAGAATGTTTGGATGTTGTTGTCCTGCCTCTGGTGTTTTCATGAGTCATTTGAGAACAGCTTGATCTGTCCTTTACAAGTATTCTGAAACTTTCACTAGTCTCTTTATTTTTAATGGCCATTGTTCTTAATTGACTATATCTTGGCCTGTTCTAGGTCAAATTTTATGACATAGGTATTCCTTTTCGTTTAGAAGGCTAAGTCCCCTTTCATAATCTATACATAAAGTATGTCAAATAGCCATCACCTACATGTTACCATTTTAACCATGTAGAGTGGACAGCAGCAATATGACACACATTTGCTTTGCTCTGCAACTGTCACTAGCATCTCTCTTTAAGACTCTGCATCTTCCCCAAAACCCCTGATCTATTAAACAAAAGCTCCTTCCCCAGCTCCTGACAGCCATTTTCCACCATCCTACTCTCTGTCTGTAAATGTGAATAGTCTAGATGCGTGAAATCAGGGTACCATATGGTATTTGTCCTTTGGTAGTCTGTTGTGAATTAAAAAAAAAAAAAATTACCTTTCAATGTCTTTTTCTGGGTTGGTGGTTTTGTTTGTCATTCGTCAGAGATTCCAGCAGAGCATTTTGGGAAGACATCCTCCTAATTTAAACAACTAACAATTGAAGTCTTTTTTTCTAAGGTAAGGCTTTGTCTTTTATGTGTCACATTTCTATTCTCTATCTGTTGTCAGTCATCTTAAGAACCTTCACAGTTCCCTTTGTTTCTGCAACTGTTTTCTGAGGCAAGAAAGTTCAAGTTTCAGTACACAAATTATCTTGGCATTTTTGCTGAGTACTTATTTATTTCTAGTTTAAGATTATAAGGGCTTTTGTTTCATGACGTGTCTTATTTTTTAAATTTATGCTGAGCTATTTCTTCCTGATCTTCACAGGCACCTGAAGATGTGTTCGCTCTGTGAGGGGCTACATGTCTATGTTGGATGTTGTCTGGGTGTAGACGCTGGCCTGGTCCCTTTGGTATCAAGAGTATCACTCATCACCAAATAAGCTGAGAGTTTTCCTGCATAAACTATTTACATAATGTTCCTATGACTCTAGTGAAGCTGGAACGTTCTTCCAGATTTCAAAATCCAAATTGTGTTTCATCTGCTGACAAATTCTTTCTAGAATACTTCCTGTGAAGGTTTCTCTTTGGGGGAAATTTTTGTGTGTAGTCCTGCTTCCACTGCTTCCACTGCTTATTTCTGCTAAACCTCTCAGGTGAGGGATGTCACCTGTGCCTACTTATACAGCATAGAGGTGGTCCTCATTTCACAATTCATAATGATTTGCCACCTTCAGGAATATACTTTCACAGATCCTTTCTGTAATATGGGCCACTGAGCAATTCTGGAAATCTCATATTATATTCACCGAGTTCTGCCTCGTAGTGTCTCTTTGTTCATACACAGCAATTGTTTCCTCGCTGCCCTGAAAATGCAGTTGAGAAGTCCCTACTTCATTACAACTTTTGCAGTGCTTTCTAAGAAGAGGAAGAGAGCTTCTATGGTGACTTATACAAAGATATTCCCTTAGTAGTTTCCTTACCTAAATTCTAAAAATTGCTTGTTTCAAATTGGGAAACAAACAACCTGCATGTTGTAATATACACTGCTTGAGGCTAGATTTTGTGACATTATTTGTTGTTTTCTTCATGGATTGCTACTAATATATCTTTGCATTTAATATTTTATTTGTTTATGTATTCCATAAAGTGTTTACTTACAGTGTTTGCTTCCTAATAAGGATTTTACTCATGTTTGTTGGCATCTAATACATCTGTGTATAGTGGATATCATATATCAAAATAATGTTCATCATATCTAAAATCTGAGTAACTACTTAAGAGTCTTTTGTTACTAAATTGATGCTAACTATTCAACACTTTATCTATCCAGTGATTTCTTGAGAGATTTTTAAGTTATAAAGCAGTTATTTCAAATATGACCATTGACAGACAGTAATGTCGGCATATAACTCCTATATACTGTGAGAAGCACATTTTACCTCACCATATAGATTTAACTTGATGTGCAAATCAAAACAATGCTATAACAATTGTTTCTAATTCTTGGATCTATAGGTTTGGATTAATTATTTGCTACTTTTGAGTTTATCTGTTTGCTTTTGTTTTTTCAATAAGTTTCCATGCCATGGAAAATGAATTGACCAATAAGAATTGAAGGTCTTTGATATTTTCTTACTAGAGCACACAGTTTGTCTTTATATGGATACATGCTTGTTTATTTTAGCTTTTTAGCTCTATCTTCATGTAACATTTAAATAGCCATTATATTAAAGAACTGATTTGTGTAATTACAAAGAGGTTTTCTAATCTCTGGATTTATGCTCATATGTATTCTCAAGATGAAATAAAAGTTCTTGGTTAGTATGCTGGTTAAGAAGATGTCAATTTTCAATTATAATCCAGTGTAAAGTAACCCTACTGAGCATGAATATTATATTTTGTGTTAATTATCTTAATTTAATTGTTTTTTTTTTATTAATTTTAATACTTAAAAAATACGTTCACATCGGCAATTAATTTTTAAAGATGCTTTGCAGAGGTCTACAACATGCCCCTTCTTGAATTTTATTACAATATGTAATATAAAGGCCTTTTATGTTTAAAAACAACATTTTAATTCTCATTTATAAGAATTGAAGTATTTTGCTGGGAAAGCTAAGAATATTATTAATATCTGTTACTCTAAGAGCATTTGCATATCATAAACAAAGATACATTTGACGGGTCTGCATGTAAGAAAGGAGATGGTGTCCCTATGTACCCCATACAGTCATGTGAGCAAAATATGCATATATAAAGATATTTAGCTGAACCTTCAAAGTACTATGTATTTCAAATTGAAAAATAAATAGCCCATATCTTATGTTAGAAATTATTCAAATTCATGGCTCATGACTTATCACTGTGTGCTATAGAGTGCATACTACATTGTGTGTATGTGTGAATTTAAAAATGAATGCGACTTTTGAAAATTTAGACCTGAGCGAATGTATTATCTTTATGAAATTTATAACCATATCACTAGGATCTCTCTTGATTACTTTGGCAGACTGTAGAATAGTCACTTGTAATTCCTGCCTCTTAGTATTCACAGCCTACATAGTGCCCTCCCTTGTAGGAGGCTGGACCTCCTGATTCACTTTGAAAAATTTCCTCTTTGCTGATTATAGCACTCTTTGTTTTTGTTTTGCTCTGTTCTTCCTTTTTCAAAAGCTACATCTGAAGCTACCAGTACAGGTAGTAGTTCTACTGTTTGCTACCCACATGTGGTAGAACTGCCTCAAATAATACAAGTACATAATCACTTAGCTCTGCCATTTTTTTCATATCTGTAAAATCTCTTCCAAACACTTACTTTGGAGTGCTTGAAAGCTAGATTAAACATATATATTTCCAACAATACTACAAATTTTCTCATTGTTTTTAAGTTCAATACATGTCTAATTGAACTTTTTTTTAAATATCCATCCCAATGAGGAACAAGAAAAGATGGAGGAAAAGAAATAGAAACTAGAGAGAGGCATTAAATATCCAGGAATTAACTTCTAGGCTGCTTTACATTGTCTTAGTCCTTATACAAGTTTTATTTTCTCCAGCTTTCAAAGCTTACTTATTTCATCTTATGAGTCTTTAAAAATATGTAAGGAAAATTGAATTAAAACTTTTATGTTTTTAATATTGAACTCATGAGGACACAAGTTCTACTTGCAAGACACCCAAAGATTAAGCTTGCAAGACCAGTCTGAGGTTTTTAGTAGAATTTTATCCAGGAAGTGAGATTTCAGATCAAAGAGGTTCTTCACACTCTGTATGCCTCTGTATTGTATTTCCCTGACAAGACGCTCTAGTGCCCTCAAGGATTTTGTCAATTATCCAAACAGAAGGCTTGCTTCAATGTCTTTAGAAATACAAGGATACATACATACATACATACATACATACATATATATATATATATATATATATATATATCCTAATTGTTCCTTATGTTTGTTGTTGTTCTCATATCACTAATTAAACCTTGAACAATTGTGGCTAATTTCTTCCTTAATCACATAAGAGGACCTAACATTTGCTGTATCTAAGGGCAAGGTAATTTCTTTGAGGTATGTATAAAATGTAAAGCCTTTTATTTATGCATACAGAACTGGGGTATAGGTCAGAGGTACAGGTGCAGTGAGATGATTCACCAGAGACAGAGTGGGGAACAGAATAGGCAGACTGACTAAAATACACTGCTGAGGAGAGCAGCGACTAGAGAGGAGAGGTCTGCTGCACCATGTGGGTCACCTCCCTGGTCGGGGTGGAACTCATGTTGAAGTGGTTGCAGCTAGCTTTATACTGCTGTGCTCTAACCTGTTGGCCACCAGGGAGGACCTGAAGCCTATTTTGATAGAACCATCCATAGGTACTTTAAAAAAGAAAATCTCTTATTCAAGTACTATTACCTGAAATTCAGCAGCATTTTTTTTTTTGGTTGTTATTTTGCATTTTAAACATTTGCTTCATTTATGAATCTGGTGACCAAGCACAGGGTATGTAACTAAAGTAAATGATATTTGTTTCTCTTTCAATCAGCCAAGTCTATCTTTCTCTTTGTATCAAAGGGAGAAGGCAGTCTGCAAATTTCAAAAAACAATGATGGATTAAACATTATCAGTGCCCTCTAAGGCCAAGTGCTGAAAGAATTCATTGGCTGAGAAAGAATCTTAGTCACTATTATCTGGATAAAGTTAATGTTTTAATTTTATTTATCTGGACAGTTGTGATATGCAATTCTCTTTGTGGTTTACAAGTAATACATTTCCAATATATATATTAATAGCAGAATGAAAACATTAGAACTTATAGTACATTTTCAGGAACCAAATAGCTGGTGTCCTCTGGTATCCACAGTTAGAAACCACAGCTGCAAAGTCTGTGGTGACTCCCAAGCAATCGCAAGCACTAAACTGCTTTCCTGAAAGATAGGTAACAGCAACGCCATCGTTCTAGACCTCAGCTTGCCGTCTAACACGGTATCTGGAATCTGTCACGCAAGTCATCAGCCATGTAATGTATGTGATTCAAAAACAAAATAAAATAAAACAGCCTCTCAGGGAGCTTCCAAATGAGTCACTATACAACATCTTCAGTAAACAGACAGTTGACTTCCTTCTGTTGTGCTTCTGGCTGTAGTTTACCTCCTTTAATAAGAAGGAACATATTCATGAGTTAGAAGACAGGAAAAAAGTCCCCTTTATTTAATTCTAATTAGTTGCTTTAGTAGAATGCCTGATGTTCTACTGGAATTCACTCACAATGGTTTGATAGCATTTATCTCCCCCTCAAACCCTGTGTCTGCCTGGGAGTAATGAGTATCAGTTGTTAGATAAGCATTTTGGTGAAGTGGCAAAACACTTCATTTCCACTGTGTGCAAAATATAGACATTAAAGCACCAAGAGGCATAACAAAAACAACCAAAAATCTAAACCAAATGAATCTGCTGTCAGTTCATTTTAGATGAGAGACACTTCTATAGAAGATACTACATAAGAGAAGTCTGTACATGGTTGTCCAATTCAAATGCTGAAGGAGATTAAAAAAAAAAGTGTCTACCATATTTATTTGGCAGTTTGGTCATCTTTGGACTCAGAATAACCTGAAATCAAATTCTGGGTAAGCCCACAAGTAGCTGCTATTATCTAGGGGCCTGTTACTTCTCTAAACCTCACTTTTTTTTTTTTTTTTTTTAACTTGGTGCTGGGATCAAAGGATGCTTTGCTCAGGGTGACTATAAATATTACATTGCTGAAGTAAAACAAATTCTGAGTAACATGGTCTATACTACTCCCTTTGAGTTTAACTTCCATAAAGTTTTATTTAAGACAAACTGAAACTGACAACACCTTGGTAAAATTTTAATCAGAGCGCAATGGGAGATTGCTGGAATGTTTCCCAAACACAATGTTCACTAAACTTAAATTGTCAAGGTATTAGGAAAAAAATTCAGTTGGTTAATCTGTACAAAATTTAAAACCAAAACTTTAAAAGTATTTTCAAGATGATTGAATTTTATCTGATTGTTTCCTGGGGCAATTTACAGCTACCCTGGAGTGCTAAGTTGAAGAGATGGGTAAGCAGTAACTAATACATGCCTGTGACAGGTATTTGTAATCAAATTAAGCTAACCGCAACTTTCTGGATTTCCTGGGCTTGCTGTAGTTGAAAAATAAAATAATCTGAGCCCTCGTTAAATGTGTGGCTATTATTTGGAGGTATGAAAGGGTACAAAATGTCATTACAATTCAAATAAGTTACAGCCTGGATGTTTTGTTTATTGGTACTTAGACTTACAAGCAACATTTGTAAATTTTTTAAATGCAAAACATTGTTCCACATGATCTTCAAGATAGGTGCTTTCCAGTTGTCTGAAATATTTATTCTCTATTATTGTTAATACTAAATTTGTTGCATTTCAGCTTTAGTTATAAGATTATGCAAAACAGGTATTAAATATCTGTGTACATATATTCATGCTCCTGTAATGGATTAAAATTAAATATTGGTAATTCCTGTGATTAAAAGAATAACAAGAAAACCAAAATGAAGCAACAATGGGGGACTTGATTTACAGAATTTTTCTTTATATTTGCTATGTTAAATTGCAGTGGGAAGTGGATGAAAGTATCTTTCAAAAAGTTTGTTTCTAACTCAGTAATAGTAACTAGCAGATTCAGCAGGTTCTTTAAACATATGAACCATTCTATGCTGCTTTAATCACCATGTAGAAATAATATGTGAGCATCATTCAGTGATAGCAAACTACCCTGGATACTTATCTAATTATAATCCTTATTAACATACTACTTTCCCCCAAAGCTAGAATGGGATACGAAACAGGGAAAGGGGAGGAGGATGACTAATGAACCATAAAAGTTCCTTTATGGTTTATTTAAATGAAATCTAATCTTATAACAAAAATTAAAGTTTTTAGGTCTTTGGGGAACATTGTCATTTAAACACATGGCTTAGAGTGACAATAGATAGCATTGGGGATAGAGAGAAAATCACTGAGATAAAAAAAATGAGAATGGATTTTAAAATCTCATCAGGTAAAAGAAAGCAAATGACTTAGAGAAACAGCAGCTCATGACTTTAAAAAGTGTCATCAAATAAAGCATAATACTTCTAGAATTACTTAGCTACTAATTTAGCACCAAGATGCTGATCTGTTACATAACACTCACCTGAAAGGGATTGATTTTTTTTTTAAATATGCCTACCAAAAACAGAACAAGAAACCAGTTTAAAACAGATTTTCAAATAAAGTAGAAATTAACTGGTAACACATCAAATATTCAGTTTGATTTTGGCCAAGAAGAAATAAGTGCTTTTAAAGCTTTGATTTGATTCATACCATGACTGCAATAATATTTACATATAAAATGTATTCATAATATACAGAGAATGACTATAATGTGTGTACACATTTAATTAATTAAAAATAAGTGAAAGTAGTCTCCAAAAATTATATTTATACCTGCTGTCAAATACATATATAAACTGATATGAGTCTATGTAAGAAGGATAATTTCCCAAAAAGTGAATAAGCAAACTAGTTCCATGAAAATATAGAAAGTCAGACTCTCCCTAGGGGTGCAGCGGGGTAAAGCACAGCATTAAGAAGCTAAAGCCACCTCAGCATGAGTTCGAACCCCGCCCTGGAGGTGACCCACACGGCGTTGCAGACCTCTCCTGACCTTCCCGCTGCTTCCCTCAGCAGTGTACTTCCATGATCTGCTTGTTCTGCTCCCCACTTTGTCTCAGGTGAAGCCTCTCACCACCCCCGCACTTCTAGCCTGTACCCCAGTTCTGTGTGCACAAAAAATGAATCTTTAAAAAAAAAATGTAGAAAGTCAAGTCAGCAAGGAATAATCACCCCTGGTGGCCACATACAATAATTTGGTTAGAAAATATTCCAACCATGCACTGTATTAGAAAGAAAATGAATGCACACGCTCTAGATTATTCATTATCCTTAGAGATGAAGTTCTGGAATAAGCATGGTTGAGGAAGTTAAATAAACAAACTGAAATGGGAATCATTCAAGCAGTTGTTCACATATTTGGCAATGACAAAAGAGTGTGAGCAGAATCAGGCAGAGAAAGTGAAAAGAGAGGCGACTGGACCTTGGGTGGAGAAGTAGGGTTTCTTAGTAGGTCAGTGATATCAGGTTTTATGCTTCTGAGTGGGTCAGAGAAAGAAGTGAACATAGTTGAATGTCTGGTTAGTATGAAAAGACAGATGACAATAAAATGTGTGACAGGGAAGCCATCTTTGCTGTTACGCTGATTTGATGACAGTGGCCCGAGTTTTCTGAAGATTTAGAGCTGGGAAGAGTGAGCAAAGAGGAGGGTCAATCTGAGGTCTCATTTATTAAATACTTACCTATTAACATTAATTCATAGAATACATGGATTATTAATGTTTTGTTCCCTTCTCATATATATACAAGGTAAATAAATATTCAGTTATTTATGCATATATATTTTGTTGACCTATATGTTTACTCATGTCATTTTATATATTTAATTATGTATTTATTTTTAAGCAAGTCATCTAATCTTATGATCCCTAATTTACAAATTGATTATAACAATATGTATTTGTGGTTCATATTTCAAAAATCATATATATTTGGTGAATTTTGAGGCACCCAAACTTTAATTAGAAATCATGAGGGAAAACATTTTAGTTCCTCCCAGGTGAGATTCACTTTCAAGTTAGCATTGCTTCTATTATATCCCTAAAGTGTCTTCTTACTTCCACAAGATTTATATAAAGTACAGGCAAAAAATGAAAATAATCACCTAGTAGCAAAATGGCATTTAAGCTTAGTTCCATTACATTACTTAAGGATTCTCTAAGAATAATAGACACCAAAATAGTACAAAACTACCTCGACATTAAAGGATCATACAATATTCATTACTCTAAAATAATGCCTAATAGGAGCATTCAGCACTTTCTATACTAGTTCACTTTTGATTTGGCTGATGGCTTTTGAACCATTATTTATGTGAGTGTACCAACTTTAAGGGAGATAATATATATTATTAAGCCATTATTCGTGTATCTGTATAAGCCATCCACCCTTGAAAAATGTAGTAGTACTAGACATTCCATTATTTAACCATTTTTAGTTCTATTCTACATAGTAATGATTTGAAATACCAGACTGAAGAAAGTTTTATTTAAAATTACTCTTTTACTTTAAACATAAAGCAGTCGGGGACCCTCCTGGTGGCGCAGCGGGTTAAAGCACAGCACTAAGAAGCTTAAGCCACTTGTGCATGAGTTCGATTCCCGCCTGCCCCGGAGGAGATCCACATGGCATGGCAGACCTCTCCTGACCTGCCCGCTGCTCCCCTCAGCAGTGTACTTCATTTATCTGCCTGTTCTGCTCCCCGTTCTGTCTCTGGTGAATCCTCTCACCCTCCGCATCTCTGGCCTGTACCCCAGTTCTGTATGAATAAATAAATAAATCTTTTTAAAAAGAAAGAAAGAAAGAAAGAAAGAAAGCAGTCGGAAAACGTGTTACGTTATTAATCTGCTTTGGATCACTAGCTAGTAACAACCAAGAATCTAGCTCTATTCAGATAGTGTTATGTCAAACATAAGAAAAAAATGCTGTAAAGTATTTGATCCTTACTGCTCTCTGTAATATTTACCAACAGAAAGTCATAGCAGGAGAAATAAGCATAACTGTGTTGCTGGCTTGCACAAATTGTTGTTATAAACAGTAAATAATGATGATTCTTTCCTCCTTACAGTTCGAAAAATCTGTCATAATTTCTCTTTGTCACATACAAAATAAATTTCCTCAGCAACTACAAAAGTTGTGAAATTTTAAATTTTGTTCAGTAGGTTCTAAACTTTCAAACATTTGAGTCTAGTTTATATTTCTCAGCTGCAGAGATTGGAGGAGGTGATGACATAGTTTTTCTTTTAATCTGACCTTGATGTAACTCACACTTTATCTGGGTGCTGCTTAATGAAATGGAAGCGGGGAAGGGAGTTAAAATAGAGAGAATGGGAAGGATGAATGAGAATGTAAATACAGATACTGGTGATATTGAGAACCAACCTCACTGAGTAAAAAGACTCAGGTAGAGTGTAAAGAGTTGAAGTCGGCATTTCAGGATCCAAACATATGAGTAGGCCTTTCCTTAGTGCTTAATGTAGTGCTCTTATCAGGCTAGGACTGTCCTACTTTGAAGGATAATTAAATATACACAGAGCTTTGAAAATAAGTTTTAAAAATATATATACAGGGAATGTAGTATCCAGTGACAACTTAAACTGAGAATGAGTTTTTGGCTCAATTTATGAAAAAATTAGGTAAAACATAAGCAATCTAGCATAATGGAAAAAACAATTAAAATTGACATGTGATGTATTAGCTTTAGCCCACATCCTACCATCAAAATGAGTTAGATTCTAATAAGTACTAGAAAAACTGGTAGGATTTTCCCATTCATTTAAAACTTCTATAGCAAAATAGATTTATGATAATTTCAAGGGGTGAATAATAAAAAGTGTTTAAATACTAAAAGATTATACATTTTCTAAATTCTCCATTCTTTTATTTCAAAAATGTTACATGAGGTCGGGCTTTCAAAAAACCTATTTTGCATTTGTTCAAGAAAACTCTAATTCATGACTGCTAATATGCCATTAATTGTCCACGTAAAATGGAATAAAGCATTACTGAAATGTTTAAACGATACTTCAGATGCACAATGAGGAATATTGCTTAGCTAATAAGGTCGAATTGAAGATCAAAAACTCTTGGCTGAATTCAAGTGAATCTCGGCAAAGTGTTTGCTGGACAACCTTATTTTATCTTCTTAAGTGACTCCTTTTTAGGATATAGACCTTTATATCCACGACTCAGCAAAAGTGCACATTAAAAAATGGCATTAGCCATCAGCGTTTGTTTTGAAGCCTCTAAACCTTGAATGTTAAATCAATGAGTGCTGTGCCCACTGCAAGGCGTTGCCATCTGAGAGATATTTGATAAAAGTCTGCTATCCACCGCAGAAATTAGTGGATTTCTTATCAAAGTAAACATTCTTTGAGAGAACTTATAGTATTACAATTAAAAAATATGTGTTAAGTAATTAGTTCCAAGAGAAAGATGGGGAAGGACTATATTAGTGCAATGATATTAGTACAGTATAGGGCCCTCCCCGGTGGTGCAGCAGGTTAAAGCACTGCACTAAGAAGCTTAAGCCACTTCCACATGAGTTTGATCCCCGCCTGCCCTGGAGGGGCTCCATCCACAGAACTCTCCTGACCCACCTGCTGCTCCCCTCAGTAGTGTACTTCGTCGATCTGCCTGTTCTGCTACCTACTCTGTCTCTGGTGAATCCTCTCACCCCCTGCATCTCCGGCCTATACCCCAGCTTTATATGAATAAATAAATAAATCTTTAAAAAATATATTAGTACAGTATAAATTAATACAATATACATTAGTACAATATACATAAATAAACATTTAGAAGTTTCAATAAAATGATCTAGGTCACATGGTGTTTTGCTTCTGTGTTCTGGTTCGTATTACTACCAACTCTCACACACACATTAGTTCTACTAAGTCCCTGTTGCTGTATGCATCCTAGCTTTTGTTATCATCACACATGATGCTCCTGGCCTGTGTGCCTTGACAGTGGAGGAGGAATCTTAGGAGGGTTATTTGGTTTTGTTTCCAACCAGGATTTTAGCATTTATGCCAGGTAGTTAGCCACAGTATGATAAACTATAGCAGCTAAATGTTTAAATCCCTTTTTTCTACCACTACCATATCCCAAGCCTTTTAATTCAATCGGTGTGTGGGAAAATCCAGTGTGTTTTCTCTGTCCAATGAATCTGAAGTCCAAAAGCCTGAGGTCCAGTCTTCAAACTCCCAGCTTCTGACCTTTTCTTTCTTTTGTAACAAGAGTTTGCTAGAGTAACAGCTACTAAAATTTCATCTGACTCTGATTTATGAATATCTCACTTTCTAATAAGCAGGAAATATTTTCTGTGCAGCGATCTGCACTGCTCTGGCTCTTAAAGGGGCATTCCTTGGGTCCAGCTAAAACTTATCCCGCTGTAATTCCTGCAAATATTCTCTAGTTGGCTCTCTTCGTCTTTAGAGTCTCAATTAGAATCAATCTTGACACTGCTCAGGAACAAGATCTCAATTCTAATACTCTTTTAGAGCCAGAGCACTCTTTCTTATGCTTAACAATGTTCTTTTGATGAAAGTGAAGTCAATCTTTGATTCTCTCCTTAAAGGAGCTATAATAAAAGGGGCCATCAAATACACTCTGCTGGATTACACAAACTATTATGTATGATGGAGTAGACCCTCATCAGTAGGCATGGAGATCACCTGGAATGTCCAGATGGTCCCTCAGAATGGGGGTTTTCAAAAGACCATTGCTAGACATATGTGTCTGGTTAGAATGTTTAACCTTCGTGGTCTTTAATCATGTAGCATTATGTGAAGTGCCACCGACTGAATAGCTTGATGAAGTGTTTTGAGGCTGAGGAGTTTCCAATCTCCTGACCACCACCAGAGGTTCTGCCATCACTGGGAATGTAGCTCTGATCTACGAGAGAAGAGAGCAGAGATTAGCCTCACATTGTGGAGCGTGGGCACAAACAGCTGTGATCACATAGATAAGAACGTGTGTGTGTATGGGATGTATGGCATAGTGATGGGTGGAGAGAGAGACAGAGAGGAGCAACATTATGATAGAGCTGAAGCGCTGTCATTCTGTTCCAATTCTCACATCTCAAAGATACTTCCCTTCAAAATAAAATTAATGTCTAGATGCTCCTCTTTTGGGTTTTAATTCTCTAAGAGCAAATGTATCTTCTCTCATGGAAGTTCATTGCTCTATGCTCCAAGTACTGATGAAACCAATAGAAAGATTAGCCCATGGAGATTCACTTTAAGGGCAGCTGAAGGACACAGATAACTATTTTACAGAAGGAGACAACAGGCATCAGGTTTCGTGACACTGAGGGCTGAATGTGCCGTTTTTAGTAGTACCTGGATTTCTCTGAACTTTGGTATTTTCATTTGTGAAGCTGTAATAATTTCAGGACTGTGGTGAGAATTAGGTAAGAAAAGCCAAGCAAAAAGCTTATCACATCACCCCAAACTTAATAAAGACTCATACAGAGCAGCTACTATTAATAATTTATAGGATTATAATAATCAGATGGTGCTTATGAGGAGTGTTGGTAGTGCTATCGCAGCAGAACTTGACCTAGGACTTTTCTCTTTGTGTAAATGATTTGTCCTGGATGTGGTGATGATTCAGGTCATTTTGGTATTCATCTGTTTGACATGAGTTTTTCTGTTTCAGATTTTATTTAAAAAAAAAAGGATGGTGGTTATCAGATTTCACTGTACTCTGGAAGAGCACTGAACGGCCTGCTTGCTTTTTAGCATCCTGAGTCTATCCAAATAGAAGAGATGAGTTCTGTCTTTCATTTATTGGGGGTCAGCATCTTTGTCACTGCTGAGCCTCTAGTAGAGCGAGAGGAGGAGCTGGGCCAGGCAATCTGGCTATGTTTTTTTTCAGAAGACGGCATACGAGATGTCGAGCAGTGACTGGAGTTCAGACGTGTGCTCTTCCAATCTGGCTATGTTTTTTTTTTTTTTTTTTTTTAACCCTCTTGGCTATGCACAGTACTCGGCTTGGGGAAGATCTGTCTGCTCTTTTCCTTTGCAGAGAAGGCTATGAGGGATGAGACAATAGGTAAGTATTATATAACAGCCTGGAAAAATAGGCCATGGCCTAACACATAATGAGGATTACATGGCCTCCTTCCGGAGAGTTCCTGGCTAAAGACAAGAGGACAGGTTGAGATTTTGTACCAGTTGCCCCCACCTGGCATCCCAAAGAAGTTATGATTTATATGAAAGAATTTATATGAAAGAAGGGAATTGGGTTGGGGGAGTTGGATCCTTAGAGTATGAGAGCCTATTAAGAATCAATTTTATGCAAATCAAATCACTTATCCAAAAGCACAGCTGAAACTCATGCAGCCCCTATGTATGCTAGGCAAACTATGATAGGGTTGGGTTGACCTAGCCTCAAAGGTCCTCAGGTGAGAGTTTCATTAACCATTTCCTAGTTCCATAAACCTTTCCAATAACCACATGTAATTCCTTTTTGCTGTTTTATCTGTGCAAAACCCTTTGTCCTTGTAGGCTGAGTTTACTCCATAATACTTGTTAAATTTCTGTCCTGGTTTCTTTTCCATCAGTGAGGAAGCCTCAGCCGCGAACTGTGAGTGATCTCTCTCCCACTGTTCTTGGCCGGCACTGCCATCCTAATTGTCTTTTCCAAAGATGATTGAGTGATATCTTTTCCATCAGGCAATCTTTGTCATTTTGGCTCAGAAATTGGGGAATGGGAAGAAGCGAGATCATCAATCTCCCGAGGCAGCAGATCTGACTCAGCGTCTGCACCAAAAATATTGCTCTGAAAGAGATGTGTTCCCCTCCTCATGGCTAACTGGGTCTCCATGTTCCTTGCATGCTGTTTGCTTAACTCCTTGCCTGCCGGCTTCTGTAGCAATGGTCGACATCGTGCGCCATTTCTTCGCCTAGGGACTGTGTTCCTTAGATGCTTTATGGAGCTGTTCATAGCTAAGAGCGATAATGAGCCCAAACCCATGGCATCCTTTTCTGTATTCTGTGACATTCTCATCTCAGCCCACTGTGTCTGGCAGCCACACAATGACGCCCGCATGTGTCAGGGAGATGGATGACATCCGCAGTGTCTGCATCTCCACGTAGATTCAATGAGCTCCACTGAACCTTACCTCGGGCTTGGGATATTCTATGCCATTGAATTAGAAAGGCAAAGCACCCGCCCACCCCCTTCCACGCAATATCTTTTTTTTTTCTGCCAAAAAATGCTTTCATGGCGATAATGACCCGCATTAGATACTCTGATGGATTGCACATTGTGTTTTCATCCCAATATTGCTGATTATAGAACTCTTGGTTTTTGTCTTGTTGCTGTGTCCTCAGCTGAAACAGAGGCTACGACCACAGGTAATAACAGTTCTTTATATACATTTCACACTTCTTGGCTTCCCTCAACTGAATGTCATTGGAAATAATAAATTAATAAATTTCAAGGTTCTTTTTTCCTAACTAGGGAAGTGGCTCGTTCTTTTTGGGAAAGACTCTTTTGATCTTTATTGTTGGTTTCAACATGAAATCAGCTCTGAGCTGGGCACAAATGTGCCATGGGGAGGCTTTTGGTAATGGGTTATCAGTCATGAACTGAGAACCTGCTACTGGGGTCACTGAGGCACATTGGAACATCTTTTGGTTCACTGAACTGAGTTTTACATGCCTAACAATAATTAAAACTCCCCACAATGTTTCAGGACTATAATTCTTCTCAGAGTTCTCCAGTATATAGAACCCTGGATATGGATATTTACTTTCCAGATATCTCTACTGCTACCCCTCATTCCTCTCTATCCTCATCTAGAGAAAAAGCTGAGAGAACAAAGAGGGATTATATAGGAGGATAACCGAAGAACCGTTCATTGGGCAGGTTTCAGGGGCATATTACTTGGGCCATCCCCACTGAGAAGAACAGTGTAAAGTTCTGCTAACATCATCATGTGAGTCTTAATGATTTGTGAGCAAGAGGGTGTGTGTGCTTGTTTTGCACTGGTCCAGAAAGGATGTGAATTGTCCAGGTGCCTGGCACAACACTATGCTTTGTAAATAACAGCATTCTAGAAGGGGATCCAGTGTATGATGGCATAAAGGACATGGTGGAGGCCAGTGTGCCAATGGTCATGTGCACATGATGTAAATGGTCACAGGGAAGTGGTCCTCAGAACCTGTGTCTCGGACCCTTCATCCACATCCAGGGTGTAAACAAAAAGTTACAGAGGGAAAGTTTTGTGAAGGCAGGTCTTCAGAGAGAGCAGTTTCTTTGCTGAGCTTCTCCTACCTTTTGAGGTTGGGAAGATAAGAACTGAAGGGGATAAGAACTGAGACCAACTGAAAAGTTGGTCTCTCACTCATTCCTAAGAAAGCTACTCTGACACTAGGGATAGATGAACTCATGGAAATCTAGAAATTAAGAGAGGGGCTAAGTGGAAGATTAAAGGTAGGAGATTTAGTTTGCTGTGAGTGCCAGCTGGTGGAGGGGTTAAGGTGCAGGTTAAATCACATTTGGAATTTTCCCTCTTACATCAGGCCAACCATTACGGGACTGAAGTGAGTTTCTGGCTTTCAATATTGGGTAATAGTTGGATCTTCTTTTACTTAATGCTGAAAAGAAAAGCAAGAGAAACTATCAAATGTTATTTCCCTACAGTAACAGAAGAAGGTTGTTTTCTCCACTATCTCACTAAACTTTATTCAGTGACCACAGTATACACGTTTGTCAACTTATCAGTCCCATCTTTATTACCTATTAATCTTCCTTGTGCTCAGTGGAAAGGATTTATCCAAATGTTTGGAAACAGGGAAAATAAAGCACACATGGGTCAGGAGATCTTGTAAATTAATAAATTATGCAGATAGAAGTTGAAGCCTGGCTTGTGTATTTTAAGGTGTGTTCTTTTAATCACTGCATTGATTTTCCTCTTCTTAATGAGCCAATAATATCAATTACTCAGTACTTCCATATGCCAGTAATGTGCTAATGGCCTCACATATATAATTTGCTTCATACTTAAGCCATGAGCTAGATGTTATTCCTATAGGCTACCTAGGGATGTTTAGATTCTCTCAGCTTTTTCTTTAGAATGAGAATAGAAAGGAATGGGAGGTGGCAGAAGAGATATCTGGAAAATAAATCCATACCCAGGTTTCTATATACTGGAGAACTCTGAGAAGAATTATAGTCCTAAAACACTGTGGGAAGTTTTAATCATTGTGTATTAAATTATGCATGTAAAACTCATAGCTCAATGAGCCAAAAGAGCAGAGCATGTGACAAATTTCCAGTATTTAGAATAGTACACAGAAAAAAAAAAAAACAAAACATTGTTGTGACTAGGAAGCCTAATACAGTAGAAAATAGTAGTTCCTTAGGAATCAGGATTATGTTTTCTGTTAAAGCAAAATATTGCTACATAGAGAAAATTCATCTTTCCTTTTTTTCTTAAATATTTAAAATTAGTATACAGGGCCCTCTGTGGTGGTGCAACGGGTTAAAGCACAGCACAGCAAGCTAGCCATCCGCAGCTGCTTTTGTACAATGTCAATCCCAGGCCTTGGAGCTGACCCATGTGGCACAGCAGACCTCTCCTGTCTTGCCTGCTGCTCCCCTCAATACTGTGTTTTAGTAGAGTTGCCTTTTCTGCTCCCCACTCTTTCATTGGGAATCTTGTAACCCACCCATCTACGCCCTACACCTCTGGCCTATATACCCCAGTATGCATAAAAAAGTAAATCCTTAAAAAAATAAATAAAATCAGCATACAGTTCTAGGGTGTTACTTGCTGCAGTGTAGACAGTGAAATAATCACTGGAAATCATGAATGGACCAAACATTTATAGGTAAATTATTTCTATTCAAAATTATCTGACACAATTTGTCTGATGTTGGAATTCTAAATGAAAATTTATAATCAAAAACTTTGTTGTAAAATGCCAGGGTGCCATTGAGTAAGGTAACATGTCGCAGAAGAGGACTTTTAATTTGCCAGAACCTTCTCTTCACTGTCTTAATCATAGCTCTGATATAGTCTTGGCAGGGAGGGTGAGGGGGGTAGAGAGAGTAACTAGTGGATATGGATCGTTTTCCAAGTCTCTCATGAGCAATATCCATATCATGGTTTCTATTTGAAGTGTTGACAATAGCGGAAATTTTACAGAGAATGACTGTGATGAATCAGCCAGTAAGGCACCCATCACCCGCTCCTTTCACATCCACTTGTCGAGCGTGCTCTGACATGAAACAGAAGCAACTCAGAAGGGGTAAAGTAAGGTTACCTAGGCTCCCAGACAAATTTCTTTTTAAGTTTGGCTTATTCCTTTGAATGATTTCTTCAAAATTGACCTTTCTGTTGAGGCATTTTCTAGAACAGTAGGATGTCTTATTGAAGCAGGCCTGTTGAGAGTCTTTGAACACCATTTTCCCCTCACAGCTGCACATGTCTGCTTCGGCTATGGACCAGAAAAAACAATGTGATATTATTTTCCTTCTCTTCTGGAATATTCAGTTTCCGTTATCATGAACTGTACTTCATTTGAAATAAAGAAACATCAATGTAACTTTGAAATTAGATATTCGTTTGGGTCCTCTCAAAGATGCCTTGTTTTGTTTCTGTATGAGTTATCAGTCAATTATATCTGAGGGTATAATGCACATATGGTTGATTTCTTCAGGGGTATATACTGGAATAAATATATGCTGCCCTCACAAACCGCTCCTGAGTTGATATTAGATATATTCAATGAGTTGATATAAAATGTTGTCAGGAACATCATACTGCACATGTCAAACCATTTTATTCAGTTTGAAATGATGAAGCTTTCTGAAAGCCTTCTAACTAGCTTAAACCTGTTGCCTGTTAATTTTGTTGGTTTTTATTGTTATTATTACTGTTTGTACCTGATCCCTTATTTGGTTCTCCTACATTCCTCCAATAAGTGAGACCATCCAATATTTTTCTTTTTCCTTCTGGCTTACTTCAATAAGCATAATCTCTTCTAGCGCCAGCTATGTTGCTGTGAATGGCATCCATTTATCTTTTTTGATTGCTGAACAGTATTCCATTCTGTATATATACCACATCTTCATCCAGTCATCTATTTTTGGGCATTTGGGTCGTTTACAAATATTACTTATTATAGTGCTGCAATAAACAGGGGTACAGGTATCTTTAGGAGGTATTCTTATAAAAAAACATTTAAAAAATTCAGTCTTAATTGATAGTCTTAAGGGCTGTTATTGTAGCCATCTCAAGTCATTTATAGTACCTTAAAATATTTATGTCACAGTCAGTAACCTGTTACACACCAGAAATGTACATCTTTTTTTTTTTGTAATTATTCTTGTGCCAAACAGAAACCACATACAAAGTAACAAAATCCATACAAATAACATTCTATAACATAATCTTCCTTTTTATTATTTTCTAATATATTTATTCATATTCTACTACTATTCTCCCTTCAAGATTATTGCTGCTTCAGTATTTGACACTAATAATATTCATTAAGGCTGACTAGTTAAGTTGCTTTTTATGCAGGAGGCAAAAACTCCCAAGTCACCCAAAACCAGAGGGGTAGAGGTAAAACATTAGAAATTATATTCAAGTTAAGATGAGTCATTCTAAAGTTATGAGATATTTTATTTTTGTAAAGTGCTTCATAATTATCTAGTTATATTTGTATATCAGTATACTTTTATTTTACTAAGTATTTATTAAATTGTAGTAAGTATTTATTAAATATTTACCATGTATCAATACAATGTTGTTTCACATATTTGGTGATGGACATTGTAATGTTGGATTATAACATTATAGTTTTAGACAGTTCAAACACACTGGGACTTATGTTTTCTTTGACCATCCTTATCCCTAGCAAAACTACTAGACATCAGTAGTATTACTAAATGAAGCCCAGTGATAAAATAACCCTCCAAGTCTCCAAAACTAGTGATTCTTCAAGTCATTTGTATTTCCATTTCAGAGTTATATAAAATACATGCACATTTCTTAATTTATGTTCCACCATAGATAGTCCATAAAATAACTTTGTCCTGCCAGACAATATTAGAGATTTTCTTTGGGGAGATTCAAAATACACATTAACAAATTAAACATTCTGAGAGACACTCAAGCTCAGAATCATTGCTTAATTCAGTAAACTATAAGATATTATTCACTGTATATAGTATGGGAATACAGCATACCACATTTGTGTTTTCAAGGCCTAAATTCGTGAATTCCTTTGCTTAGCTCATTAAATCAAACAATCTTGCCAGGTAACACACTCATGGTCTGCATAGAATAACTCAATGCTAATATAGTTCAGAAGAGCAAGGTGTATAAACCCCTGCATATTGCTAGAGTTCTTTTGAAAATAAGAATTAGGTTTAGTATTTTTTTAATAGGTTTAAAATTTTATAAGGAATTTGAGTCTTTAAATATTTCATGCCAACAAAATGTAACCATGTCATCAATACTCAATTTCCTAGAAAGTAATGCCTAAAACTAGTTACATTTTTGTTTCTTTACTACTTGGGTAGATGGAAGAGTGAGAAGAATTGATATCTTATGGAATAGTGCTTTCCCTCACTATAAAGAACTTTATTAACTAATTCTAATGTTACTGTTATACAGTTTCTACAAAAGAATCCTCCCATGACAACTTATATAATAGTCTTACCTGGAGATTGTAAGAAGAGATAACATAGAGCTTAACAAATTTTAAGTATAACATTATTGTTAGCTATAGATACTATACTATAGTATCTATCAGGTCTCCAGAACTGATGCTTGTAAGTTAACTATCATTCTTAATTTCTGTATCCCACCCCTGCTTATTTAGCCTCTGACAATCACCATTCTACTCTCTGTAAGTTGGATAACTTTTGATTCTACATATAAGTTAGGTCATACAGTGTTTGTCTTTTTGTGTCTGCCTTACTTCACTTAATATTTCCTTTAATATACTATCTTATAGCTCTATTCATGATGTTGTAGTTGATAGACTTCTTTCTTTTTTAAGACTATATAATATTCTATTATGTGTATATACACCATCAGTTCTTATTCATTGCTTAATGAATATTCAGATTACTTCCATGTACAGACAATTGTGTATAATGCTGCAGTGAACATGGAAGTGAGGGTATCCCTTTGAGTTCCTTATTGAAAACATGGAAAATATCCAGAAGTGGCATTTTTGAATCACACTATAGTTCTATTTTTAATTTTTTGAAGAACATCCATATTCTCTTCCATAATGGCTACAGCAATTTACATTCCTGCCAAAAGTATTTCAAGATTTCTTTGTTTTCATAGTATCACTCAAACTTTTCTTTTTTTAATAACAATAATTCTAAAAAGTGCAAAGCGATATTGTTATTTCAATTTGTATTCCCTGATGACTAGTGATACTGAGCACTTTTTTTTTTCAGATAACTCTTGAATACTTGTATGCATCTTTTGAGAAATGTCTATTTGTATCATATCTTTCGACTATTCTAGATTTTAAAATAATTATTATAGCTATTGAGCTGTAGGAGTGCCTTGAATAGTTTGCATATTTACTTTTTATCAGGTATATGGTTCTCAAATACTTTTATCGCAGAGTATTTTTTCATTTTGTTGTGCAAAAGCTTTTGGCAGGTATAATCCCACATGTTTAATTTTGCTTTGTTTCTTGTGCACTTGGTGTTATGCCAAAAAAAATTTACCATGACCAGCATCGATGACTTTGTCCCTATGTGTTCTCTAGGAGTGTTACAATTTCAAGTCTTAAGTTTCCCCATTTTGTGTTTTGGCACCCTTGTTGAATATCAGTCTTTTATACATATATGGATTTTACTTCTCTTATTCTATTCTATTGTTTTATTTGTCTGCCTTCATGAGAGTACTGTATGATTTAGATTGCTGTAATTTTGCAGTATAATTTGAAATTAGTAAGTTGATGCTTCCAGATTTGTTCTTTCTTAAGATTATTTGGGCTGTCAAGGGTCTTTTGTGGCTCCCTGCAAAGTTTAGGATGGTTTTCTCTATTTCTAACAAAAAACTATTTGAATTTTATAGATATTGCATAAATCTGAAGATAACTTAGGGTAGCATGCATATTTTGACAACACTTCAGTCTCTAAATACAGGACAGTATTTGATTTATTTCTTATTATTTAATGTAATTCATCAATGTTTTGTAATTACCAGTGTATAGATCTTTTACCTTTGTGGTTAAATATCTTCCTTAAGTATTTTATTGTTTTTGAACCCCATCAAAAAATGGGCAGAAGAGCTGAAAAGACACTTCTCCAAAGAGGAAATACAGATGGCCAACAAGCATATGAAAAAATGTTCAACATCACTTGTAATAACAGAGATGCAAATTAAAACCACAATGAGATATCACCTTACCCCAGTGAGAATGGCACATCTTAAAACAACCAGCAACAACAAATGTTGATGAGGGTGTGGAGAAAAAGGAACTCCCCTTTACTAGTACAACTACTATGGAAAACTGTACATGAACTAGTACAACTACTATGGAATACTGGAGGTTTCTCAAACTGCTAAACATGGAGCTTTCATGTCCCAGCAATCCCACTCGTAGGTATCTGCCAAAAAGACACAAAAACCCTGATTCAAAGAGACACCTGCACCCCCATGTTTACTGCTGCTTTATTCACAATTGGAAAGACATGAAAACAGCCCAAATGCCCAAAAGCGGATGACTGGATTAAAAAGATGTGGTACATATACACAATGGAAAGTAACTCAGCAACCAATAAATAAATAAATAAAAAACACGTGCCTTTTGCAGCAACATGGATGGAGCTGGAAAAGATCATGCTTAGTGAAATAAGCCAGAAAGAAAAGGGAAAATACCAGATAGTTTCTCTGATAGCAGGAATGTAACAGACCAGGAGATAAAATAATAAAAATGAACACCTATATACCAGAGACATTTCATGGGGGTGGAGTGGGGAATGCAATCAAAACCAGGGGAGGGAGGGAAATGCACTGGACTATGGTGATGGCACATGGATGATTTGGTGATGGGAAGCCCAAGGGGATTACAACTGAGATGGAAAAATGCACAAAATGATGTAAAAAATAAACTATTACATTATTTTTTAAAAAGTATTTTATTGTTTTTGCTGGTATTATAGATGAGATTGTTTTCTTAATTTCTTTTGTGGGTACTTCATTGTTAGTGCTTTAAAGTACAATTCATTTTTATGCTAGATTTTTTTATCCTGTTACATTACTGAATTTTTAGTAACATTACTAACAATTTCTTGATTGAGTCTTTAGGGTTCTCTACATATAAGGTCACGTATGCAAATAGGCATCATTTTGCTTATTCATTTCCCGTTGGAACATGATATACCAAAACTTATGGAATGCAGCAAAAACAATTCTAAGAGAGCATTGTATAGTGACAAGTGCCTCCTGTACAATGAAACAAAGATCTCAATATGTCACCTAGTTAAAACACAAAGCACTAGAAAAGGAAGCAAAATAGAAGCTTACAATAGCTGAAAGAAATGATAGCAATTAGAAATAAGTGGAGACTGGATCAAAGACTGAGAATTGGTTTTTTGAAAAGATCCATAAATTGGCAAACATGTAGCTTAACAAGAAAAAGAGACTCAAATAAAGTTATAAGTGAAAGTGGAAATATTGCAAACTCATACCACATAAATATAAAGGGTCATAAGTAACTACTACGAATAAAATATACCACAATTTAGATTACTTAGGAGAAATGAAAAATTACCTAAAGAAATACAATCTTTTAAAACTGAATCATGAAAATATAAAAAAATAATCAGACCAATAACGAGTAAGGAGATTAAATTAGTACTCAAAAACTGCCCAACAAAGAAAAGCATAAGACCAGATGGCTTCGCTAATGAATTCAATCAAACATTTAAAGATGAATTAGTCCAGTCCTTCTCAAATTCTTCCAAAAAATTTAAGATGAGGGAACTCTTCCAAACTCATTTATCCATTGCTCTGATACCAAAGGCAGACAAGGACACTACAAGAAATGATATTACATATTTTTCTATAAAAAGCAACTTTGAATGATGGTGCCCAGCCTATGGTCCACATTAGATATTCATTATAATCCTTGGAAAAAAAAAAAAAACAAACTGATGCTGTGTGACTGAATGTGTTATTTGCCTGAAATACTCCAAATAATCAAACAGTATGCAATACTCAGTATATTAAGAAACAGTCACAATTGTGACTAAACAATTAGAAAGAACCAGAAGTCTCAAACACTAGTATTGACCTAGAGGAAATTGATCAAGATTTGTAGCCCAAATCTGCATGTTCCTTGGCATCTGTCCACCAAATGTGTGTGTGTGTGCGTGTGTATGTTGTTTGGATGTCATGACTTCTTAATTCCATATCCATGTGATTGCTGTAGAGAGTACATGTTATTTCACCAAAGAGTCAAGGATTATTTGCCTTCACTAGTGGTCGTCATCACACCTGATGTGCTGAATCCTCTCAGCTCAGATCAAATTCAAAGAATATCTTCTGAAATGATAATCTCGCTCAGCATTGAGAAATCTGTTATGCTTGGACAACTGATTTCCTTTCCACATTAGGGTTTAGCATTAAGAATAAATCCATACACCGCAAAAAGAAAAGCAGATTATTTATAAATATTGAAATACTATGCCAAACTCTGCCTCATTTGCATGGAAACTTGAGAGTCTTTGGATTATTTTAAATATTTATTTATTTTAATGAAATAACATTATTTTATATCCTTGTTAATATTTTGACAGTATATTTTCAAAGACTGTTAACCCATAAACAATTTTGCTATCTTAAATAAATAATGATGCTAAGCTATCCTAAATTTTTGACAGAAAACTTCAGAGAATATTTTAAAGAATGTCCACATGTCAGATTTAACTTAGAATATGGTAAACAAATTGAAAATTTGTAAGTCAATTAGAATATTTAGTACTGAAATATTATTTTGCCAGAACCAGAAAAATGGAAAATATTTAATTTTCTGCAGAAAGAGATTAAAAATTTTAAAAATCGGCCTTCCCTGGTGGCTCAGCGGGTTAAAGCACAGCACTGAGAATCTAAAGCCGCTTCCGCATGAGTTCGATTCCCGCCGGCCCCGGAGGTGACCGCATGGTGCGGCAGACCTCTCCTGGCCCGCCCGCTGCTCCCCTCAGCAGTGTACTTTGACCATCTGCCTGTTCTGTTGCCCACTCTGTCTCTGGTGAAGCCTCTCACCGCCCCTGAGCCTCTGGCCTGTACCCCAGTTCTGTATGCACAAATAAATAAAATCTTAAAAAAAAAAAATTTAAAAATCTATCACGTGGAAAGAATTGGTATCTAACTTTATATCATGGGATATTTCTACAATGAAAGGAAAGATGAAAATAGAGTTGTGAGGAAAACAAAAACATTGACATTACTTTGTGGTTTAAGATGGATTTATCACTATAAAAGCACTCTCTCAAGATGGCTATATAACTGCCGTATTTTCCCTTTGGCCTTCACAGAAAGATAAAAAATAATATATAATTTTCCAATTTTTATTGAATATGAAACACTAAAATAATAATTAGGGGGGAACATAAAACCAGCAGCTAAATAACAAATCAACAATGTGTCTTTAAAAGCACTGCTCAGAGTACATGAGAAAAGTAGAGAGGAACTAGCATTTGAGGTAAAAACAATGGATTTTTTTATTATTGCTGCTTCTCCAAAAGTTCTTTATTGGAAATCCATTGAAAATAGAATATTTTAAAGAATAGTAAAACTGCAATCCAAATAAACCTTTTTTAAGTTCAGGAAGAATTTTGTCTTATAATAATATAGTAAGCAAGTGTCATATGAAACTTACAGAACCAGACAACTT
This sequence comes from Condylura cristata, assembly GCF_000260355.1. Classification (NCBI taxonomy): domain Eukaryota; kingdom Metazoa; phylum Chordata; class Mammalia; order Eulipotyphla; family Talpidae; genus Condylura; species Condylura cristata. The sequence goes on along the minus strand of NW_004567104.1, from coordinate 62,526,682 downwards.
ACCTGAGTTTCTTATCTAGTCAGACAAGAAAAGCAGGGTTCCTCCTTTTATGGGGTCCCTCCCTATGAGAGGGAACTTCATAAAAAGGGGAGGTTCCATGTACCCTCCCTTATCTATTGGAGGGTGGAGCAGAGTAGGAAGGAGAAGTGGAAGAAATCTTGAACAAAGACTTTGAAAGAAGACTTGGAGGAGGCATGTGAAGCACAGAGACATGTGAAGAAGGGTATGCTTGTTCCTCAACTTTGGACTTGCATCAGGGATTTGGGGCACATGGAAGGAGATTTGTGGAGTAGGGATATGTCGTGACATTTTGAAAGATGTGGGTGATAGACCTTTGTGGAGGCTGATGATGGCAGCTGTTATATTGATTTATACTTTGATTTCTCTTGTTTCCTTTCAGACTTAGTCTGTTTTGCCCCTTTCTTATGGTCCCCTGAAAGAAGATTCCTTAGATTTAATAGAAGTTTCTGGGCCTCAGTGGCTCCTCTTTGGGCCAACTTGATTCTTTTATCTGGACATTTACCCACAAAGGGGTGGGTAACTATGGGTGTTTTGTTTGGAAACTATGTCCTCTTCTCTCTCTGTATGCACACTATGCTCTTAAAAGCTCTTTCACAATAACAGTATGCTTTGTCTTTATGCAATTTGATGGCAAACCCCATTTAAAGCATGTTATATTGAATATTACACTGAAATAGCTCTGAAAAACACTTTTATGGAAATTACCCCCTCCACAACAAAAATGCTTACAAACTAAATGATTCTAGTAGCATGAATTCTAGAAACCTAAGCCAAGTGCTCAAAAATAAAATTCAGTCCCTAGTTACATTCAAGAATTGAATGCTTGGACAAAAGATCAACTTATAACTGAATCCGCAGACTTTGGTTAATTATGAAAATGTTAAAATTCCACAGAATATGGCATGAAAATCACCCTCAGATTTCATTAGACAAACTTATGGTTTCTATTAGGCTACTAAAATGTCTCAACAGTATGGGAAAACACAAATTAAATATACTTTAAGACATATAATTTCATACCCCAGAGTATATACCATGGATTCCATTTAATCTGTATGAAAACCAGAGAACTATTACCAATTGAAAAGAAAACTCCATGTCCGTATAAATTCTGATCCCTACATTTGCAATATAAAAATTAAATCATCCACTACAGCCACAAGTTCATGGCAGCCAAATAAATAAGCTGCTTGAGAATGTGAAGTTACAACACGGCCATTTTCTTTGGCAGGGATGGGATGAGTTCTTAAATAAATACCAGTAAACAGTCTTCCCCATTAATTACATGTGTAACTGCCAGCTGTTGGGCCAAATTAAGGTCTATTTTTCTTTAGCTTCCTATGCTTCAATCCTAAAATAACTGGAAATAAGTGATGAAAGATAACAGTCATACACAAACACATCAGAATAACTCCCAACAGCAATACCTATCACCTACACATACTCCATCTAACTCTACTTTAACTTCGCTGCTAGTACTAAAAATGCAGGCAGTGCAATCCCGAGTCTATTGTGGGTATTAGTTGAATGGAATACAGAGATGAATGACAGCAACAGTCGTTCTCAAGGGGCTTTCAAACCACCAATCTTCAAGTTCTTGGGGCCCGATCTTATAATTTTAAATAATTACCTAGTCTTTTAATGACTCATTAGTAAGCACAAGCATATTTAGAAGCAAAGGCAGAATATTTAGATGTTGGCCAGGTGACTGAAACACTGAAAAATACCTGGTTATATTAATTAAGAAATCTAAAGTTTGAAGACATCGTAGAAATCCATTGTAAAGATAGAGGCTATAATTGTTAATTAATCTTGCTTAATTTTCCCGTATGAGAGTCAGCTGTAGTACACTATTGTGCATACTATTAAAAATAATTTTTTTGCCCTGAAAAAATATCAGTCCTTCCTACCAAACCTAAAGTTTCTGTGCTTTTTATTATTTTTATCATTTGATTAAAAATTACATCTATGGGCCCTCCCTGGTGGCGCAGCGGGTTAAAGCACAGCACTGAGAATCTGAAGCCACTTCCGTATGAGTTCGATTCCCGCCTGCCGCCTGCCCCG
>NW_004567104.1:62495786-62523687 GCF_000260355.1 Condylura cristata | reverse complement strand
AAAAAGAAAAAGCTTCTAACATGTGCATAATATCTAATATACAGCAGACTATTCTGTCCATACCTTATTTACATATATGTACATCACATTGATTGAGTTAAACTTTATTTAGATTATGAAAGATAAGTGCATTATTATTTCTGCTTTGTAGATGAGAAAGCAGACATAGTAAGGAACCAGTCAAAGGTACCTGAATTGCAAATGCTAAAAGGAAGTTTGAATATAGGCAAGTGTCTCCTCAGTACCTTCATTTAGGGACCAGAATCTATGCCTCTTCCATTTGCAGATGATGCTGGACTATTGTCTTTAACATCCTGTTCTATACGGAAGGTTCATGGTAAAAACCTTCCTTTTTTTTCATCTTTGTATTTTCAGAGTTAATTGTAATATCTGATAGCTTGTAGATTATAAGGTTTATAATTATACACTACTATTGAAGAGGCAAATTCCTAACTTTGATTAGAAAGGGAACCCTTGTCAACACTGTTTTAAGCTTTCCATAAAATTAAATTTGTCAAAATGACTATACTATCAAGATAGTGTATTAGGTTCTTAAAACTTCTCAAAATTTATATTGTGCACAATTGTGATTTACTCATGATCAAATGTAATAAATGATTAGATGCCCAAAAATGTGGCAGAAAAAAAAAAAAAAAACTATGTAGCGGCTGTGCTCTAATCTTTTAAATACTTGAAAATTTTATTTTGAATTATATTTTCAATTTTGCACATTTTTTTTCAGTGAAGTCCACCATCCATCCAAACTGGATTCAAGTAGTCCCTCTAGTCTCAATCACTACAAGCTAGATTAGCTATTAAGCAATCCTGTCATCGTTATTTTCTCAGTAGGTTACAGCTGGTATTTTGTTATTTTCACTTGTGATGTGAGTTTGCTACTTGTCTTGGCAATTGCTCCTTTTCTCTTAAGAGAGGGTTAGCACTTGGTTTTTCACTGCCTATATTGTCGTAAATGTAACCTACATAACTAACTTATTTTTTTGAAACTCAGTTCTTTATTATGTGAGATCCTTTTGTAGAAGAAGCAGAAGCTGAACCAGAGAGGACAGTAAGTCCTCTGAGAGTGTGTTGTCATGCAACACTAGCTTTTGGTTCACAGAAAGTACCTGTGAACCATAACATTTCCATCCCAGTATTCCATTGCAGAACACAGCTACTTTCTCAGGAAATAAATGGCTTTCCAAGTATTTTTCCACACAAAATGTTGTTAAACAACTGCTTAATTTTCCTTAGCCCTCTCTTTTTATTTCTGACCCATCTGTTTCTACTTGCTTTTTGAAGAAGAAACAATTCTACAAGTAAACATATTCTTAGAGACTCAAAAATTCTGATTACACACAGTATTGTTTTTAAGGTTACTGAGTGAGAAATATATGTTCTTGACCTAAAGCTATATCACCAAAGATAGTTGAATTTGTAATAGGCCTTTCAGATATTAAATATTTGAGAAAAAATTGCAAAAAAAAAGGTTTTATAGTGAATCCATGGATTTTAAAAATTTAAATGGATTGCTGGTCTGTGGAAATAGAGGAAATTATATTATAGAGGTTTTTATGTTTGCACTGACTTTTTAGTTACTAAAATATTATATATTCTCTGTAAAAAAAACTTAGTAAATATGGACAAGTACAAAAAACTGAAAATAAACACTATTGTTATGTTACTATCATTTTCAAGTTATTTCATGCCTACATAAAAATGATTCAGGCCTCTCTATAGGTTATACTATTGATTTTGTTCACTTACTATTATGGCAAATTTCCCAATGTTTTAAATATCTTCCAGAAACTTAATGTGGTTGCAAAATATTTTGTCATAGAGACATTATAATCCCCAAACTCCATTTTTGTATGTATATGGCCATTTCCCAAATTTTTATCATTATTTAAAAATAACCACCTTACTTAGTGTCTTAAATGCCTCCAATGTCCCATCACATGTTCCAGACTCACTCTGGATTCCAGTAACAACTGTAATCATTCTGGTTGGGCTTCAGTTCAACTCACTAAAGGCTGATAATATTTCTCCTAGATGTCTTTCACAATATGTTAGAATTCCCAGAAATGGATACTAATCCATGCAGATTGTAGAAGGATAGGGAGCAGGTAACTCTTCTAAAATAGCCATACACCAAATGGGAGATGAGCCCTCAAGGCTGAATGCCTTCTCTGTTTATTCTTGAGAGAATGGCTCCAGGAGTCATCCTATAGCTCTTGACGACATACCAGGTGGAATGAAACTCCAGTTGGTGGTTTTGATACAATATGGCTTTTTCTCTATTCTTCACTTTCTCTTGTCCTCCTTAAGTACCAGGCAAACATGGTCCTTTTCTCAGGCTCTGTTTTCGAAGGGAGGGAGAGCCAAGATGTTCAACTGATGTCATTGACATAATTCTTGTATATGGTCCTAATTGTTTCCATTGGACTGATGGCTAAGAGGTAGATTTGCTGAATAAAAACTAGCAATTAAAATAAGAAGTTTGGGGCCCTCCCTGGTGGCGCAGCAGGTTAAAGCACTGTACTGAGAAGCTAAAGCCACTTTCACATGAGTTCGATCCCCACCTGCCCCGGCGGTGACCACATGGCGCTGCAGACCTCTCCTGACCCGCCCGCTGCTCCCCTCAGCAGTGTACCTCGTAGATCTGCCTGTTCTGCTCCCCACTCTGCCTCTGGTGATGCCTCTCACTGCCCCTGAGCCTCTGGCCTGTACCCCAGTTCTGTACAAATAAAATAAAATCTTTTTTAAAAAAATAAGTTTGATACATATAACATATACATCAATACTTCTATTTAAACAGATAAATACCACCTAAATAAAATAATAAAAATCAGAAGTATTACCATATTTCTCCTGAATGGATTTATTATTTTTAACTTGAAAAACTTTTTATTCTATATTTATTCAGCAAACAGCAATTTTATTATCTTTGGGATAATCTTTAATCTTAGAAAAGCTATGTAGGGAAGAGGTATTTGCTGTTCAAACTCTATGACAGTGCCTCTGGTTTCTATAAAATCTTTTTCTCAACGAAGAAGTCCACTGACCTTTCAAACTTGAACATAACTAATCTTCTCAGAAAAATAAAATGCCACAATAAAAGCTGTCAGCATTCCATTTCTACTCTTGGAAAATCAATGGAATTCACTTTTATTTGGAGCTGTCTATTGGCAAAATTTTCTGTTTGCCAATTTCTTTTTCCATTTTTCCTTTTTATTAAGTCATCAATGTGCTGTGATAACTTTTCAAATATGGCAATTATTTCTCCAAAATATTGTTTTTTTTTAATTTTCATCATTTTATATCTTTGTTAATTTATTGACAGTGTAGAATCTTTCAGGTCTATTTGCCAATTTTTAATCACCTACTATTTGGTTTATAAGATGAACTCCCAAAAAAATAGATTCAAGAGGACTATATTTATATGAATTGAATATAACTGTAACTGCTGTTCTCTGCTTCTTTTGCCTATAGGGGATCAACCTAACCATCCCCTAGATAGCTTTAGTGCAGCACTGTGATTTTTAATCCACCTGTTCTGACTCATTTCCAGTTGTTCTGTGATTCCATCACAGGTCCGTAGTGATAAGCTGTTCTATGTATTCTGGTTAGGAATGTTTTTTAGCAGCTGCTCCTGGATCTCAAGGTTAATGAGGGTCTTTCCCTATGAAAGTGGTCACTTCTTACTTAAAAGTGAATTCAACTTCTGTAGTCTCTTGGGCTTTCTCAAGCCTGATTTTTATTGTTGCTCTCATTTCTATAGTTTTCTATTTCATAAGAGTTATATGAATCTTTAACTAGTCTGTATATAAATGAAAATGTTTTATTTGATATTATTGGCAGTTTATATCTTTTTCTAAAACATAACTGGATATATTACTTTGTCTTTAAATTCTCTTATTATTCCCTTTAACCTTAAGTTGGTAAATAATATTTACTGAAAATTTAATATTTCTTCTCTGCAGAAATCAAAGCTATCTACAGACAAGATGTAGGTATAAATGAAATGAAAAATAAATTAGAACCATAGTAAAGAAACAAACAGTCCACTCCCTATAGTAGTTAATCTGGGTTTTAGATCCAGAGTTTGGTAACATTAAAGTCAAGAAAAAAAAAGTCTCAAGGAGGAAGCAATGGCAATCCTTTTCAAGTGCTGTTAGGTCTAGTAACATGAATTTAGTATCTTGAATTTAGCATCTTGGTGATTCTAAGTACCCTAGTAGGAGTAGTTTAAAAGGCACTGTACGGCCATGCTTAGACCTGAAGCCAAACAATAAGTGTAGACTTATGAGTGAATAGTTGTTGAAAGAGGAGACACAAAAATGTATGTAACCACTTGAAAAGGTTTGCTTTGCACAGAGTTAGAAAGAGATGGAAATTTGGTCAATATTTTGCATGGAGTTTAGGGGCACCTAGAGTTAATTTTTAAAGTACTAAAGTGTTTCTATGGATGTGGAAATCATAAGATAATTGTTTTAATGATCATACCTAAAAGTGAGCCACATACCTGTCAACAAAATTATTGAAGCAACAATGGTTATCAATGAATTCTCCTTTTAAGGAAAATTTAATATGCAATAATAAAAGCAAGTAAAACAGTTCATTGAAATTAACTTGGGGAGCATTTAGGACATTAGGAGGTAGTTGGAGATACCCTTGAATAGTATCTGGCACAGGGGACGCATCACAAAAGGAAGTATCATTTGACTTCCTTCCTTCCCATCATAAACAGAGTGCAGATCTATGATTTACAACATATAGTCATTCTAGCTGCCATGAGTTACCAAAATAGTGAGTTTCTAACTCCAAATGCATGGTTTTAAATTCATCTTCCAATCATCGACCATGTTCTGGATTCTTTAAGATGTTACCCATCGTCTGGTCATGCCTGTGTAGAGAACCAACGATTTCTCTGTTTCACAGTCCAAATTTTCAATAAAAATTCCCACAGTGTAGCTTATGATTACTTCTGTAAACATCTTTTCTCCTACTCTGTTTCCTGAGCTGTACTAAACGCAACGAAACTCCCTCACCTGTGTACAGTCATCATTATTTTACTCAAAACGACTTCCTAATGCATAGAAATGGATAGTCTGACCCTTGAATCATTTCCTCATCTTTCTAAGATCAACTGACTACTCCTGACAAACTTTCTTTGCATTCCCAACGTACTCATTATGATTTCTATCATAGTCATGCAATGAACAAGAGAAAACAATGCCTTATATAAACTATCTCTCATGCCAAAACTATAATCTCCTTCTTGGCAAGAACCACATTTTATTTATCTCTCTGTTCTTTGAACTCACATAGAGCAACACTCAAAATATATGAAGAAATAAAAAGAAGAAAAATGTCTTTTAAGGCATTTTAAGTATCTATAAAATGGCTGTTTTATTCTCTCATTTAGTCATCTGTCTTCTTGCTTAACCCACTAAATATATTTAGCCATTAATTTAACTCTTCTCTATGCTCTTATCAACTTTTTTGTCATTTATTTTTCTTACTAATACAAAGCAATGAAAGATTTCTATCCTTTTTTCCTGTAATTACTATTTGCTCACTTTCTTTGACGTTTTTATTTTCAATTTATAAACTATGAACAGTGATATTTATATGTTTCAATGACTATCACATAACACATTTAAAATAAATATTATATTATCATATTCTACTGTGAGGAAATAACCATGCACCTGTGCACATATACTATGATGTGACTTTTGAGAGAGGGAACTAATCAATAGTATCTGAAGGTCTTATCACAGAACCAGAGTTAAGATATTAAAATGCATACAATTAGAATAGCATTTCAACTGAAATACTGGCTCAGAAAGAAAGGAGGATTCCATTATTATTGGTGAAATTAACTAACTGAGTCCTAAATAAAGGGACAGTAATGGGATTATCTGGGAAGAATACATTCAATTAAAATTGATACAGTAAAGCTACATGAAGCAACTACATTCTAAACCTAATAAAAATGTTCTAGTTCACTAAACAGGGAAGAATGCTAATATGGTTTTCTTTAGTCAACTTAAAGCGATTTTAAATAAGATAGAGATTGATAAGTACTTATCAATATGAAAATACTGATAACCATAGCTTGGAAGCAGTGAGATTTCATTGCAAGTTCAGCTATAATAATGTAACGTTTCCCACGGTGGACATCAGATCTGATACTTGCTCGTGGGGGAAAATTAGATGGGCTTCTAATAGTAGAAGGAAACCTTGAGGAAACAATCACAAGTTGATGAAATTGAATTCCTTTCCCTAAGGGAAAGAAATGGAAATGTCAGCAAGATTAAGAAAATTAACTTTAAGAAGCTAATTGTATCAGGCTTGAGGTATAGTGCAATGAATCTTTGGGCTTCTCTTAGAAAGTAGTGTTTGAGGAGGTTGGCTGTCTAAAAGAATATAGTTCTCCCCACTTGAAACAAATTATTCCAAGATATTTGAAAGCCAAGAAGGGAAGAATGAAGACAATGTATCTAAATCCAGAATATTGGATGAAATGGAGAGGCAAATGAAGCCACACAGTTAAATTTAGAAAGCCCATAGCAAAAGAGAATTCTAGAATCTAAGCCAATTCAAAACTTAATAATCAGACACTAAATATTAAAAAAAAATTCAGCAAATGATAAAAACCATGAGTAGGGGGATACAAATACTTAATTATTCCACAGATGCTTAATAAGAACCTATTGTGGAAAAGGTATTGGTTTAGGCATTAAATATTCACCTGTGAACAAAACAAATAGCATCCCTCTCTGTGCACTTACTTTATTAAAATATAAACAGGCCATAAAAATTCATTCTCTCTCTTCTGTTTTTCCCTGTATTTAGTTCAATTTTTAACTGCATTTAGTTCAATTTTCTGTATGTTTCAAGTGTATTTTTTTTGTAATAATGTTACATACTAATCTGAAATGATAAACTTGGATACAAAACCCTTTATAAACTCTCTTCACTCAAGTATAGTATAATTTTCAATAACAAGAGGTGAAATGGAACTTTTGAATAGTGTTACTGCTATTCATTCATTTAACCAGATAATCATAATATAATGGACATTATATTTGGCCTTTGTAATATCCACTCCTCTTTTCTTTCCCCAAAACACCTTCATTCACTTTTACCAGGTAGCTACAGTGGCAGCTCCAATATATGCAGATAAGAATCTGGATGAGATAAATCCCCCTTCCTCAAGGAAGAGGAGATGGTCCAAGAAGTAAAACCATTACCCTTGGCAATGGTTGGTTCAAGAATAAACATGCCACCCAATTTTGTTTTATGAGACATTTATTCACAGAGAACACACATTTTCCTTTACTATTTAAATAAATCTATCACCATGGCACACCTCTGATTTTAAAAGAAAAATTCTTAAAAGGGGAGGTAAGACGCTACTTTTACCATGACCCTGAAAATTAGCAAGGAATATTTTTAAAGCTTTAATGAATATTTTGATGTTTCTTTTATCTCATAAATAAGTTTAGTTAAACTTTAAAAAGTACAGCTAATACGAGAAACTCATGATTGCTCAGTGGAACTGCATTTCTTGTGGGATTGAGAATTGATCAGTGTTTGATGGTCTATTTGATGGCCCTTTCCTAAGTGGTTTTGCTCACACGTCCCAAACTGTTCCCAGGAGTCTAAAGACTCAAATCCTAACCATTTACGAAGTTTTATATTCACACCCTCATCTGTTTCTTTGAGTGCAAAAGGCAAGTTTTGCTCATACAGTAAACAAAATAACGCAAAAGGAATCTTACATTTTTTCTCTGTCTTGCACCTGCCACCTCTATTTTCCAGTGTGGTTTGTACAGTATAATCATTATCTTCTAGATTAACCAACCAGAAACCACTCCTCTCTCATTTATTACTAAATAAATAAATAAATGAATAAAATGCCATTATGAACAATTTTTTTTAAAGATTTATTTATTTGTACATTCAGAAACTGGGGTACAGGCCAGAGGCTCAGGGGTGGCGAGAGGCTTCACTAGAGACAGAGTGGGGAGCAGAACAGGCAGATCGACGAAGTACACTGCTGAGGGGAGCAGCGGGCGGGTCAGGAGAGGTCTGCCACGCCATGTGGTCACCTCCGGGGCAAGCGGGAATCGAACTCATGCGGAAGCGGCTTTAGATTCTCAGTGCTGTGCTTTAACCCGCTGCGCCACCAGGGAGGGCCCTGAACAATTATTTTTAAATCTAGATTTTTCTCTTGAATTAATCCTCTCATTTCCTTTTCATATCTTATTCAGGAATTTGGCCATTCTTCCTTGGAGTTCACAGTAGTGATCTAACAGTTTCATTCCCTCTCTCTTCCTGTACCACCTTGTGTATGTGTGTGTGTGTGTGTGTGTGTACATACACCCAGCACTTGATCAAAAGTTACCTGACTATCCATAATCTGATCCTTAAATCTCTTTTCACATTTGACCCCAATGTTATACTTCTTCACGAACCCTGTACCACAGTCAACCCAAATCGTTCTTTTCCAGAGCAAGCTTTTCACTTTCCTTTATTTCCAATGTTTTCTGGATGCTCTTTTCATAAGTTTCTGCTTGTTGAAATGCTATCCATTCCCAAAATCTCTGCCCAACTTTAACAGCACTTAGAAATGTTTTTGATTTCCAAGGGGAACCTTTACTTCCCTCTTGGTATTACTGTTAAGTTTTGGTTGGGTTTTATCAGGCACGTGTCTGCTTTTTGTGCAATTTATTGTGAATATAAATCATTACAGCATTGTTATTACATAAGAAGTGAGGTGTTTCCTATGAATATGATATATAGAAGACTCTATATACTATGTTTTGTAATAATAATATAATTCCCACTTTGACAGTATATTTTATAAAATTAGCAGTAAATCATGGAAATAAAAAGAAAAAAAAACATTGAATTGAAAGTGTAGAAAGCACAAGGCAAATTGATTTTAAAGAGTGAAGGATTTAATAGATCTAAACTGGACTCCCCTCTTGAGGAATAAATTGATTGAATTGCTAGAAAATATTTTTTTTCAAATCTGTGCTGTAGCTTCACTGGTGGCATAGAGGTTAGGTCTCAGCACTATCACCAAGACTGATGGCCTGAGTTCAAACCTGGCCAGAGAGACCTTTCCTATCTCATCTGATGCTCCCCTTAGCAATATATTTTTTAACTCAATTTATTTATATACATATATACATGTGTGTGTGTGTGTGTGTGTGTATATATATATTTCCATCATTGTTCATTTTTGTATTATATATGTTTTCTCCTCTCAGGTATAGTCCCCATAAAATTTCCACCACAAGGTCACCCAGGCACCATTACCATAGTCCCTGTGCTCTTCCCTTCTCTGTTTTGAACCCTACCCCGCCCCCTTCCTGCAGTGTCTCTGATTTATAGTTGCTTATTAATTTTCTTTGCTTATTTGTTTATCATTATTATTTTCCTGAGTGTATTTCAGTCAATATCCCTGCCCTGCTCTCCCCTTTGTCTCTGTTAAATCCTCTCACAACCTCTACCCCACGCCTCTAGCCTATACTCAGTTCTTCCATGCCAAAATAAAGAAATGGAATACTTCAAATAAATAAAGTCTGTGCTTTTGCTCCCAATGTCTTCTTATCAGTTCTATATCTCATTTGAGATGCTGATAGCTGTTGTTCCATTCTCAGGAGTGAGATGCCTATTTTTTATAGTTGCGACTCTCTGAATATTTAACATGACTTTAAAGATGATCTAGGAAGACCTGGCTCAAGAAGTTTAAATAATTTTTATACAATAGGATTACTGTAGAATCTGTGTTTTTTTCTCTCTCTCCTACACTAACAAACATGCAAGCCCTATGCACAGAAGAACTTTATATTAAAGACAAGCATTTAGGACAGTGCTTGTCTGTGGTCAATCTTGAGAAAAAATATATTGACTCTATCAGCCTATTACCATGACATGGGTAGTGTGTTTCAGAGAAATGAATAATACTTGCAGGTATCTTATAATTTCTATTACTCCTAACCAAAATGTATGATCTCCTCACATCTTGCCCTCATAGCAGATATGGCTATACGACTGAGTTCTCAACAATGGAAATTCATATGTGTCACTGTAGGGACAAACTTTATAAAACAAAGAAGACTAGCCCTGCCTCTATTTCCAAGCTTATTTTATCACTCTGTCAGTTTGGAGCAGACCAAGTTCTCAGCCTTTAGAGTTTTGTGGGCAGAATTCAGGGGGGCCTGGGCTTTGCTGAGATAGATATCTTAAGAGATAAACTGAAAGATAAAGTTGGTGGTTTTTTTTTTTTTAATTTTTGATGGCAATGAACACACCCTAGTAGTATTAGTAATTTTTGTGATTTGTATGTCTGAAAAAAATCACAGCTATTTCATTTCACATTGTTGCTGTGGATGCCTCAAATATTTGCCATCATTACAACCACAAAATCATGGTGGTTTTTAGAAAGGTGCTGTGAAATCTGGGTTTTAGTATTAATTAAAAGACACATTTGGGCCCTCCCTGGTGGCGCAGCGGGTTAAAACACAGCACTGAGAATCTAAAGCCACTTCCGCATGAGTTCGATCCCCGCCTGCCCCGGAGGTGACCACATGGTGTGGCAGACCTCTCCTGACCCGCCCGCTGCTTCCCTCAGCAGTGTGCTCCATCGATCTGCCTGTTCTGTTCCCCACTCTGTCTCTGGTGAAGCCTCTCACCGCCCCTGAGCCTCTGGCCTATACCCCAGTTCTGTATGCACAAATAAATAAATCTTTAAAAAAAAAAAAAAGACACATTTGGTTGCTGCATCATAATTTCATTTTATGCATATGTTAATAAACTTGTGTCATTATAATTGCTTTCTTTTATATCTCTATGCATTTTATGTGTTTTAGAACTTTATACTTTTAAATGGGGTCCTAAAGCATTACCCATCAGAAAGGTGGATTCTATGTTACAAAAGTAAAAGAAGGTGAAGAAGGAAGAAGCCCTCTAACTCTGGCCTGGCACAGTCACAAGATGATAGAGGTGTGGGCCACTGAATAACCATGAGGGGATTGCAACTGAAATGTAAACACTTCCTTTAACTGTCAAGGGAATGAGAAATGAATTTCTGTCATTTTTCATCGTCGCCATATGTTGATTTATTGTTAATACAGACTATCCTACCAGACTAGTGAATAGTCTAATAATTATCTTCAGACTTTAATCCTTATGTAATAAAATACTATCAACAAGAAAGAATTGGGAAATAACAAAGATGTTCCAAAGAATTATATGAAATAAGCAGAAGAAAAAGGGGACATGCTTTTCAACTTTTCCAAGTTATTTGACTTGGGGCTGATATATAAAATTCCATTTATATGATAAGCTTTTTATAATTAAAGGCAGCTTCTAGAATATCAGGTCTCTAAAAGCTTTGTATTTTAACTTATAGCAAGAATGAATAATTTTATTTTTGTTATATGAAAGATTTGTTTTTTTCTACTTCAGTTACGATTGAAAAAAAAAGTCTACTGGTGAGTAATGTGTCCAGCTTTCATTTATAGTACATTTTGTTGATATTAACACTGTAAAAATAGTGGCCATAATGTCAAAGCTGAATATATTTTCATATTCTTCTGTGCCATTAAGCTCACTAAAGAACTTTTAATTCACATTTTGTACTGAATATTTTGAATTGGCCACAGTTTCCAAAAAGAATCCAGATGTGATTTATTTTGAACAAAATTTAAACATATAAATTTCACATGAGTTTAAAGGCCACTGGAGTTCTGGAAGAAACATCTCATGACTTATAAACACAACTCATTCTGCACTTCAGGTGAAAAAGGCAAAATAAATATCCGGGAGGGCTTAAGGTGAACTACTTTTTTTTTTTAATCTTTTTAAAAAGATTTTTAAATTCATGCATATAGAACTGGGTACAGGCCAGAAGTGCAGGGGCAGTGAGGGGTTTCACCAGAGACAAAGTGGGGAGCAGAACAGGCCGACTGACAAAGTCTACTGCTGAGGGGAGCAGCGGGCTGGTCAGAGAGGTCTGCTGCGCCATGTGGATCACCTCCGGGGCCAGGGATCAAACTCCCACTGAAGAAGCTGCGGCCAGCTTGCTGTGCTGCATCCTAACCCTCTGTATCACCAGGGAGGACCTGGTGAACTACTCTTGAACAAATCGTAAATTAAGTTCACAGTTGTCATACATTTTTATTAATTTGTTTTTCAGTTAAAACACCAGGATTTTATTTTGGACTACTATCCTCTCTTCCTGTAATCTTTTCAGTAGGCATCACCCCATGTTTGCACAAAGTCCAAACATCTATCTTATTTCAGGCATTTCTTTTGACTTTGTGTTGTTCTTTCTCTACTCATTGGCTAAGTCTGCTTTACCCTACAAGATTCAGGCTTTGAAACTTGATGATAATTAAGTTTCATTTCTCTAGACTCTTAATAATTCTAACATCAAACTACAGAGTGTGGGGGCATGTGAACTATTTAAAACCAAATGTATTGCATATGTTCATATGTGTGTGTACTTCTTAAAAGGAACAATTTTATAACTGAACAATATATAGTTACCATAATAAAATTCTCCAAGTTGTGACTCTACATAATTATATAACATAATTTACTTCAAAAAAATATCTTTTTAATGCAGTCATCTACTTTTGGGCATTTGGGCTGTTTCCATGTCTTTCCTATTGTAAATAAAGCAGCAATAAACATGGGGGTGCAGATATCTTTTTGAATCAGTGTCTTTGTGTCCTTTGGGTAGATACCTAGGAGTGGGATTGCTGGGTCGTAGGGAAGCTCCATTTTTAGCAGTTTGAGGAACCTCCACACAGTTTTCCATAGTGATTGTACTAGTTTGCATTCCCACCAGCAATGCAGGAGAGTTCCTTTTCCTCCACATCCTCGCCAACATTTGTTGTTGCTGGTTGTTTTAAGATGTGCCATTCTCACTGGGGTGAGGTGGTATCTCATTGTGGTTTTAATTTGTATCTCCTTTATTACAGGACTTCTTAATATTTTTAGAGCTAGAAGAATATTACTAAATTTCCATTTAGAGTTATTGGCAGTCAGAGCTATTGTTACATATTTTGAAAATCTTCTTTGTCAAGAATCTTGTTAGTCTATAGATTCATGTGAATGCTGTGTATACTCTGAGAACGACTGAAAAAAAATAACTTGAAACTTTTTAAAGTGGCTTGTCTGTAGAGTCAGAGGATCTTATAGAAGGAAGAGAGGAAAATAAGGTAAGTGGTTAAAGAGTTTACTAGTATTAAAAGGTAGAAATTAGCGAGGTTATACATAAGTGATCACTGGTCCTCTAGCAGGGATGAAAAGGGAATTGACTGATTCTATCCATTGGCTAAAATTAGCCCATAATCATCAGTACTTAAACAAATATTAGCTTACTGGTTTCCTAAAATAATATTTCTTGCCAGTGCAAATGTCTTTGACCCAGTTCAAAAGTTTTTCGTCCAGTTGAAGGATATGTAGTACAATTTCTCTGTAATGGCTACTGGCTCCATTTTAAAAATGGCCCCACAGATGTGGAAGACTAAAATTACCTCACATAAAGCTAATCAAAATTACCTCACATAAAGCTAATTATGTAGCATGTAAATGACTGAGAAATAACTTCTACTGACTTGGGGGAAAACATATTGAAGATTTTAATGATTGAGTTATTAATTCCTTTTTATACTTTTGTCCATGTAACATGGTTAAGAGAAATTTATCTTCCATATGTATCTTTGGACTTAATGTGTGTTGAATCTGAGGTAAACATGCTCACCCTAGAGAGGTTTGCTAAATATTTATTTTGTCTATTGTTTTATTCCTTTTATTTTTTATGCTTTATAGAATTTCTCTGTTTCTTCATTTTCATTTCCCTGTTTGAAAAATATATGTATTATTTCCATTCTTTTTATTTCCCTGTTGAGTACAAATATTTAACACCAGTACATTTTTATATTGTCACCTACAATTTATACCTAGCTAAAATCTTTTTTCAATTAATGCAAGACCCTTTTCATTTGTTTCCTCTTTCACTTCATTCTTACCAACACCTGTGTCTAGATGAGAAGAGTAAGAAATACATAAACAGTCTCACTTGCAATCAAAATGCATTAAATCTCTGGGATTCCTTTTACAAAGAAGTAAAAACCTATGCAATGAAATTAGAAGACGATGCTACAAGAAATGAAAGAAGATACAAGGAAATAGAAAGATATTCTGTGTTATTGACCGGAAGAATTAGCATTATTAAAATCTATAGCATTATAAAGGTTTCATACAATACCTGTCAAAATTCCAAAAGCTTTCTTAAAGGAAACAGAGTAAACATTAGTGAAATTTGTGTGAAACTACAGAAAAATCCTGATTTGACACCAAATAAGCAAAACAATACTGATTAAAAAAAAATAAAGAATGAAGTTATTGTACTTCTAGTGGTTAGTGTTTTTACATTTTAAATTAGAATATATAATTAATTTTAAATTAGAATATATAATTTACTTGGGAAATATATTTTAAATTAGAATGTGTAATTAAAATTTAAATTAGAATATATAATTTATTTGGGCAAGATATTATACTCCATAAAAATACTACTTTTCCGAGCCCTCCCTGGTGGTGCAGCACGTTGGACTGCTGCACTGCAAAGCTAAACCAACCCATGCCAAGCTGTGGCCGCTTCAGTGCGAGTTCGATCCCTGCCCTGGAGGTGACCCACATGGCACAGCAGACCTCTCCTGTCTCGCCCGCTGCTCCCCTCAGCAGTGTACTTTGTTGATCTGCCTGTTCTGCTCCCCACTCTGTGTCTGGTGAATCCTCTCGCCGCCCCTGCACCTCTGGCTGTACCCTATTTCTGTATGCATAAATAAATACATCTTTAAAAAAAATATTACTTTACCTGAACATAGAACTGGTCCTGTTCTAGATTAATGTACCTATAATCTGATAGTTCATATTCTAAAGAGTGCAATTATAAAGAATGAAGGAGATACAGTCAAACTTAGTATTTTTATACACTATAGGTGTATGATAAGAAGCACAAATATTTATGAATAATGCTTGCTTCAATTTTTTCCATCTTTATTTCCTACAAATATATCATGAAATGATACATTCAGTAGAGTAACATATTAAATGTCTGCCACTTTATACATTCTAAAATAAAAAGTTTTAACTACAAAGGGAGCAAAAGTCCGTACTAAATACTTAATAAGCAAAAGCAAAAAATAATTGCATTCAAGTCTTTCAATGTTAAACTGAATGTGCAGTATTTACTTTTTTCACTCAAAAATCAAAAGCGGTATTGCTCCATGAAAAACAAAAGAGCTAAAAACACAAAGGAAGAAACTACATTTGCCAAAGAGTCATTGCTGATACGCACATAGTGTTGAAGTAAAATTGCTCATCATCAGTATTAGTTCTAGCAGCATCTGCAGAAACCAAAGGACAGGATGAAGTGGCAGCGCTTTTGAAAACATCCGTCAGTGTCATCTGCTTCCTCTTGCTATGTCTTTCCTTTTCAAAGATTTCCATCAGCCTGTACATCTGGAAGATCCCCTGTTTTGTAGTAAATTATTTTTGTTTTAAGAAATCTACACAGTGATTACCACATTCTCAATCGTTATTAAAATAGGCAACATCCTGCCTGGATCACGTGGATTGGACACTGAGTTAACTGGTGATGTCACTATCACAGACTTTCCAGTTTATTTCAAATAGGCAAATGGTCCTCCAATCAAAATGGCATAAAAGAAGTCTTATTTCTACATTTTTCTCCATATATTGCACTAACTCTCAATAGCAAACATTTCAGTTGTGCATTTTTATGAATGCTGAATTATTGCAATGCTGTGGGTATTTTTAAATGATGATAATTTAAAAATATTTTTCATTTAAAATTTGGATAGTTCTGGGCCCTCCCTGGTGGCACAGTGGGTTAAAGCACAGCACTAAGAAGCTAAAGTCA
Source organism: Condylura cristata (assembly GCF_000260355.1). Taxonomy (NCBI): domain Eukaryota; kingdom Metazoa; phylum Chordata; class Mammalia; order Eulipotyphla; family Talpidae; genus Condylura; species Condylura cristata. Next base: position 62,507,705 of record NW_004567104.1, on the reverse strand, counting down.
CCTCAGCATGAGTTCCATCCCTGCCACAGAGGTGATCCACCATGGCACAGCAGACCTCTCCTGACCTGCCCGCTGCTCCCCTTGATCATCCTGTTCCGCTCCCCACTCTGTGCTCCTCTCACTGCCCCTCACCTCTGGCCTGTACCCCAGTTCTATATGCATAAATAAAATATTTAAAATAATTGATAGTTCTAATCTTTGGAAGCCACAAAATGAACTTATACTTTCACTTATTTTGTGAACTGAAATAAAAAAAAATAGTAATTTTGGTCTTAATTCTCAAATATAATAAATATCAAACAGTGGTTACTTTTCTCTAAATACATAGTAAAATATAAATATGCCAATGAAAACTAAAAATGTCGTCATACAACTTTTGTCACCATAAGCCTCCCCTTTAAAAGAGGAAAGTAAATGTTTGCACCCATTTTATATTGATAGGCTTGCATTGGTTTCAGAAGACTTAAGATAAAAGGTTATGTGTTGGGAAGAACAAATTTTAAGAAATTCCAATTAGTTCAGAAGTATGTTTTGTAACAAAGAAAAGTCTCAGACTGGAAAATAGAGTGACTCAGAAACTGTGAAGTTGGAAAATACTAATATAATGTATTGATAAAAGGCACAATATCACTCAATCAAGTCATAAGATCTGACCATGAAGATCTGCTTGCTACAACTTAGAACTATGGGAAGAAAGTGATTCAGGGTAAACTCTCAGCTCTCAGACTATTTGAAGAAATGTTTCTAAGTGAAGTCATAATACAAGTAACTGCTCTGCCTTATTTAAACTAAATAGAATCAATTACATGTGTACTTTAAAACAGTCATTTAACTCGAGTCTTGAAAACATGTGGATTCGGAGTGAATATTTTATATCTTTAACTTAATCTTCAGCCTTTCCCTTGTGTCTCTGTTTAGTTAATAATACAAATCTTCCTCTTAAACCAGAGCATAATTTTCTTCAAGGTCTGTAATACCAGATCTCCAAATAGCAGGTTGACGTTAATTGAATATGCTCAACATTAGATTAAAAATTAAAAGTATAATTCCCTGCACCTTGCAGGGATGTTTTAAATTTAATTATGTAAACCAAAGGAGGGAAAACAATTAGCCTCATCATTCATTAGAAATTGTTTTCATCATTGCCCATCATACATTAAAAATCATACATTATGATTTATTACCTAAGAAAGGTTTTCTTTAATGTTTATCACTGAATAGACGATATAAAGATCAGTATTTTCGCTATGGGTTTAACATCTATATTTAATAAAAGAAACGAAACAGAACAGACTTACTATAAGCTACATGATCATGGAAGAGTGAAGGGAGGGGGAGTAAGTAGCCCCTCCCTCTGCGCCTAGGGCTTAATACTCTTAGAGCAGTTGGTATTTTTCCTTAGGACCTAAATCCTCATTTGAAATATGCTTGCTTTTCAAAACAGGAGATATGATTTTTATTATTTTTAATGGTTATACAATTCTATAAAAATTATATATTTAAAGATATTAAAATAGTTGCAATGAAATCCAGCTTTCTTCTGCCTTTTTAGTTCACTCCTCAAGGGCAATTGTCTTTTTTTTTTTTTTAAGATTTATTTATTTGTTCATACAGAACTGGGGTACAGGCCAGAGGCTCGGGGTGGCGAGAGGATTCACCAGAGAGAGAGCGGGGAACAGAACAGGCAGATCTACGAAGTACACTGCTGAGGGGAGCAGCGGGCGGGTCAGGAGAGGTCTGCCACACCATGGGGTCACCTCTGGGGCAGGCGGGAATCGAACTCATGCTGAAGTGGCTTTAGCTTCTCAGTGCTGTGCTTTAACCCGCTGCACCACCAGGGAGGGCCGGCAATTGTCTTTAACATATTTGGTAAAAAGAGTTATTGAATTCTCTTTATGGTACTTCATTTGAAGTGCATAGAAAATTATTGGTGATATGGATTTGAAACTGTTCTATAGCTGTTCAGAAGTTAGAAATTAGAATTGGGGTGATTATTCTTTATGAAGATTTGCTGAATATACCATAGAATTCTCAATGGATATGAACATAAAAACAGATATTCTCAGATGAATTCTCAATGATATGAACATAAAATCAGATATTCTCAGATGAAAAATTGGGCAAAAGATGATATTTTCTGTTTTTTTGTTGTTGTTGTTCATTCGTTAAATGACTTTTATTGTTTTACTATAGTTTCTCAGAATTCTGGTCTTAGTTCTCAACTCAGTTTTACTACAAAATTGCAAATACTGTCCTCTAGAATTCTCATCATTGCTTTTGTCAAAATTCACCTGCAATTCCTTGTTAACTTCTTGTTTTATTTTATTTACATATCTATTTACATTATTATTCATTTTTGTTAAAGATTTATTTGTGCATACAGAAATGGGGTACAGATCAGAGGTGCAGGGGCGGTGAGAGGATTCACCAGAGATAGAGTGGGGAGCAGAACAGGCCGACTGATGAAGTATACTGCTGAGGGGAGCAGCAGGTGGGTCAGGAGAAGTCTGCTGTGCCATGTGGATCACCTCTAGGGATCAAACTCATATGGAAGTGGCTTTAGCTTCCCAGTGCTGTGCTTTAACCCGCTGCGCCACCAGGGAGGGCCTATTTACATTATTATTCATTTTACAACAATATTTACTTCCCCTTGCTCCCACCTGTCTCACCTGGAATTCTGATGAGCTCCTACATGAGTTATCTTTCTTACAAAAACTTTTATGAAATTGGACAAAATATTTAGAATTCCAAATCCACACAGTGGCTAATAAGCAGTACATAGTAATAATCTCTGAGATTAGAGAAATGAATGAGGTAAATTTTAAAATATCACTAATTTACATTCAGAAAGGCAGTTTATGGATCAGTGCATTGAAAAGTAATTCTAAGAAAGCCTACAAATCTACTTGAGCTGAAGAAAGTGATGAGATATGGGAGGAAGTTGGCCAGGTTTTGTGGGGCAAAATATCCCAAAGGAAGCAGTGTGTACACATGTACAGAGAATTTATGTTCCTACTGAGCAGGTTTGACTAACATCAAAATATAGGTTGCATTGGATAGAGACCTTAGAAGAGTTACACCAAAATATATTTTAAAATATCAATTAAAAATTAAAAACCAGCCATTGAAAGTATCAGACATAGGCCCTCTCTGGTGGCTCAACGGGTTAGGATGCAGCACTGAAGCTGTCTACAGCCATTTCGGTGCTAGTTCGATCCCTGGCCCCGGAGATGATCGGCATGAGCAGCAGACCTCTCCTGTCTCAGCCGCTTCTCCAGCCGTTGCTCCCCTCAGCAGTGTATTTCAGTCTATCCATCTGTTCTGCTCCCATTCTGTGTCTGTCTAGGGAATCCTCTCACCACCCCTGTACTTCTGGCCTGTACCCCAATTCTGTATGCATAAATAAATATGTCTTTAAAAAAAAGTATCAGAATTAATCTAAGCAGCTTCATGCTAGAAAAAAAAATTCAAAACTAAAGAAAAAACTACTTAAAAAATACAATTCACAGTTTCTTGAATCTAATAAAAATAACCAGCATGCAAATGAGCAGGACTCTATGACTCATAGCCATTAGAAACTAATAACCAATGTAAACAAGATCCAGATATGTCAGAAATATGGAATGATTAGACAGAAATACCTCATGTATCTAGTATAAATCATACACACACACACACATGGTTGTATATATAGATTCAAGGAAGTTAAGAAAACATGCTGGTATAAGAAAAGGAAGATATAAAAATAAAACTTTAGAAATTAAAAATACAATATCTTAACAAAAATAGGCTAATTAATTATGGATCAGAATAGTAGAAGAATCAGTGGACTTGAAGGTACAATAAGAAAAACTAAAAAAAACAAAGCACAAAGAGGGTATATAATCAAGACAAATTGATTCATTAGGATCTTTAATTTAATATCAAGTTAGCCAATAAAAATGAAATTGGAATGGGGGGAGGAGATCTGGAAAATGATCAGAATATTTCAAATTTAAATATTATCACACTGAAAAAGAACACCTGAACTGAATGCAAAGAAAACTATCCAATGACAGCCAATACTTAAAACAGAAACAGAAATCACAAAAATGACTTACACACAATAACATACAAAGATAATTATTTTTCAGGTGAGGGAAAGGTTTTCTATCTGAACTGGAGTGATGACCACACAGTTATGCCTTTTCCAAACCCATCACACTATATAGCAGAGTGAGTGGAATAATGTTATGCAAATTTCTCATCAATAAAACAAATTACTTGAATACAACTTATTCCTAATCTGTATTCCACTTCTTATCTATTTGACAAGTTATACGTGTGTTAAGCACTAATAAAAGATAAATAAGCTTCTTTTCCGTAGTATATTTATTTTAAAAATAATATTGGAATGAAGATTTTAACCTAAAAGACAGAGGTTTTAGTGAGAGCCATTTGAAGTAACTTAATGACAGGATTTGGTTGCAGAATAGAGTGCCTAGCAATCTCACTGTAGGACTGATCACACAGATCCAGCCCTGCAAAAGCAAGCTGTCTAACTTTAAAATTGTTAGTTTAGGCAATCATGGGAGAAAACCCTCAAACTATTAGTTATGGCAATTCAGCCACTTTCAATAATTTAATCTAATGAAGAAGTACATTGTACGAGCATTCCATAATAGTCTCAAGTCAACGGAAAATTTCTAGCTGGCTTTATAATATACCATATTATCTTTACCAGAATGCTTCCCAAAATTCAGTTTTCTGTAATAATATAATGATTTCAAACATAAGGAACATCCAATATGATGTGGGTCATATATGGAAATACCTATACAAGACATGTACTTGTTAATTGTTAATTCATTTATGTACTTGTTAATTGTTATTGAAGTACCATGATTTCACATCCTTGCCAATGTTTTGACGGTATAGGTTTCATTATAAATACATTTTTTTCTTCTTGAAAAGTTCTGTTTTGCTATATGCTCATTTCAGATAACTTAGCATGAAAACTTTAGTTTACCAAATCTATAGAGTATTTGCATATGAATTCTCAAGAATTGCCCAGATATCAAAGTAAACTTTGGTTAATAATAAACTTTGATTAAATAATATCAGGATATACCTACCATCACAATTGATCTATACATCTAATAAAGAGAAAATTGATTATATTGAAGGTCCTATCTACTTCTACTTTTATTTACTTTTTAAGTCTATGATTAATTTGCAAATGGTACCAATCTTACTGGAAGAACATGGCTGACTAAATTTAAAAGCAAACTTACAGCAATCTTTAAAGAGATGGAGCTTTATAGATTTTAGTGAAATAAATTTAAGGTAAAAATTGGTATTTATTTGTTCCAACAGTCTGCATTTCTAAAAAAAACTCACGAGAGTGAAAATATATGAACATCCTTGGGAAGCAACCTATGAGAATAACTTCTCTTGAGAGATTAAACCAAAGCAATGCTACAGAGAAAGAATTCAGGCATATTAACAGTAATTTGTAATTTAGTTGTAATGCACTTCTAACTGAATCAGCAATCCAAGTGCAGGAGTCAGGACCCAACCCCCCATAACACTCATTAATAACAATAACCACATAATTAGAATTCCTATAACAAAAGCATTTATCAGAAACTTGATAATAGCTTTTGACTTTAATGTTCAATGTCTCATAATATACCTAGGGACTTAAAGCAGTGACTTTTGACCCAAGTAATTTTCTTCTAAGATAAAAGTGAGTTGGGTAGTGTGAACTAGAAAGATATCATTAAATACATTTCATTTGCATTCTGTAACCTAAAAAGTGTTATAAATCTAGTTTTTTCCCTACTTGTAACAAAGACAGTAGTTAAATGGTTTAGATGTTTTTGGTGTACATATAGTTGATACAATAAAAAAGCTCCAGTTTTTCTCTGGTTTTATCATTTTTCTACCCAAATGACTGATTACATTTCTTGATAGATTCAAATGCACTTCATTTGGAAAAAGTAAGCAAGTTGTAATTTAACCCACTGATACCATAGACGTCACAGCAATACTTACCCACGTCACATATGCAAAAGCTTATACATTCTCATCATACATGTATGCTACACAGTAATAGATATAAAATATAGTCACTGGAATGAAGCTTAATGATCCACTGGGTATGTGTACTATATACCCAGTTTTGTAAAGTGCTCATTGAAGGTCAGAATAGGTCTCAGGCCAAAGGGTAGTTGGTCTAAATTCTCCTGACACCTGCTTACCAAGCAAATTTGCCATCATTTTCTTCTCTATTGCACCCAAAAAGAAACATTCAAGCAGTAAAAGACCAATGTATGATGCTAGTTTTTTATAATTGTGGGGAAAATAGTGCACGTCAGAGTTTAATATTATTCTTCTACCTATCATTTGTTCTTCCTCACTATTTCCTCCCGTCTCTTGCTTCCTTCAACACCCAGTCAAATAAGTGGTTAAATGTCCCTTGTAGAGTTTCACAATAGACACACTGATAATCATTTAACTTTATTATCATTATCATAAAGTATTATTATTTACTTCTTTTAGTCTGTCATCCTATAATTACTTTTTAAAAAAAGCATTTATTTATACATGCAAGAACTAGGATACAGGCCAGAGGTATGGGTATGGGTTGAGAAGATTCACCAGAAAGAGTGGAGAGCAGAACAGACAAATCTACTGAAATACACTTCTTAGGGGAGCAGTAGGTGGGTCAGGAGAGGTCTGCTGTACTATGTGAGTCACCTTCCTGGCCAGGGATTGAACTGTTGCTGCAGTGGCTGCAGAGATCTTCATAGTGCTGTGCTTTAACCCACCTACCACCAGAGAGGCCCCACAGTTATGTTTGCTTTGAAATGTTATAGTGACGTGTTTATGTAAGCACACTGAAGCAAGAATATATGTACTTTTGGATAAGTCAGTAATGTGAGAGTGGCTCAGAATTTTCTTGATTTATTACAATTTTGTCATTACTACTAGGTATAAAAATACAGTTTTCAGCAACCACATACAGGGCATGGTGTGGTAACATATCTCTGAAGATGTATAATCCTAAATCATATGCAGTGATATAAAGGAATCATACCTCATTAAAAGTGATGCAATTAAAATATGCACACACAGTTATCTTTATACTTTGTTATAAAAATTCTTACATTTGCTTTAACATATTTTCAGGCATCTTTATCAAAGCATGTATCTGTGTTTGCAAAATGGCTAGGTGGGCCAGTAAAACATAATCCCCAAACAAAAAGGAAACCAAGTAGAAATTGGGTCCAAAAAGGAAAGGAAATGCAATTATAGAGAAAAATTGAAAAACATTTTTGTTTTATATTCTTTTTACCATGAAAATATTAGCTATTTCTTCACTCTTCAAGTCAGTCTATTTCATCACTCTTCGAGTCAGTCTATTTCATCGCTCTTCGAGTCAGCCTGCTTTCAAAACTCAAGCTTCTCTCTCCTTGCACTTAGAAAGGAGGAATATACAGGTTATTTTTGTGTCTGATGTGTGCAACATGTTGCTTTAGGTATTTTATAAACTGTGTTCCATTTAATTGCATGTGCACATTTGGTTAGTTTCATTATTTTTGTTCTATAATGAAGAAATTGAGGTTTTAAGAAATTGCATAATTTTTTCCACTTCAAGTAGCTGGTAAGTAATGATGTTCATACTCATGTCTGTGTAATCTCAAATAAAGCCCATACTCTTTCTGTTGATAAAACATGTCCAAAGTGACTGGACTAATTTTTAACTGCTTATATTAAGGGGCAATATACACAGTGTCATTTCTGATAATTTTTATCTTTTTCAAATATTGAGGAACAGGGAAGTTATATTTAATGTTGGCATCTCCAAAACTTACTCGTTGTTCTATTATCACACTGTTTGAATTATTTATATGCAACATGCCCCACAGTTAAGACAAATATTCAGATAGGGCTTCTCAGCCAATCAAACACAAAAATAATTAATTTCATTGAGGTAATGTTGCTTTACAGCATTGAGATTTATAGGTATTGAAGGTCATAGAAAGTTTCCATTTATCACGAGAGGACAGGTTTTCTAACACAGAGAACTTCTCTCATTCACTGAGGTTTACACTCAGCATAGCTTTAGACTTATCTCCAGAAAACTAAACCAACCTAATGAGGGATAGAATTAGCAGATCTCTGTATGAAGTCAAGGATACCAGTTGTTTTTGGCTGATGATGGAGAATCTTGGTTAAATGCTTTGCCATCGTTATTCTAGTTTCTTGAATGATTTCAAACTGCGTTTATACATTTGCCTTTGATACAAATGATAGCTCCAACAGAGAGAATGATCTTGATTAAAATATGGATGTGTTTTAATTCTGTTTGCATGAAGTTTGATCATTGAAATATGCTTAAAATCAGGGGGTAGGAATTTAATTACTTCCATAATTTCAAAAGTGAGTAGAGGAATGATTGTACTACTCAGCTATAAATAAAAGATGAACTCTTGTCATTTACAACAACATGGAGGGAACTGGAGGGATAATGCTAGGCAAAATTAGTCACAGGGAAAAAGACAAATACTGAATGGTTCTACTTATATGTGGAACATAGAGAAGCGAACAAACAAAAAGGGTAAGGAATAAAACCGAATCAAAAACAAAACCTAGAATCTGACTGTAGAATTCAGGCTGCTGGAGTATCAGAGGGAGGGTGGAGAGGAGGGTGTGAAGGGGGCCCAATGGACTATGGTGGAAAACTTTGGGTGTTTTTGTAGTAGGTGTGGTGTGATAACATACATTCTTCATCTCTGAATCACGTTCAGTGTTGTAATCCTATGTTGCCAAAAAAAAAAAAAAGATGCAAAATAAATGTTATCTACATTAAAAAACTTCTAGATCCAAAGGTCATATATGACAGTGGTCTCAGTAGATTCTAAGAAAATCTTTTACATGGTGCTGGTGGTGGTTGTGTGTGTGTGTGATGTAGGTTCCCTGCAGAAGGTATGTGCACCTACATACATCCTTGAGGAGAAAATGGTGATTTTGATGTCACATGCAGAAATAGGTATTTAAGAATATGATAGGTCTATTTAGCTAAACTCTTGCTTTTGCTCCATTTTTAGCATATAATGTTCCTAGCCCTTCTCACCAAGGAATAAGAAAGTTTATTCAAAATTTAATTTACTCCATGCTTTGGAATTAATGTATCTTTCACATTGTGCTGAACTAGCAATTTACTTGTTAGAGAAAGTGTAACAGAAAACATATTGGACATGTCTACCTATATTACCACGGTTGAATATAAGTTATAGCAAATATTACTTGGACATATAGAGGAACAAAAAATGTTAAGGGGGAAAAGTCCATGATTATTTTGGCTTGCTATACTAGCACATTTTAAGAAATTGACCCGACTGTAACTTTTCTTTGGAATGCTTGTTGAAAAGCGTAACTGTAAGTTTTAAAACTTGGATTGCAACTCAATCTATATGATAATAGAACTTGGAAGAATCCAAGCTAAAGTCAGAGTAAATTTCAGAACAATTTTTAAAAGTAGTACATCTAAAAAATTATACACAACTTAAAAGTATAAAGATATAAATTCTGAACAAGTTTCCCATAAAGGGCACCGTTTGTATGGGAAGGAAATAAATGTTTCATATGCTGTTCCTTTATGGTATATTTCATCTGTGGAAAATATAAAGATTGAATACTATGTTCCTTTCCAATTCTGAGGAAAAGCTTTCAGATCTTCATGAAGCATTTTTGTTTTTATGTGGAAGTCTGTTACAGGTGTTTCCCCTTCAATCCAAGTCAGGCTGTGTTTAAATGTCTTTAAATATTCAGAATCTACAAAATAGCACTTGCCAAAATTACAAAGGGATTCTTTCTCTTCCTGACATCTCTCCCAATACCTTCTATTTCATAAAATTGAAGCAGCATGTAACTTAGTGTACCGTTTTATCTTAACTGATTTACAATCTAAAGCTCTTGTTCTCAAACTCGGCTACACATTGGAATGTTTGAAAATGTGCTGTTTTCAGGTGCTGCTCCACCTGATTTAATTGGTATGGAGTATGGTTTTGGATCTTTAACTTCCATAGGTAATTTTTTTTAAGATTTATTTATTCATGCATAAAGAACTGGGGCACAGGCCACAGGTGCAGGGGTGATGAGATGATTCACCAGACACAGATGGGGAGCAGAACAGGCCTACTGACACTACTGAGGGGAGCAGCAGACAGGTCAGGAGAGGTCTGCCACACCATGTGGGTCACCTCTGGGACAGGGATTGAACTCATGCTGAAGTGGCTTTAGCTTCTTAGGACTGTGCTTTAACCCGCTGCACCACCAGAGAGGGCTTCCATAGATAATTCTAGTGTGCCACAAAGGCAAAGTCACAAGGTTAGAATAATGATTCTCAGTCTTGCTTTCACTTTGGAACTGTCCAAGGGGTCTTCAAAAGGTTAATGTCAAATTCCCACACTTCCAATTTATGTAATTGGTCCAAGGTAAAACCTACATGAGAGATGGTCTACCCCATGTGTTTCTAGTTAGTAGCTGAGATTAAGCTAACAATTAGCATTTCACATTTTATTGGATCAGAAGACCAGTATAATTTTCACATTTATAATTATCACATTGAATTCTTAAAAATATAACAAAAAATTTGAGATTTAAAGTAGACTTCTTTGATTGTAGTTTAATTAATTAAGGCAACAAATAACTGCTAATTGCATGTGGAATACTGCAGGAGAAAATTCTTAACCTCACTGTAAAAGTGGAAGGTTCAAGGACGTTATTAGCATTTGAAGAAAGGAAATTATAAAAAAGTATAATCCAAGGAAGTTACTTTTGATGCAAGTATAATTAAGATCATCCTTGGAGGCCTTTATTTGTCATCAGTAAAAATAAGTTAGAGAAGAGAACAGGCTTCTTTTTGTTAGAATAAGTGTCATCAATTCTCAAGTAAATATTTCCAGGTGTGTGAAAGTCACTGATAAATGTTTATTCTACTTAGAATTTTCTTAAAAACACAAGCTCTACACAACTGATGTAAACTGTCAGTTATTCAAAAGTAGAATATAGAAAGGAGTATCTATTTAAAGACAGAAATGCTTCTGAATGAAAGGTACACCATTGTTTTTTTTTTTTTTTTCTTATAATGAAAGACTTGATAACACATTCAGAGAGAAGCCAGGTGTAAACTGTTAGAGATTTTCCACATTTGTGCCATGAGCTTATGTGATTCTATTCGTGTATTTTGCTGAAGTGTTGCAAAACACTGGGTAAGTTATTTTTTCATAAATTAATTTAAACAAGTTAATGCCTAATGTATTTTCTCCTCCAAAATATATCTAATTGCTTACATTCAGAATGATTCAATGTAAAAAAAAAAAAAAAACATTCATTTTTCAATATAAACAGGAAAATTCTCCCTTAAAACATATTTTTAACATTTGAGTGGCTTGAGTGTGTGTGTATGTGTTGCAGTTGTGAATAGGGGCTTCCTTTCTCTAACCAGATTATTTTTCTTAAGAATTGTTTCTATAATTACATCATCTAGTAAGATGGATGTTTTGTTAGCAAAGCTAATAATATTCGTGAGTGATAAAGTAGTTATAAATTATATACGCAGTGCATAATGCCTGGGGCTGTCAAGGACTTATTTGTCATTTACTAAAAAGGAAGAGAAACAGTTAAGGTAGAGAATAGGTAACGGTCACTGGCACGGGAACGGCCATTTAACCAATATTGGTAAAAAGAAACTAGATAGGCCCTCCCTGGTGGCGCAGCGGGTTAAAGCACTGCACTAAGAAGCTTAAGCCACTACTGCATGAGTTCGATGCCGCCTGCCCTGGAGGTTACCACATGGCGCGGCAGACCTCTCCTGACCCGCCCGCTGCTCCCCTCAGCAGTGTACTTCGTCGCTCTGCCTGTTCTGCT
>NW_004567104.1:62483056-62495361 GCF_000260355.1 Condylura cristata | reverse complement strand
GGTCAGGAGAGGTCTGCCACGCCATGTGGTCAGCTCTGGGGCAGGCGGGGATCGAACTCATGGGGAAGCGGCTTTAGATTCTCAGTGCTGTGCTTTAACCCGCTGCACTACCAAGAAGGACGAGACTCAATTCTTAAAGGAATTTTCTAAACTTGGAAACTTTCTTAAAATAAAATTTTTTTAAATTAAAATAAAATGAAAACTGAATTAGTATAAAAATGCAGTCAAGATAATTCTAGTATTTAAAGTCAGTCTATTCAATTTTGTAGCTTCATTAAAATCATCATTTTTGTCTTTCTTATATCACAGTATGGGACCTTTCAATGGATCTGTTTTAGTTATCTATTCTAATTGAGCAATATAAATGAATAATTAATAGCCTCTTCTCAATTTTACAAAATAATAAACACTTACCTAGCCAACTATTGGCTCTATGAAAGTCAGATTTCAACTGATTGATATTGAGCTTCCTGAAATAGCTGGAATACAGAATAGTCTATTTTTGTGACTCTTGCAGAAATAATTTAAAAATCAGAAAATGTCCAAATTTTATGGATTTGACATTTTTGTTGTTGTCAACAGCCATTATGTCTGACATCAGAAATAGAACAAATGAGACATGGAAGAAAATTCATAAAGGTTTTTCCATGGTGGAGTCACAGTCCAGTGAATTAGAGCAACAACAAATAACCAAAATGCAAAATTGATGTTAGGAGATTAACACAATTCACATGAGATCACATAGTCATCTATCACCAGTAAAGACGAGGGGAACAGAACAATGTAATGGGAAAGGTTTTTGAAGGAAACGATGGCTGAGCTGGAATCTTCACCATCCTAAAAAACAGTAGCTGCGGAAATATAAAGAAACTAAGCAAGGGAACAGACAAACCAAAGCTAAAACAAATCTTTTAAATCTCCCAGCTGATCTGAGGTTATCAGAAGGGCTGGGTTGAGGTGAAAATCAAAATGGCCGGGGCTGCAGTGAAATATGATGGAGGATTATTAGTGCTTTGGTGGTAGACATGGCATGGTGACACATATAAATAGCAGTTAACTTATATTGATAAAAAAATATACATAAGTCGTGTAAACCAATGTAACCTGAATAAAAATAGTTTAACTAATCAAAGAAATCCTTTGGGAAGGAATCTAGTTTATTTGGAGAAATAAATGTTTCTAGCATGAGGGATCCTGGAAGTTAAAAAAAAAAAAAAGTCTAAAAAAGCTAGTGAAATTGTAATAGGGTGGTCCCTAGGAAAAGGGGAAGTTCCAGGTTCCCTGCCCCACCCAGAAGGAGGGTGGAGCTGAACAGAGAAGAGAAGGAATCTAAAGAAGGAAGCAGGATGGAGAGCCAGAAGACCTGAGGAAACCACATAGATCACGGAGCATGTGATGAAGAAACCATGCTTGTTTCTTGGCCCTGGACTGGTTGAGACAGATGTGGGTGAGAGACCCTGGGGAGGTGACTGTGGCAGTGTTTATATTGATTTTGATTGTGCTCTTTTCCTCCCAGATTTGTCTTGCCATTTCTGACCCATAGATAACTATGGGTCCAGACCAGAAGGTACTTTAGGCTTGTGGCGGCTTTCAGGCCTTGGTTTGGGCCAATCCCTTTTGGGTTGACTTTTGGCCACGAGGTAACTTCAGGTGTTTAATTTAGAAATTATATTTTTTTGTCTTCTGTATTTTATACTTATTGTATTAAAGTTCTTTTCATTAAAATCTTACAGGTTTTGTCTTGATGCTGCGGATAGCAGAAACTATTTAGATCAGGCAGATTTAGGGGCTCGGGGGTACCCCTCTCTCCTTGCCCTGTAATAAAATCAGGTAAATGGAATTGAAGCACAAAGTATGAAAATTTTAAAGGTAGAAATGTTTGAAGAACCCATAAGTAAGTGTGTTATTCTAAGAGTAAACAAGCGAAAGTCAACAAAGTATTTTAAGCATTTGTGGAAGGGGACAATACTGGCTCTGATGCTGATCATCATGATCCTATTTTTCATTTAGAAAAAACAAAACAACTATCTGGCAGCAGATTTGAAATTAGAGGAAATGCACAGTCCACTGGTGAGTAGAATTTTGAAAGGATTCCCAGTGACCCTCCCTTGTAATCTGCCTTATTTGTGGATGGAACCTAGTAAAACAAGGCCTCCATGATGATAATAGGATTTTGCAGCTGTGATTAAGTTTTCAATTAATTTGACTTTAATGCAGAAAATTTGTTTTGAGTGGGCAGAACCTAATGAAGGGACCCCTTAGCAGGCTGTGCTCTTACCAGAAGAGATGCTAAGTATGAGATTAATTTACTGAGAGAAAGAGATCTCTTGCTGGCTTTGAAGATAGAGGGGACCATATCGCAAGGAATGTGGGTGGTGGCTAGAACTGATCAAAGTCCTAGAATTGCAAGAAACTGAATCTTGCCCAAACTATCTATGCTTAGAATATGCCTATTTCCTTATGAGAATGTAGCTAAATAATCTGCTTTTTGTCTTGTAAGATCCTCAGCAGAAAATGTAGTTAGCCTATGGTCATATTTCTGACTAACAGAACTCTCAGGTGTTATTTTATGCTGATAAACTTAAGCGATATTTGTTACATAGCAACAGAAAATTCGCATACAGAGGATAAATTATTCACAGATGAAATTCCACTTATGGTCCTCCTTGGTGGTACAACAGGTTAAACCACAGCACTGCAAGCTGGCAGCAGTCGCTTCAATGCAAGTTCAGCCCCCCGCCCTGGGGTGATCCACATGGTGCAGCGGACCTCTCCTATTTTGCCTGCTGCTCCCTTCAGCAGTGTGCTTTGTCAAGCACACCGTTCTGCTCCCTGCTCTGTCTCTGGTGAATCCTCTCATGGCCCCTGTACCTTTGGCCAGTTCTATATGCATAAATAAATAATCTTTAAAAAAATGAAAGAAATTCCATGTATAGCTTAACATTCTTTGCAGAGTCATTTACAATTGCCATTAACAGCAGTTTATCTTGCAAAAATTAGTCACAGCACACATTAAAAACAAAATAAGACAAAAATGTATTCAGGTGACTCAATTGTATTTTGGGGCTATTTCTATCACAGAAATACTTTTAATATTGAGGATTATCATAGTTTTAATAATAGATTTTTTAGCGATCTGCCTTCTCTCTTCCCCCGTAACACACACTGCCCTCTGGGAAAAATTTCTAAGTATATCAAAACTATAATAATCTTTGGCACAAGACTCTGGATTAATTACCAACATTCTCTTATTCTGCTTTTAAAAAAGTATTTGTTTTTCACTAGTGTGAAATATACTTACTAAATATTTCCATCTTTGTGAAGTTATTTTGAATGGCTGTACTAATTTATGAAATGATAGTGTATATTTTAGATAGGTGCCCATTCTTCACTTTCCCGCCACAGTCAAATTAATTTTCATTGGAAAATGAGCAAATCAGGATTAATAAAAGCTAACAGTATAGATTTTGATTTTTAGAGAAAGATTGCCTTTCCTATTCTCTGCATATATATTTTAGTATTTGGAAGTTATATATGAAATACCCCATATAGATTGAAAAGCAATATTAGCTAATTTTGTTTTTAAATATAAATGATTTACTGAAACATTACAAGTAGACTAATAAATAATAGTCTAAGAATATGACAATAGTCTCTAACTTATGTGTCTCTATATAAGAATAGTTTCTAATATTCTTACATACAGTAATTGTCTCTGGAATAATTTTTATTTATTAAGACATAGTTTTCTTGACTTCAAATTAACATAATTATTCCATTTTAAGATATTAGGAGACTTTAAAAAACATATGTGCTATCTCTTTGGTTTCCTTTATAGAAAAAATTGCCATTTTTTTTTTTGTGTGTGTGTGTGTGTGTGTGATCATTAGATAGCATCTATGCTTTACCAAATATTTTGATCCATTTGGTCATTACCAGCAAATGAACTATTTTAAAAGTATACTACAAATTTTAAGTTATGACAATAAGGTTTTTTTCTTTGAAGATATCAGACATTTTTATACTTGGGAACTAATACTATTAGAATTTATTGTCTAAGGAACATGCATTAGGCAAGAAATTTGGAACTAAGTTATAAAAATATTTTTTAAAAATCTGGAAGGATAATATCTTAAATATGTGATTAAGCATCACATTTATTATTCCTTTAGCTTTTGAGAAAAATGTGCTTTTAATTTGTAACTTCGGTCACTATAATTCATTTTATCAATGAGCTGTCACTGTATTTGCACATCTGGAACCCATCACACTAAACAATGGCCAGTGCTCATAACCAATCAAGGAACATTTACTCTGAAGGATAAACATTAGAAATGTGATCCTAGTTTTGTTATACTAATTATGTGATGGAAAATATTCAGTCTCAGATCCTTATAATATCTTGCTGCCTGAAGAATTATTGCCACTCTCTGAAAACTTTAAACATCATCAATCATTTTATTAAAAATCTTAAATTTATACAGATTTTTTAAAGTCTAATTGTTGTCTAAATGATGTTAATGATGCTCTCCTCAACCTCCAAAATAAGAATATTATAATTCTAACCAGAAATGTTGAGTGAGAGACTATGTAATTAATTTCTAAAATTTTGGCCTCGATACTTGAAGAAACCACTTGAAAGAAGAGAGCTTTTTAACTGCTCTCACCAGAATTCCATTCCACTTTTATCTCTGGAGAGAATTTGCCTGCAATTCTAGCACTTCAACCAGATTGTTTACACAAGGTTGAGCAGAAATAACATATATTTTTCATCAGCATACTTAATATCTCAGGTTCTTCAATGTACTGACACGATGCTGGCAGTATTAACAATGCAGACATCATTAGCTTTCCAATAGATCCATAGATGAATAGGCAGATTGCTGAAAAAAGTCACCTTGTGTGTCTTACTAAAGCAATAAAGTTTTGCTAAGTTCTTGAAAGGGCAAATAAAAACTCAGTGATGGCTGGCTTTGAATCCATAGGCACTAAGCTCTGTTATTTTGCAAACTCTTCGGAGTTTCCATATTTGATAAACCATTTCTCTTAAAATCACAAAAACAATTCAGTCTCCATCTCACCTGTTTCTTATGTTTGAGCCAAGCTAGACAACTGCAAAGATTTACACTGTAGTTTTGAAATTTGCATATTTCAATATCTTAAGGTACCAAACATATCGTTTTAGTGTCTTAGAAGAAAAGTGACATTTTATAGGTTTGTTTGTTTACTGCATGTAGAATTCTTGGCAGAACATAACTAATTACTTTGCCAACTCAAGGAGAGATGAGTTTTAGAAATTTAATTTAAAATTATGTTTTGATGTAATTTAAATTAAAATGATAAACTAAAACATGTTCTAAGGTGGAAAATTTCTTTCAAGTATAAGTTCTTGTTTTTAGTTCATACTCATTTTTTTTTCTTTTCCTACACCTTATGCTTCCGTGGGTTTCTTTGTAAAATGGAAAAATAGGTTGAAACACCATGATTCAAAATTTCTTCTCATATGAATTCTGCAGGTGCCCCACTTAGTAAGCTTTAAGTCAAACTTTGAGTGTTCTTTTGTTTCTGCCAGGGTCTTATGTAGGTCAGTGTGGTCTTGAACATGAGGTCTGTCTAGACTGGAATGAGAGAGAAGCTGCTCATAGCTTGGGTCTATAATATGCATAGTGTCTCTGCACCATTAATTTTCTTTCTGAAGATACTAACATTGGCTTTAAAAAAAAAAAAGATTTACTTTATTTATGCATACAAGAACTAGGGGCACAGTCCAGAGGTCAAGGGGTGAGAGGATTCACTACAATGAAAGTGGGGTGCAGAACAGGAGCATTGACACAAATATACTGCTGATGGGAGCAGTGGGTGAGACAGGAGAGGTTGGCTGCACCATGTGGGTCACCTCCCTGGGTGGGGATCGAGGTCATGCTGCAGATAGCTTCATAGTGCTGAGACTTACCCCTTGTGCCACAAGCGAGGCCCTAATTTTTAACTCATATCCCCATGTCTTTGCTTTCCCCAATCAAGGCTTTAAAAGTATATCTAAAATCAACCCTCCCTGATGGGTTAAACTGTGGCACTGCAAGCTAGCTGCAGCCACTTCAATGTGAGTATGTTCCTCCTCCCCCCCCACTCCTCCCCGCCAGGTCACCCACATAGCATAACAGACCTTTCCTGTCTCACCTGCTGCTCCCCTGAGCAGTGTACTTTGTCCATCTGCCTGTTCTGCTCCCCACTCTGGTGAATCCTCTCACCATCCCTGCACCTCTGGCCTGTACCCCAGTTCTGTATGCATAAATAAATAATTTTTTTAAAAAAAGTATATCTAAAATCAACATGAGTTTAAGTATTGTACCTTTCCTTGGCACTGAATACCCAAGGGAGATTCTTCAAATAAATTATCAAAGAACATCATTATTAGATTTTTTTCTATATTGCATACTTAGATGAATTTAAAAAAATCCTGAGATTTGACTGACCCTTTGAGCCCAACCATCTTTGGTAAAATGGACAAATTATGTGAACAAAAGTTCTAGAGTCAGCCAGTCTAGGTTTGAGAATCTCAGTTGTTCTCTCACTGATTAGCTATCTGGTTGGCTCCTTTTACTCATCTGTAAGAGAGAGGTAATGATCATTTGAGTTTGTTCTGAGGATGAATTGAATAATGTATTTAAAGCAACGGTTTTCTCTTGGGGTGATTTACCTGCTCCTATCCAGATGATGTTCACCTTTTCTAGAGATATTTTTGTCATCATTGGGGTAGGGAGTATAACTGGCATAGAGTAGATGGAGGTGAAGATGTTGCTACATATCCCCAATAACCAGGAAAACTGCTCCCACCCAGCACATCAACAGAGCTATGATAAACCCTGACTCGCTTAAAAGAGCTGATTGAAACACTGAAAATTATTAAAGTTTATTTACTTTCCTTTAATGTCTACAACATTTTCCATCAAATTCCACTTATCCAATGTTTCTATATGTCATATTTACCTTAGACAGTTAAATCTGACAGTCTGTGCTTTCTTAAGCAACTGACTTCAGAGTTGAAACAGCTCAATATTTTTTAGTTTATTCCAGAGAAATGCTTTTGTAACACACTTGATAATGGATTTAAACCTGCTAACTGCCAGCCTATGGCTTCTGTCCTAATCCTTGGCCAATAATTGCTTCACAATTATGAAAAAGAAGAAGCTGACATTCTTCTTGTTGTTACACAGATTCAGAAATGAGAAAGCTGTGAGAAGTGAGGACTGAGGGGCAGGAACACCTGATGCAGTAAAATCACCTGCATTACCTGAAACAAGTGGCTAAAAAAAGATATGTACCCTTTATAATTGATACTTTATAGGCAAGGTATTATATCATTTAGGCTTCTTGATTGCAAGTGACAGAAATTAACTGTTCTCAGCAGAATGGAATATATTAGAAGGCTTTCTGCTAACCTTCATCACAGATGGCAATGCCAAGTAAGTGGGCAAATAGGGGCAGCAGAAAAATCAGTCTGTTTGGGATGTCCCCTGATACTGCTGCCCGAAATGTGGGGTTCTCAAGACATGCAAGGCCACAGCGGCTGTCATCTCAATAGCACAGGTAACCCTGGGTCATGCTGTCAAGATTACAAATCTCCTACTCAGTCAGATGTTCACAGATCTGGCTACCAGGCTTCCAGAGGAAGAGACTTGAAATGCAGACTTTTAATAAGGTTAGTTAGGTATGTCCAGAAAAGCCAATCTAAACACATGGGGTTGCAACATGTAGTTACATGCTACTTCAGGGAGTATGGCTCCGTATTCAGCTAGGGCCAATTCATTAAAAGTGTCCATGGAGAAGGACTTTCTCACACTGAATAAGGGGGTTGTGGTTCGCATGGGTTGTACTTTTAAGTTAACGGTTTTCCATTTGAGAATATGTTTTGTCACTTGTAAGTCTGTATATATGGGCCAACTTTTTTTTTTTTTTTTTAATGATCCTAGATTCTTTGTTAAGTAGGAATTTCACATCGGGCAAAATTGTTGGCAGAATTTGGCTAACCACCCCAAGATATGTTGCTGACTCAGAGAATTAAAAGGAAAAAGGCCATGGAGACAATACTAGAATGTTATTTTCCTTTTCCATGTAATCTCCGTTTATGAGAGCCTATATTAAAGTTTTTCACCAACTGTAAAGTTTATACAGTACATTACTAACAGATGGAATTGCTGGACAGATAAAACACTTGTGAGCCATTTCTTAAATTTGAAAATCTTTCCCCAGGCCATGGTATCTGTGCCCCAAGCCAAGGCCAGGCACATCAATCATTATTAGTCTCATAGGTCATGTTAAAATGAACTTTGCAAGATTTTAGTTGAATTTGCAAGAGTAACTTAGGCTAGTATTTAGATTGTACTTTCAAAGGGCAATTTGCCTGGATAGGGGGGTTGCCAGTTCCTCTTAGAAAAGCAATAGGTTGCAATTTTGTCTGGTGAGAGTGGAGGGAAATTATTTGTTTATGTTAAACCAAGTCCAATTATAGAGTACTGTAGGGGCATTTCTTAATTATTATTTTTTTAAATTTCCTCATGGAAGAAAGCAGCCTACACTTGATCATAACTGTCATCTAATGTCCCCAGCAAGTTCATGAGTGGTTCATGTCACTAAGTAAATGTTTCAGCATATAGTTTGATATTTGACCGTTTTTTTTAACCAACTCTGTCTATTGCCTTAAGTATTTTATATATTTTTATATCTTTTTGTTATTCCAATATATGATAAAACAAATTACTTACCTGTCATGTCTACTGTTCATTAATCATGGTAACTACTAGTACCAAAGGATGCTAACAATCTAGAATTTTAAATTGATTTCTCAACTTGAGCAGTCCTTGATCCATTCAGTTAGTATACATTTATGAAGTGGCTTATGCTTGTCCTGTTTGGGAAATACATTTTTTTTTCTTACTTCTGACAGAGCCAAAAAAAAGGGCACACAGATTTCTCACAGATTCCATTTGTTGGCATATTTTTTTTGTGTGGTTGTTGTTATTTTAGTCAACTTTCACTGACTTGCTCTTAATACTCAGGGAACAAAGTTAACTTGATATTCATTAGCCTATCTGATTAAATTTGATACATAAGTATACCACGTGACTTCTTAGCATTTGACTACTTTACTTACAAAGCTCTAGAGGGGTGAATAAGTTATCTACAGCTATCTTTCTGCAGGTATTTTCTGTAGGTTTTGTTTTTTGCTTGACAATGCATAAGAAATCTTTTTGATATTATAAATTCTCTAGATTTTCACTGCAGAGTTTTCCCTTACTCATTATTCAGTGTTACTCTTTATATTGCTCAGTGTTTGTTCCCTTGGATTTTAATATTGTTTGATAATAAGATTGTGATTCCTGGTTTATTTACTTTTGAGGCAAACTTTTTTTTTTAATTTTATTTTTGTAAGTCAAAGTACAGGTTCACTATTTATAAATTATTACTGTAGTTTCAGTTAGCTTTTAGTAACGGCAATTTTTTTAATTGATGGTGGCTTCAATTAAGACTGTAGTACTATCCTAAGTATCAATGCGTAGTTTTTAGTGGTTAAATGGATGAAATTCCTTAAAGAAAAGGTCAAATTTATGTTTGCATACATATCAGCCTAGTACTAATTGAAATAATAAAATTCAATTTTCATATAGGTCAGTTAGCGTTATCTTTATCTGAAGATATCCTGCACTTGGTATATGGTTACAGAGGCCATCACAGGAGAGAATAACTATTCTGAAAACATTTCAAAGTCCATACTTTATTAATTTGGGCTCAGTTGTATTACATATATATGAAATATTGGTTGCTTAGAAAGAGAACATCTCTTTAAAAAATATTTTGAATATCCTTCCATTACTATTCTGTAACAAACTCCGTTTGTTTTATCATTTGCTGATCTTTTCCCTTTTTCTCTCCCCCATATATGTGTGTATAGAAAGATATACATAATGCAAGGCAAGCAGATAATTTCCTCCCACCCCAGGATTGTTTATGCAAATGCATTCCCTGGGTCATTATTACCTTCCCACGCAATTTACCAAGTCAACCGAGATAAACACCTGTGGGCTTGCTTAGAACTCAGTTTCTCTGAAATCCCCCACCTCCCACCACCCCAGATTTAGCAACAATCAACGACTTCCTGTAAATAGGATTTGAACCTCACTGTCTTGGTTTCTCCCTGAAATTAACTCAATTACGAGCTCCTATTTAAGTATTGAAATTAAGAGTTTCAATAATTTGCCGCAGTGGCTGGCAGTAGCTTGATAGTGCTGATTTTAACCCCTGTCCCACCAGGGAGGCTCCCTACAGGTTAGAAATTTTAGGAAATTCATAAACAAGAAGATGGAATATTCAAATGGTGCATTTCTGGACAAACATTGTTCATCCTTCACTTGGAATTGTTATAAGTAAGTTATTTTATCAGCAGCTGAACGTTTGTTGGAATCAGTAGGTTCTAACAACAAATCTGGCCTCAGAATATAATTGGATAAAAGGACAGGGGACCATCAATTTCAATTGCATTGTTTATTTTTAAGTGTAAAACACATCCTTTCAAATCTGTTTGGAATTTTGGATTAATCCAGCACTCCTCAGGTCTTCTGAATTATAGCTAAGTGAACATTAATGAGCAATATTTCTAATTATTTCCTATTGGTCAAGTGATTATTAAATCACATATATTAAAAATAATTTTTCTATCTTTATTATAATGATTCTACTTGTTTATTACTGAAAAATCAAGAACACACATGCTAGATGAGGTAAATTTTAAAAACATGACTGATTTTCCTTCTTTAATAAGTTCATTTTCATAACACATCAGCTTAGGCAACAGGAGGCAAAAATAATTCCAGTAATTCTCAGATAACCTAATTCTCAGATAACCTAATGTCACATATTTCAGGTTATACAGAAAGATATTTCTATAGTGCATCATATGCACAGTAGTATAATTTTTGGAAGTTATGGGTATCTTGTAGGTTTTGTATTAAATCTTGACTACCTTGTTACTGTTGTTTAGGTTTGATAGCTAGTAATATCTCTAACTCTGTTTAAATCCTAGTTTCAAGACCATTTTAAAAACAGCTCTTTGTAGAAAGTATTCTTAATATTTTTACTCTAAAGTTCTAGACTTTAAAATACAACAGTCTTTGAGATATAGGATTTTATCTTTGCACATTGGCTTAGCAAAAGTCATACTAGAATTGATATTGCATTTATACTTGCAGTAAGCTCAACACATAATCTTAGATGATTTCTACAGTAATTGAAAAAAGAATACAGCCCTTATGATGGATAGTTGCTGTCATTATTAATATAACTATTATTATTTTACATTTAATAAAAAAAGTAGTTTTCTTTGGAAAAGTGAGAGGTGCTTAATAAAGTTATATGTAATTTGCCACTGTTGCTTAAAGAAAGCCATGCTGACAAGCAGACACTGAAACAATCCACTGGCTGTAGCCACAGATCACCTCACCCTTCATCTGTTAGCATTTCTGAAAATAAGAATGCCATGCCTCCTCTAATTTTAGGTACATATTGTGTATGAGGGTCCACAATAATGGAAGACAGGAGATTGTGGAAATACACTTGTTTTGTTTGAAAAAAATAAAAGAAGAATTTATTGATATATTTTCCATGTATTTTGTTCCAAACACAATCACATTTAGCAAAGCATCCCTGTAGTCTAAAAGGACAGTTCATTCATTAACAAAATATTTGTTAAGACTATTCAGCATATTTTTTACTTTTGAATGAACACTTTATTTTGAAATGATTTTATATCTGCACAAAGGTTGCAGTGATTATGCAGTTCCATGTACCACTCAAACCCCTCAGTTTTTACTCTTTTGCAGTTATAGAACATTTATCAAAACTCAGACACTGACGTGGTCCACAACAGCTTCTTGATCTCACCAGTTTAGTTTTCAAATCTTCCCAACCTCTCCAGTCCATGATTCACTCTCAGTCTTTCTTGCTCTTCCCCTCATGAGTTCTATGGCCAGGCAGCCTATAGAATAGCCCTTAATCTGAGATTCTTTTATGTTGTTTTTTTTTTTTTTCAGGATTAATTTCTAGCTGTGTGTTAAAAAGAATCCCCAATAATGTGAACATCATTCATAACAACGTTTCATGTTAGCCTCATGAAATTGCTAAAAATGCTAACCTGGCCCTCCCTGGTGGCACAGCGGGTTAAAGCACAGCACTGAGAAGCTAAAGCCACTTCCACATGAGTTCGATTCCCACCTGCCCCGGAGGAGACCACATGGCGTGGCAGACCTCTCCTG
>NW_004567104.1:62476204-62482474 GCF_000260355.1 Condylura cristata | reverse complement strand
ATATAATTATTATTCAAAATAGTTCTATAAGGAAATTTTGACTCTTCCTTCTATGTTTTTTATCAGTTATCATTTATATTAATATGGCATCATACATTCATTTTATATTTTGTTTTCCTTAGCCTAAAAATGTCACTGTGTAGCCAACCACTCCCTGTTTCCCATGGCCTGATAATCCCTAATATTTCTCCATCCCTGTATTTTTTATCTTTTCTAGAGCATACACATGGCCTTTTACATTTGGTTCCTCTCATTCAGTAAAATTCATGGAATTGCATGAATCAACGGCTTTTTTTTTATCACTAAGTAGTATTATAGTGTGTGGATACATCACAGTTATCTATCTCATTCTCCTGCTTTGGAAAGACATTTTGGTTACCTGTAGCTTTTTGATATTATAAATAAAATTCTTGTGAACATTCATGTACAGGTTTTTATGTGGCCATAAATTTTCAGATCACTTGATTGCTGAGTACTATGTTATCTGTAGTTGATTTCATCAAAAGCTGCCAAGTTGTCTTTCAGAATAGTTGTATCATTTTTGAGTTTTCACCAGCAACAAAGGGCAGTTCCTCTTCTGTTGCTCTGCACCATTGTCAGCACTTATTATCTTCAGCTTTGTTTTTTAATTTTAACTATAATAGTATGCAGTGGTATTTCATTATGAATTTAATTTGTATTTTCCTGATACAGATAATAATATACTTACTATGTATATTTATTTTCCATTTGCCTGTCTTCTTTGCTAAAATATATGCTCATATCTGCTAAATTTTACTTGGGCTGTTTTTCTTGTTGTTGAGTTTTAATGGTACTTTATATATGTTACATTCAAGTATTTTATTAGATAGGTGATTGGCAAGTATTTTCATAGTCGCTGACTTCACTGCTGTACTGAAAACAAACATTTACAGTTTGATCATAGTTCTTTCATGGATCATGGATAGGTTTAATTTTGAACACTTATGAATCTTTGGCATTGACTTGCCTGTTAGTGGGGAGTATCTCCTTAGAGCGTCGGTATATATCTCATGATTAAAGATCATCTCTCTTTGTAAACTAATATGTGACGTTTTGGTCTGTAAATTTGGTCTTCTGTATCTGTTAAACAAGAATCAATCCTCAGGATTGCTTATAGCCTAGACCTTGGGCTTAGAGTTCACTCCTCTCCTCTGACATTTCCTCTCTTGCTAGAGCATTTACCAGCAAAGCCCAATGACACAACAGCAGGATTCTTCTTGCTATCAGAATCTAACATACCCTCTTCAAGGCCAGTTTACTCACCAATTACTAAGAAGGCATTGGTTTCCATGGTCTCTAAGGGGCTGCTCAAAATTAGTTTTCTTTGACTTGCTTCTGGGAGCACTTGCCAAACTTTATAGCACTCAGCTATAATACCATTCTACTTTATCCCAGTCATTTCTTGTGATCACTGAAACACTGTTCAGCTAAAGAAAAAAATGAAATTTCTCTATGAACATGATTGAGTATATCAATGCAATCGCTAAAAATAAAGTGAAAAAACTAAAAACTGTGTCTTAAAGATTGGAATCAAGCAACTGATATTATCACCATCCTCTCTCAGATAATCTCTGTGTACCAGAAACAAGTATCATCGGTCTACATATTTATAACTTTCCACCTAAGAGGAATCAAGATCCACCTTTCTTCATTTTCTATTAAAATAGTTTCAGACAAACTCTCTGGATGGAATATATTGGTCTTTTAGAACGATCACAGTGTTTAGGAAATGCAGTCTTGCATCTGAACAAGCTCTATTACTTGTCTTAGTAAAAACCCTGAGGGAGAAAAGAGCATTTTGATTAATAACTCTAATATGACTCCATGCAAAAAGGAGGAATTCCCTGAAGTTTAAGTTGTTAATTCAAGGATTATGATCATAGAGCATTCTGGGTAAATCAAAACAATTGCTGTAACAAATATTATTACTCTTATCACTATTGCTACTAATATACCTTATTGTGCATATCATAATGTCAGGTAGTTGTGTGGGTTTCAGTGGGTTGTAGATTATTCTTTAGCAAGTTTACATAAATGAACTTATTTTTTTTTAAAGATTTATTTATTTGTGCATACAGAACTGGGGTACAGGTCAGAGGCTCAGGGGCGGTGAGAGGCTTCACCAGAGACAGAGTGGGGAGCAGGACAGGCAGATCGAGGAAGTACACTGCTGAGGGGAGCAGCGGGCGGGTCAGGAGAGGTCTGACACACCATGTGGTCACCTGCGGGGCAGCAGGCAGGAATCGAACTCATGCGGAAGTGGCTTTGGCTTTTCAGTGCTGTGCTTTAACCCGCTGCGCCACCAGGGAGGGCCCCATAAATGAACTTTTTATTAAATTACTCATGACAGTGTTATCAGGTAGTTGTTGTTGATGTTATTATTATTATTCCTAGCTCACAGACAAGACTTAGAAAATTAAGTGGCTGACTCAATATCACACACATAAAGTCAGTTGTGTTCAAATAAACTACTCTCTGGGGTTTCACTTGTAAAAGTAGAAAAGTAAAACAATGTTCTTCTCTTAGACTTGGGACTGAAGGATATAAATCTGGATTTATTAACAGCTATTGGTTAATAAATAACAGATGAATAAAAGAGAACCTCTGAGACAAAATCATATATAAGTTCAGAAAGAAACGGTGTGTAAGGTCTTCATTTGAATCCCTTGGTCTACAGTCAGATTATCACTGGATTGTGACTTTGGTAAATCAGTAAATTATTTTCTGTTCAAATGAGTCTGAATTTGGCTTTGTTATTTATTTTTATAGACTTACTTTTATTTATTTATGCATACAAGAACTGGAGTGCAAGCCAGAGGTGACAGGATTCACCAGAGACAAAGGGGGGAGTAGAACAGGAAGATCTACGAAATACACTGCTGAGGGGAGCAGCAGGTGAGGCAGGAGAGGTGGAGTGCAGGCCAGAGGTGACAGGATTCACCAGAGACAAAGGGGGGAGTAGAACAGGAAGATCTACGAAATACACTGCTGAGGGGAGCAGCAGGTGAGGCAGGAGAGGTCTGCCGCGCCGGGTCAGCTCCCTGGCCGGGGATCGAGCTCAGGCCCCAGTGGCTGAGACTTGATAACACTGAGGCTTTATTCCCCGTGCCACCACAGAGGCCCTAGTTATTTAAAATTTAGAGAGCTCAAACTTACACAAACTGGCCTATGGGTAGCTCTGTCCTGTTTCTTCAGCTGTTCTCACTTCCGTTCTCTCCCACTTGCCAACATCACAAGAGCAATGGGGTCATGTAATTACTGCTTCTTGCACAATGACGAACTCCTGAAATTTTGTCTTAAACTAAATGAGGGTGGGGGGGGGGATACAAACAAACAAACAAAACAGATGACAGTTTCCCTGAACAAACCTATGCGCTATGTAACCTCTAACTTTGGATAGACTTTATGTGAAAGTTTGTAACATTTCTCAGGACCTTATGAAGCAAAGGATTTAAATCTACTCCAAGAATTCTGGCCATTTCCAGCTAGTGTCCTGTTGCGCCAGCCTCGGGTAAGCGAGCAAAACCCACAGGCTTAACAGGTAACATTTTAACCTGCTTCTGGGGCACAGGAGAGGTTGCCAACTTCTATCCTGGGATAATGGAATTATCCTTGTAATTCAAACCATCTCAACTCAGCCAATTTTCCATTTTAGGGCCTTCTCTGTCCAACATAACTTCTGGCATTAATTTACATCTCAGATTTGTTTTGGTTGCAGATAACAGAAATCTATCTCAAATGTCCTCAAACAAAAAAGGATTTTATTGTTTTATGTCACTAGGGGAGACATTGGAGTGGTATGAACTGGGAGCACAGAAATTAGAATTAAAAAATAGATGTCTGTGCTTCTCTATTTTACTCCATCTCTCTGTCTCTACTGCATATGTGTCTGTAAATCCTCATCTGTACTTGTTTCTCTTGTTCTCACTGCTTTCTGCAAATTGGATTTTTCCATAAATCAGATGACTTCCACAGTGTATACAAAGCTCACAAAGAGAAAGGAAAAAGTTATACTGCTGTAAGGATTCAGATCATTCAAACAAAGAATCCCAGTTACTTTAGCTTGAGATATTTAGTAACAACTTGTAGTAAACACAGTATATCCGGGTATCTGTAGGTATAAATAATTGTTTCAGCACACACGCCACACACACACACATGGAAACAGGTAAAAGTTCTCTAAAGCCAGTAAGATATGGTCTGAAAAGAAAAGGATGGGAAATTTCTTATATAGATTAAAAAACTTTTCTAACACATAATCTTTGTAATTTTATTGATTAATTGTTTAAATATATGATCACAATATTTGTGAATAAAAAGGCTTTCTGGAAAAAATACATTTTTCAATGCAACGACTTAGTTTTACTTAGTACTCTCTCTCAGAACAGAATTTAAGGAAAAAAGAATTTAAAGCACAGGCAAAACATTCCAATAGATAAATGTAATACCTAATTCTTTCAAAAAATAATTGTGATTCTTCTTTTTTTCTTTTTTATTTTGAAATATATACTCAACTGTGAAAATAGTTCACTTCACTTCAACCCTGACTAGATACTCAGGACATATGTGTTAGATTGTTGACAAGTGACTTTTTTTTTTTTTTTAAGGTAAAAATATATGTCTGGGGCCCTCCCTGGTGGCGCAGTGGGTGAAAACACAGCACTACGAAGCTAACGCTACTTCAGCTGAGTTCGATCCCTGCCCTGGCGGTGATCCACATGGTGCAGCAGACCTTGTCTGACCCTCCTGCTGCTCCCCTCAGCAGTGTATTTCATTTATCTGCCTGTTCTGCTCCCTGATCTGTATCTGGTGAATCCTGTCACCTCCCCTGCACCTCTTGCCTGTACCCCAGTTCTGTACGCACAAATAAATAAATACTTTTTTAATAAAAGTAAAGAAAGTAAGGGCTCAAGGGAGCTAAAGGCATATCACAGTCAAATATTTTCCTTATTTTTTTCAGTGATAGATAAATAGGCAAGTATTTACTTTGCTGTCTTTTTTTGAAGTGATTACTTAAGGACATAAGACATATCCACATACATTATAAAGCAAACCATTTATTTCTTATTTTCCCAAATGAATAGATTAGTCCTTTTTCCAGACCTGTTATTAAAATCAGACTAGCAAGTAAATATTATGGCAATGTAGCCTAAAAATTAATTAAATTTTCAAGTAAGATAATAATGATACATATTACTTAACATATTGTTAGGTCTCCAGAGAGACATTTGCTTCTGAAAATAAGAAAACAGGAACAAATTAAAAATGTCTCCAAATAGCAATAAATTAATTTCTCCATTTAAGTGTAACCAGTAGCTGAAGCCAAAGGCTTTTACTGGTGGTGCCCCCTGGAGAGGGGTGCTGGAGAGAATGGAAAGCCCCAGGGAAATTCAAACAAAGTATCCGTGGAGGTAGACTCTAATAGGAAATGCAAGGGACTGTAGAAGCAGCCCCTAGCATTCAGCATTTGAGGTTTCAGCATTTTTGGGTTTTCAGGGAATCTGGGTTAGCTATTTCTGCCCCACTAGGCTGATCTTCCAGAAGGCTGTTGCAGGGCTCTGAAGGATGTGGAGAGGCTTCCAGCAGCCAATCTCAGAGCCCAAAAGTTCAGAGGCTTTCAAGTAGGCAAGTGACTGAAACTGCTCCCAGTTTGCTGCTGTTACAGCCTGACAGGGCAGGCGGAGACTCGGAGTGGACATCTCCCTGAGCTGCGTGATTATGGCCATTTGTCAGGTCTTTTGGCCTCTACAGCTGCTGTTTTGAGTGTTGCATGTCTGGTGCTATGCTGGTGGCATCTCGACAGCTCCATGAGCATCTCCTGTTGTGTCTTCTGCTGCCTTTGTGAGTTGGATCCTGGCCTAGAGGCTGGCCGCCATATGCTCCAGGTCCACAGTTGTGGAAGTGTAACAGGTACAGGTTTCATGGACTCCGCCCCTACTCCAGATGCTGAAACTCCAAATCCCATCAGTACCAAGAAGAAACACACTGGGACGTGAGGGTGGAGCTGAGCAGAGAAAAAGGAGAAGTGAAAAGAAGAGAAGGAAGCTGGATGGAGAGCCAGAAGGAAACTGAGGAAGCCACATGGAGCAGCAAACATGTGATGAAGAAACCGTACTTGTATCCTGGCCCTGGACTGTTAAGGCAGATGTGGGTGAGAGACCTGTGGGGAGGTGACTATGGCAGTGTTTATATTGATTTTGATTTTGCTTTTTTCCTCCCAGATTTGTCTGGCCATTTCTGACCCTTTTC
>NW_004567104.1:62475375-62476104 GCF_000260355.1 Condylura cristata | reverse complement strand
AGGTGTTTGATTTAGAAGTTCTATTCTTTGTGTTCCGTATTGTATATTCACTGTATTAAAGTCCCTTTTCATTAAAGTTTTATATGTTTCGTCTTCTTTCGGCAGATGGCAGAACCCACTTAGGGCAGGTAGGATTTTGGGGCTTCAGGGGTGTCCCTCTCCCCCTGTCCTCTCAACAGAATTGGGGTGTCCTAGAACAGATTAAGCCATCTTGGTAGCCTTTTTGTTTAGGACTTTAAAACACAGGACCCTGCTTGGGGTGAGGTTAATGACCATTTTTGGTTTAGTAACTCTTCGTTTTCCCTTGATTTGTTAAATAAACCCCCTTATTACTGTTCTCTGGACCTGAGTATTCTTGCAGTTGTGTGAAGAACTCAGACAATGACCTGTAAACTATTGGGGCCATGTTCTTGGCTGGTTTTAGTCAGAAGGTCTCAGAAAGTCTGTTAATAATCCTTAAGCAACTTTATAGGCCCTCCCCGGTGGTGCAAGGGGTTAGGATGCAGCACTGCAAACTAACCACAGCGGCTTCAGTGCACATTCGATCCCTGCCCTGGAGGTGACCACATGGCGTGGCAGACCTCTCCTGACCCGCCCACTGCTCCCCTCAGCAGTGTACTTCGTTCTGCTGTTCTCTGGTGAATCCTGTCACCTCCCCTGCACCTCTTGCCTGTACCCCAGTTCTGTACGCACAAATAAATAAATACTTTTTTAATAAAAGTAAAGAAA
>NW_004567104.1:62432056-62473995 GCF_000260355.1 Condylura cristata | reverse complement strand
ACCCGCTGCGCCACCAGGGAGGGCCTAGAATTTTTTTAAAGTAACCATTAGCTGGATTTTTTTTTTAATACCAGTAATTTTTAAATAAAGATGAGTTGGAGCATAGAGATATTTTTAAAGGTCAGATTTTGGTAACTTTATGAAACAAAAAGCCATGGAAGCAACTGCAGGGATATCAATGAAAATTGAGCAAGAAAAATTCTCTCTCATTTTTGAAGTCCTGGTAATTTATTGTCGGTTATCCAGTGAGTTCTGGAGTTTCTAAGCAATTGAGTGATTATCTTAAACCAAGACATACTTTGATGCATTAATATATATATATATATATATACATATATATATATATATACAGTACTACTTTCTTCTAGTAGTGATCAAGAGACTGAGTTCGTCTCACAGACATATTTTATTTTCAACCTCTTAGTTTTAAACATCAAGCTGGTGAAAAATACAACTATTGTCTGAGTTCTTCACCCTGGCACAACTGTAAGACCACTAGATTCAGAGAACAGCAATAATAGGATTTATTTAACAAACAGAAGAAAATAAAGAATTACTGAGGACAGAAATGGCCACTTACCTTACCAAAATTGAGGTCCAGTGCTTAATAATCCTAAATGCAAACACTCCCAAGATGGCATCTTTTCACCTCTGAGGGCCTGGATCACAGAGTAGTCGGACTATAGGCCCTGATCCAACTGACGAGGACAAGACACAACAGGAGATGTTCACCTAGGCTGTTGAGCTGCTTCAGCACAGCACCAGTCAATTGATATTAAAAAAAAAAAAAAAAAAACAATTGATATTAAAAAAAAAAAAAAAAAACAGCTGTAGCAGCCAAACAATGTGACAAATGGCCACAGCCACAGCCCAGGCTGGTGCCTGGTCCCGGGTCTTCACCTTCCCAGCCAGGTTGTAACAGCAGCAAACCAGGGAGCATTTTTTTCATCACTTGGCTATTTACAAAGCCTTTTCTTCTCTGACGTTGACTGCTAGAAGACTCTCTACACCCTTCAGAGACTGCAACAGCCTTCTGGAAGATCAGCATGGTCAAGGCAGAAATGGCTGACCCAGATCCCCTGAAGACCTAGAAACGCTAAAACCTTGAATGCTGAATGCTGGGGGTTGCTTCTACAGTCTCTTGCATTTCTTATCAGTCTTTACCTCTATGGATACTTTGTATTTCTCCTAGGACTGTGTGTCCTCCCCAAAAGCCCCCTCCTGAGGGCCCTCTGTAACAGTCTCTGGGTTCAGGACCCTGTTACAGAACCACCCAACAAGAATTCACACTCACAAAGGTCACGAGGTGCCCAACCACAGGTCCTTCCCTACCAGGCTACAACAACAGCAACCCCAGGATCAGTTTCAGTTGCTTGGCTCCCTGAAAAGCCTCTGAACTTTTTTTCTCTGAGGTTGGCTACTAGAATCCTCTCCTTGCCCTTTACAGGCAGAGGCAACCTTCTAGAAGATTGGCTTGGTGAGGGCAGAAATGGCTGGCCCCGGAACTGGTGAAGATCTGAAAATGCTTAAATCCCAAATGCTCAATCTTGAACACTGAATCCCACTGAATCCTGGATGCTGCTCCTGCAGTCCCTTATAAGCCTTATCAGAATCTACACTCCCAGGATAGTTGTTTGCATTTTGCCTGGGGTTAGTGGTCCTCACCAGCACCCACCTCCAGGGGGCGCCACCTGTAACGTTGGCTTCAGCCTTGTTGCAGTTCTCGGCAAACTATTTCATCAATTTTTCTGATTTTTTTAAAAGTGGAGATAACAGGCCCTCCGTGGTGGCGCAACGGGTTAAAGCACTGCACTGAGAAGCTAAAGCCACTTCTGCATGAGTTCAATTCCCGCCTGCCCCGGAGGTGACCACATAGCATGGCAGACCTCTCCTGACTCGCCCGCTGCTCCCCTCAGCAGTGTACTTTGTAGATCTGCCTGTTCTGCTCCCCACTCTGTCTCTGGTGAAGACTCTCACCGCCCCTGAGCCTCTGGCCTGTACCCCAGTTCTGTATGTACAAATAAATAAATCTTAAAAAAAAAAAAAATAAGATAACATTGTTTTTACAAAGTGTATATGACCTAGAGGTTCATACCCGATCACCACACCATAGCACCACACCATAGCACCACAAACACCCATTATCCTCCACCATAGTCCACTGTGTCCTCTACCTCGGTGGTATCTGAGCTTCCTTCTTTCCCTTCTGGTAGCTTTAATTCTGGAGACAGACTGCAAAGATTTGTCTTGGTTAAGTTTTGTCTGACTCTGTTTTACTTTTCTATATCCCATCGACGAGTGGGATGATTATCTGATATTTATCCTTTGTCTCCAGACTTCATTTAACACAATTCCCTTCATTTCCATCCATGGTATGATAAATGACAGGATTTCATCTTATTTTTTAACAGCTGAGTGGTATTCCATTGTCTGTGTCTACCACATCTTCTTTATCCACTTATCTTTTCCCTTTGTTGTCCATTTCTTAAAATCTCCTTTATTGTGTTCCCTAGCAACTAAACACCCATTTGGCTTGAATTTTTTTACTCAAGAAAACGAAAGCTTGGTGTTTCGGACAGCAAGCGGATATAGTATTCTTCCAGCACAATCTCAGAAGTGTCTGTATACTGTCACTTACCCTGTGTGGTCCTCCATTATTGTCACCACCCTGATTCAAAAGAAACTATGGGAGTATCTACTCGTATTTTGCCAACTTCTTTTCATCGTCTGCAGTTGAACCAATCTTAGTATTAGTTCTTCAACATGAAATTAATTATATGAAACAAGATAACTCAAGATAAAAGATAAGTTTAACAGTGTGCAAATAATAAGCTACTAGTCACAGAAAACTATGTTTAGGAATATAAATTTTACAGCCTGTGAGTCTAAGAATAGCAAAACATTGAGCCAGGAAAACAAAGTGAGATGTTGCATGGTGCTATTTCAAGGAGTTTGTGAAAGGAGAAAAGTACTCCAGGTAATATTGTGACCGGGGTTTCTATATAAAAAGGCAGCAAAAGAATTAATTCACTATCTGCAGGAAAACCAATATGGCCCCTGAATTACATTGCATGTGTACAGAGTTCTAGTACAGAAAAAAATCACTTAAATATAAGTGTTTCAAATTGAAAAAAAATGTTGTATACAAGCTAAAGTATTTTTCATAAAAGGAAAACAATCATGGAACAATAACTCAGACCAGTAATAGATCTCATGAGCCCCCTGGTAGCTCCTGTCTTGTTCTTCCAGTCACGTAGTTTCTAAAAGTAACTATTATACTTATTGCCAGTGTCATACATAAAGTTTGCTTGGTTTTGAATTTAATAAAATGGAGTGATGTGTCTGTTTTTATTCATTCAAAATTATATTTATAGAATTCATTCATGCTGATGTATGAATTCATGTATTTCCTTTGATGAATTGTATGAATTTAGTATACTTTGATTTATACATACTGATTTGGTGAATAACTTTTAATATTTAACTTGCCTATCTTTTGTTGCAGCTATATGTTCTTAAGTTTTGTTAGGTATAAGTTTAGAATGGGTATATTTGAGCATATAATTTTAGTAATTGCACCTATTTAAATTCCCAATATCAGTTGAGATCAACTTAGTCCAAATCCCTGTCAACACATTAGTATTATTATCAGATTTTTGCATTTAGTTTCTCTAAAAGTTTGTTAGACTTGTCTGGTGTGCCCATCTGGTCTGTAGTTTTCCTTATGGGAAAGTTTTTAAATGTAGATTAAAAATTGTAATAAATTAAAAAAAAAACTTGCATTTTTTTCTCTCCCTGTGCTCATTGGATAATGTTGGTAACTTTAAGGAATTTTCTTGTTCCTTCGAAAATAGTCATAAGCTTGTCTCAAATATGCTTCTTTTATTGTCCTTTAAATCTGTGAGATCTAAAGTGATAGTGCCTTTTCTCTCACTGATTTTCACAATTTGTGTTTGTTTTTATTCTTGCTCCATCATGCAAGGAGATTGCCAGTCTTATTTTTCCTGCCAAAAACAAAATTCTAACTTTGCTGTCTTCTATATTGTGGTTCTAACTTTCATTGATTTCCTTTGTTTTTTTTCTTTATTCCTACTCTTTGGACCACATTAGTTTCCTTATTTCATTTGCCAGTTGAACACTTGGATAAAAGGATTGACGATTTTATTCTTGGGTAATGTTATTAAAACAACAAATTTTTTAATAAGCAAGGTCATCAACATATCCTATGTTTTGATATAAGTATTTTTATTATCATTCAAGTTCAAAATATATTCTAATTTCCATTGTGATTGTTCTTAACCCATGATCTATTTAGATATGTACTGAATAATTTAAAAGCATGTGGGGATGTTCTAGTTATCTTTTGTTCTCATTTCTTGCTAATTACTGCTGTGATCAGAAAATATATTATGTAAGTTTTCCATTCTATTCTGTTTTATGGCCAGCATATGGTCAAAAGTAATTTCACTGCTTCCTGAAGGGAATTTTAAAATCTCTCACAATTGTAGAGTATTTCTTTCCCTTTTAGCATTATTTTTACTTCATATATTTTGAATTTTGCTCATTTCAAATTTAGAATTTCTGCCTATCCCTGATGGACTATGCTTTTAATCATTATCAAATGCAGTTCTTCCCTTAGAATCTATGTAGGAGTGACCCCAAGACCCCCATGGACTCAGTTGCTCAATTCCCATAGATAAAATCGTGTGGCATTTACATATAACCTATACATACCATCTCATACATTAAATCATCTC
This sequence comes from Condylura cristata, assembly GCF_000260355.1. Lineage (NCBI taxonomy): Eukaryota > Metazoa > Chordata > Mammalia > Eulipotyphla > Talpidae > Condylura > Condylura cristata. The sequence continues at coordinate 62,469,238 of NW_004567104.1, read as the reverse complement.
AATTACTTATAATACCTAATACAATGCAGAACCTATGAAAATAGTTTTTATTCTGCATCATTTAGGGAATAATGAACACAAAAGAAAATTCTGCACATGTTCAATACAAACACAACCGTTGTAGACAGAACTATAGGCTTGACAATTTGCACTCAAAATATTGTTAGGGTTTTTTTTTTAAGATTTATTTATTTATACATACAGAACTGAGGTACAGGCCAGAGGTGCGGGGGCAGTGAGAGGATTCACTAGAGACAGAATGGGAAGCAGAACAGGCTGACTGATGAAGTACACTATTGACAGGAGCAGCAGGTGGGTCAGAAGAGGTCTGCTGCACCATGTGGGTCACTTCCAGGGTGGGAATTGAACTCATGCTGAAGTGGCTTTAACTTCTGAGTGCTGTGCTTTAACCCGCTGTGCCACCAGAGAGGGCCCCTGTTAGGATTTTTTTAATGTTCACTTATTTATTATTGCATGGAAGAACTGGGGTACAGGCAAGAGTGCAGGGGGTAAGAGGACTCACCAGAGATACAGTGGGGAGCAGAACAGATGGATTACTGAAATACACCACTGAGGGGAGCAATGGGTAAGACAGGAGAGGTCTGTGGTGGGGTAGTATCCTGGCTGGGAATTGAACTCAGGTGAGAGCAATGATAGCACTGATACTGAGCCCTTAGGCCACTAGGAGGCCCTCTGTTAGGAGGTTTAGTAGAGTTATATTAAATCTATAAATCAGTTTGAAAGAATTAGCATTTCAATGCTACTGAATCATTCAATTCATAAAGCAAATTCTTACCTCATTTATTGTCTTACAACAGCTTTATATTTTTATTTTTTATTACACAGTGTTTTAACACATTTTGTAAGATTTATTACAATATTTTTGTTGTTATTGCTATTTCTATTACATAAATGGTGTCTCTTACTGCTGGTATACAAAAGGATTGATTTCTGACTATCAAGTTTATAGCTGTTTTTCTTTAAAGATTTATTTATTTGTAACTGTGGTACAGGCCAGAGGTGCAGGAGCGGTGAGAGGATTCACCAGAGACAGAGTGGGGAGCAGAACAGGCAGATGGACAAAGTACACTACTGAGGGAAGCAGTGGGTGGGTCAGGTGAGGTCTGCTGCGTCATGTGGGTCACCTCAGGTGTGGGGATCCAACTCATGCAGAAGTGGCTTTAGCTTCTTAGTGCTGTGCTTTCACCCACTGCACCACCAGGGAGGGCCCTCGAGTTTATAGCTTTTAAGTGAAATATGTAAAAACGTTATATTAAGCATTATGTAAGTGATTCCTTTTAGATTTTTTTATTCAGACTTATTATACTTTTTTTTCTAAATTCTTCACTCAGATGTCTAGCTCATTTATTTTTAGTCTTTTATTTTCCCAGCTCAAGTGTCCATGTGTGTTAGTCACTTTCTAAGCACCAAAATTCCTTGTCCTTTTTATAGTTTTCAATTTTTTTTTGTTATGATATTTAGTTTAGTATCCTAGTACTCAATGTAATTTAACTTATTTTTCAAACAAGAAATTAAAGCTTCCTGAGGGCAGGAATTTTGACTCCTGTGTCCAGACAGATTCCCTGGATGCAGAACTCTGCTGGGCTTGTCACAGACAAGCAGTAAATCTTTGCTTAATGAGTGAATCTCGTCTATTTCCTATATAGAATTTAAAATATATTTTCATATGTATTTATGTCCTCTATTTACAAAATAACTATGAAAAACCTAAAGATTCTGTGACAGCTTTTTAATTTTAATTGGAATAGTCAGCCTATTCACAGTTATTGTAAATACTAACTTTAAAAACTGTCTCTCCACTAACTTATTGCAAAATGACCCAGTTTCCCATGTTTACTTTTGCTCATGTTGCTTTCTTATGAAACAATTATTTCCCCTGTTTCATATTTTTTTTGTATTAGTTTGGATGTTATTTATTATGTTTTATTATTTCATATATTAATCAAGAGATATTCACAAATATAAAGGCAATTGGGTCCTTTCCTCCTCCTGCACAGTCCAAGATAGGAATCTTCTGATGACTCTAATTTTTCTTCAAGATTTATTTATTTATTTATACATAGAACTGGGGTGTAGGCCAGAGGTGCAATCCTCTGGTGAGAGGATTCACCAGAGACAGAGTGGGGAGCAGAACCTACAGATGTACTGAAATATACTGCCGAGAGGAGTAGTGGGTGAGGGAGAAGCCGTCTGCTGTGCCATGTGGGTCAGCTCCTGGCTGGGGATTGAACTCAAGCGTGGTCCTATCACTGAGACTTAATCCCTAGGCTGCCAGGAAGGCTCTACTCTATAATTTTTATACCCCACAATGCAATACTAATTCAATTGCTTCCATACATTTATTTAAAATGATTTCTGTCTTTCTACTCTAGCCACATTGCTATCTACTTTCTCTGTCCTATTCTCCATATCTTTTCTGTGGATTGCATTCTAAATAACTTTTACAAGGCTGTTTTAGCTTACTAAAACAATCATAAAAACATAGGATATAAAACTATTTATTTCAATATATATATTTTATAGTTCTAAAGTTTCAACATTTTTACAAACATAGCTTTTATTTGGGATTTCAAGCTCTCCTCAACAGCTTTATTATATTAAATGACATAATTTATACTTTGTATTCAAGAATTCAATTTTATCAATTTTGTGGGTTCAATTGTGTTTTCTATTCTCCCAACCTTCATCTTTTCAGCATCATCCTTGATGTGTCTGGCAATGGATTTGTTGATTTCTAAGAGTTTTCTGCTTATTTTCTTTGGAATGCTAATTTTGGATTCTTTTGGAGGCTAGTGGAGTCTGGAATAAATACAGTTTCTTCCATATCAATTTGGCTTTGTCTCAGTAATATTCTTGTACTATCCAGGACTTCCATAATTGAAATCACCATTGTGTTGTTTTGGACCATCCAGGGTTTGTAAGTTCAGCTTACAAGGCCACCTAGGAATTAAGTTTATGATGACAAATTCCAAGTTTGAATCAAATAATTTTCTTTGCGTCACTTTTGGGGAGGATACAATAAAATTTCTACTTTACCTTTACCCTGAGCATGTTAGCTTATGATTATTTAGTCTTTTGAAGGACCCTATTGTTCAAATGTCTACTTGGGTAGAACCAGCATGCCAACAGGTTCACATCATTTGGCAAATGGCCTCCAAGTAACATTGGCTTCATGGCTCTATGGCCACTCTGTTCCTCCCTCCACTTGGTCCTTGATAAAAGAATAAACTTTTCTGTGGTTTAATGGAAGGCTTTTTAAAATATGTCATAAAATCTTTTTCAGATGTGAAACTAAATGGTGAAGCAATCAGCCTGTAATTCTTTTTCTCTACTTTTGTGGCAGCTGGGAGATGACTAGGGAGGAAACTGATCTGGTTTAATCTTGAGGCTAAGCTAGCACAAGCAGCAGTACACTGGATGGTAGTGGCCTTCCCCTAGCTCAAATTAATATGTTGAAATACCAACCCCAAATATATAGTATGTGGATTTGGGAATCTTTAGGGTATAATTAAGTCAAGAACAGATCCTTTATGAATGAAATTAGTGCCCTAAGAAAAAGACAAGGAAGTGTTTTCTCTCTCTCTCTCTCTCCTCTTCACTATGCTAGGATATAAGAAGATAATCATTCACGAAGCTGCTATAGGGCCTTCACCAGGAACCTGACAGATCATGCTGGCCCCTGATTTTGAATTTATCTAAGCCAACTAGTCTATATTATAGTTCTTAAAGCAGTCCAAACCATGACAAGTTGATTTTAGTAGTAAGAGATTCCCCTTTTTATGGAATTCTAATAATGGGAAGTTTGGTTGGCTAAACTGGTAATCATAACCAAATTTCAAATCTATGGATTTATGTGGCTTAGTTTCCAGGAAAAAATATCACATGTTTTATAGCTATACAAGTATGAAATAAAAATGTTCCATGATTCAATTTGTTGCTTTCTCCACATATCATTCGGTGATTTCATGTTAATCTGGGTTCCAATTATACCTGATATAGCAAAAAAAAAAAGCTATAAGATGATCCCAGCTCTCTCTGTGTTTCATCTATACCTTGAAATTAATAGTATCTATAAAATAATTAGTAAATCTTGATTCTGCATTACATTCTGATTCATTGGAAGCTAACATGGCAGTCTGAGCATCTGTGTTATCACAGGGTGTTTGCAGGGACATGACTAGTCTGGCATCTACTTTACCATGTGTGATGGAAGTCGCTATGATACTGCATCTCTTTTAAAATGTCTCCAGTCTGACAGGACACAGGGCAACAAGGAGCACTAAAACTGGCCAAGTACAGAGCTCAAAGAGTTTACTGTGGTCAGTTCTTCACCCTTGCACACAATTGCAAGACTACTCAGGTTCAGGGAACCAGGGAAAAACAAAGAGTTTCTGAGACCACAAATGGCTGTTTACTCACCTGAAACAGGGTCCAGTGTTTTAAAGTTCTAAATAAAAAGGCTCCCAAGATGGTGTCTTACCGCCAACTGTGGACCTGGAGCATATGGCGGCCAGCCTCTAGGCCAGGATCCAACTCACAAAGACAGCAGAAGACACAACAGGAGATGCTCATTGAGCTGTCAAGATGCCACCAGCATAGCACCAGACAAGCGACACTCAAAACAGCAGCTGTAGAGGCCAAAAGACCTGACAAATGGCCATAATCACGCAGCTCAGGGAGATGTCCACTCCGAGTCTCTGCCTGCCCTGTCAGGCTGTAACAGCAGCAAAACTGGGAGCAGTTTCAGTCACTTGGCTACTTGCAAAGCCTCTGAACTTTTGTGCTATGAGATTGGCTGCTGGAAGCCTCTCCACTTCCTTCAGAGCCCTGCAACAACTTTCTGGAAGATCGTCACAATAGGGGCAGAAATCACTGACCCTGGAATCACTGAACATGCTGAAATCCCAAATGCTGAATCCCAAATGTTGAATCTTGGGGGCTGCTCCTGCAGTCCCTTACATTTCTTATCAGAGTCTTTGCTCCACTGACAGTTTGTTCAGTTTTGGCTGGGGCTCTCCATCCTCATCAGCACCCCCTCCAGGGGGCGCCACCCGGGTCTTTGACTTCAGCCACAGACTGAAACTCATACAGCCACAGTATGAAACTTGTTCACTGAACCCTTACTTAGATAAAAATACTTGTAATTCTATAAAGTTATAACATTTTCAAAACTGTCTTATCAAGTGTGGTAATCTATACTCCTTTTTTACACATTAAATCTTTATTCTTTTATAGATCTTGTAGTGTGTATGTGATATCAATGGCTATAGTCTTCATGGGTCTGACTATACGTTTCAGTTTCTGGAAACTCTTGTCCATAAAATCTTATCCCTGGTCTCTTTATTTATTTATTTATTTATTTATTTATTTTATTATAAAGTCTTAACGCCTTTCATATTTACCTGTAAGAATAAAAAGGAAAATAATAGTTGATTTCTAAATATCCTTTCATTCTTATAAAGAGTAACTTTGCTACAGGATGATATTACAGATATTTTCAAATATAACAATCAAAATTGCAAAATGATCTAAAATAGTGTTTCATCTGATTCACCAGGTAACTTATAGGTAATAGCATAATTTTGGAGTTTACTGGTGAAATTACTTGATTTTTAGAGAAACTTTTTATAAAATACAAAACCTATCTAACTGCTTGTTGATAGGAAAACCAAATACTTTATAATATAAATCATTGGATAGATTCTTCTAACACACACTTGCACATGCACACACACACATAGTAGAACTATAACATTTTCAATGAGAAAGGACCATACATTTCCATACACACAACATATATATCAGCATTCACACAACAGAACTATTCAAATGTCACAGTAAAAGCAAACTACAGAAAAAGTTATTATTACAAAAGAAATAATATCTGCCGACTGTCTTGTGGAATTGTTATGATATTCAAGTGAGATAATACATATGAAACTCTTCAAAAAGGATGATAATTTTACCAAATTTACCATTATCAGTAATATTTAGTGCATTTTTATTCTGTTATTTCAGAAGTTAGAAATAAGGCTTGCTCTTTTGGTCTCGGATTGGGTGCTAAATTGTAGTAAATAGTTTAAATTAAAGAAATACTAAATATTTTTTCAAGAAAATGTGATTTTACATGAAAAAAGCAAAGGAAAAACTCTACCTGAACATTCACTGAAGGTGTATTACATGACTTGTAGTACATATAATTTCAATACATAAATGAAATTTAGTTTAAAAGTAAATTACATGCCCTTCAGTGGGGTGATCAAGGTTAATATCAAGAGGAATACATCGTCACTGGTGGTGTATATGGTCCTGATATGGTTTTCAAAAACTGGCTTGTTATCTCCATGCTCATCCTCCCAAAATCCACAACTTGAGTCTGATGATAAGAAAAATATCAGAAAAATATATCAGATATATTGTACATTCTACAAAATACATGACCAGTATTTCTAACCAAAAGCACGGAATGTCTGAGAAACGTGACAGCCTAAGAAGAGAGGACAGATACATGTAATGTGGCACCATGCACAGAATTCTGGAGCAAGACAGCAAAAGACATGAGGAAAAAATGAAAGAAGCGTTAGTGAATGTGTTAATGTTGGGTCATAGGTTGTGACAATGCTCCATACTAATATAAGGCACAAATACTATACCATAAATATTAATAACACAGGAAACTACATGTGGCCCTTATTGGGATACTTTGTACTATATTTTAAACTGTCTGTAACTCTAAGCATTTCTAGTAAAAAGTTTTAAAAGAAGTTCATTTCCTAGTAGTGGGAATTTTGTTTAAATATTGCAAAATAACGAATTCAGTTGATTTTATTTTTGTTCAAGGAGGCTTTATCAATGACCGCTTCCTACTTCCTAACTCAGTATTCACTGGAAAAGTTGGTTGTTTTGATGAGCTTATGATTCCAGATCATTTGGGGGTAACCTTCATTAACAGCTGAACTAAATTTAAAGATTGGAGTAAATACCATGCTTATACTGGAGGCTTTTCCTTTTTCTAGACTCAGTTACACAAGTCACACTCCATCTGAGGAACTCCACATTAAGACATATCAAAATAAAGCAGAACATTTTGACCTGATTCTGTCAGCCCAGCCCCAACTAAAACTTAGGGCCTACTTCCCCCCACAGAAAAGCATACTATATTCTGAGGCAGTTGTAAGGTCCCACTAATCTCTTTCCAATTCTAATTTACCAAAGCATTACTTCTATTTCGCCAAGCCTTCTCTCTTCCAGTGTTCAAATCCTCCGCACCAACTAGGTCACCTACTACTCAGACCTGAGCTATTCTAGACTGTATCATGGCACACATGAGAAACGTGAATACAGTTATATTTTACAGCCAGCATCAGGATTAGAAATTGAACAACGCCCTAAATTCAAAGTAAGACGGTTTCAGATCAGCTTCTAAAATATACCGCATTCAGATCTTAAAATATGTTAATTTTTGACTTCTCACATTAATTTGGAAGAGCCAAATACTTTCACTAGAGTTACACACTGCTTGGATGCTTTTGGCTCTGAGAAGTTTTCTTATGTGGTAATGGTTCTCCAGATTCCTCCAAAACAATGAGTTTATATTGTATGTGGTAATGATATTTACCCATGGATGGATTTATGAAAATATTACTTCAGAGTGTCAGCCTCAGCCCGATTGCTCTCTGGGGACTGTTGTTGCATGTTGTCCAGTGCACTGTAAGGTGCTGAGCAGCAACAAGCTGCCAGGAGCCCCATTCTCCAGTTCTGAGAATCCGTGTGTCTGCAGACTCAATCACTCCCAGTTGCAAATTACTCTCAGCATTAACGCTCAGCATTAACTGGTACTTAATCTGTGGAAATATTGTAATCGATATGCCTGGAAGATACAGTATATTCCATAACCAGCAAGCAGAAAGGACCTCTAATTCATTCCTTTGGCTAGGCTAATCATCTCTGCATCTTCCTGTGCCACAGATGTTGCAAGGGGAGGAGGCGGGGCTTGAATATGGGGAAAGCAGTCCATTGGAAGGTAATAGCCTAGGAAATTTGTGTTACCAGCGAGCTTGTTCCTTAGAGAACTGCTGGCAGAAGCTATGGGAGTTGCAGGTTACCCTTCCTCTTTGCTAATAAACATCAGCATCAACCACTTTTATTTCTGCTCCTCTAGATCCCTGCTTTCACTTGTCTCTGGTAACTGGTAACTGATATTAATACTGTAGAATAGTTGTTGGCAAGTACAATGCGTGGCAGAAAAAAACACAGCCACACCCATCATTTTGTATAAGGTCTAATGCCACGTTTCTGCTCCGATAGCAGATTTTTGTATTGTGCCAGCAAGTGACTTGCAAAGCCCAAAACACTTATATTTCTCCCTTTATAGAAACCAGTGCACACCCCTATTTCAAATGGTAGAATGTGCAGATTAATTTAATCGCCAACTAAATGCTTTTTCCCACTTACTACACCCACTTAGCCATAGTAGCCGAAGCCACATTGATAATAAGTATCTGATTCTCTACAATGCATAGCAGGGCGGGAATAATTTAGACATCACCCTCCCCGGAATAAGCAGCTTGCTGCTTCAACGTTCAAAGATGAGTTTAGACATTAGCTTGTTCTGTCCTTCCATAGGCTCAGCAAACCTAATGCCATTTACCTTCATTGTAGATTTTCTTCCACAGGACCTTGGTATTGTTGCTGTCATTAGTGGGAGTAAAGAAGAGATAGAAGTCACCTGGAGCCAATTTATTATCACTGGCTGTATTCATTTACCTTCTACCCAGGACAGGTGGTGGGGAAAAGCAGGTGAGGTAGTTACAGAAAAGAGGAGTTAAAACAGTTCTTTCTAGAAAAGCAGTGACCACTCTTAAACTTCTCTCTGTTGCTTTGTTTTGCAGTTTGAGAGGAGCGATTTCTAAAAAAGCTTACCTAGCAAGTTTACGTAAATGTATTTTATTTCTTCTCTATAGTAATCACTATGGTGAGATGTTTTCCTGTTGAAGGCGGTTAGCACCCTTGACATTGGCCCGAGGCTTGTGCTGTGCTCTGCAAAGTGGAGCTTTGTAAGAGCTCCTTTAAAATGTATTGGGTACTGGGCTTGGGACACAATGAACGGGTATGTGGTTTGATTATTTTTGGTCCTGAGAAGTGTAGTTTGAAGAGAGATAAAACTACTATTATAGTCATTTGGGTTATGAAGAGGAAAACATAGTGTGAAGAAATAGAAAGCATTTAAAAAACAAACAAAATTGAATTTCTTGTGATGAAAAATAGACTCATGAAAATATAACTGTATTGGATTATTAACAGACAGAACACTGTGAAATTTTTAAAGACTTTTTTTTTTTTAGAAATTTATTTATTTATACATACAAGAACTGGGGTACAGGCCAGAGATACAGGGGGTGAGAGGATTCTGGGGAGCAGAACAGGCAGATCTACTGAAATACACTGCTGAGGGGAGCAGCAGGTGGGTCAGGAGAGGTCTCCCGCCGTGGGTGTCACCCCAAAGGCCAGGGATCGAATTTGCGCAGCAGTGGCTGTGGATAGCATCATAGTGCTGCGCTTTAACCCAATGCACCACCAGGGAGGGCCCCTAGATTATTAATGAAATTAGTTAAAAATAAAACACAGGGCCCTCCCTGGTGGCGCAGCGGGTTAAAGCGCAGCACTGAGAAGCTAAAGCCACTTCAGCCTGAGTTCAATCCCCGCTTGCCCCGGAGGTGACCACATGGCGCGGCAGACTTCTCCTGACCTGCCCGCTGCTCCCTTCATCAGTGTGTTTCCTTGATCTGCTTGTTCTACTCCCCACTGTCTCGGGTGAAGCCTCTCACCACCCCGCACCTCTGGCCTGTACCCCAGTTCTATATGCACAAATAAATAAATCTTTAAAAAATAAAAATAAAAAAATAAAACACAGTAAGGTAGGAACACAAGAAATCAAAATGCATTTCAGTGATATGTGGAACAATTTGAGGTCCCAGAAGGGGGCAGAGAAAATATTTGGAACTATTGTGAACATTTTTTTTTTTCAAATATCAGATAACCTTAACCGTAACATACACAATGAAACCTAAGCAGAAAAAATATACAAAGTGAAAGTCAAAAATAAAGTAAGATGTGTCAAGAACCTAAGGGATGAAAAATAGGAACTTAATTTAAATTCTACTAACATTAAAAGAACAGTAAGTGTGTACTTAGAACAGCTTTAAATCAAAATATTAAAAATTTAGATGGAAGAAAAAAATCCTAGCAAGATACAAACTAAGTGAGACAAAAAGAAATAGAAAATATAAATAGCTATACATCAGTTCGTGAAATTGAAATGGACTTTCTTTGTGAACATGACTGGGGAATAAACAATGAAATAGCTAAAAATAAAGTCAAAAGGACTAAAAACTGTGTTTTAGAGATTGGAATGGAATAAGCGATATTATATAGGATCTAAATAATCCTACAAAGAAAACTGGTTGTTTTCACTGTGTATTCTACCATGGATTTAAGGAAAAAATACGAATCTCATGCAAAAGTATAGATGAGTGACACATTCATTAAGTAATATTATGACTCAAAATTATTATAAGAACCATAGAAATAAATTTAAGAAGCTATAAACATAAAACTTTTGAGATGAAAAATATGTAAGACATAATATTTTCATAATAGTATTATGAAATATTTTCATAAAGTATTAAAAAGTGATCAGTTACAACAGAAAAAATATATAAATACAATAGAATTTCTCAAATATAAAAACTGCCCTTCAATAGTGTCTAACAACAGGAAAAAAAATTATCTACAATATACATATCTGACAAAAGAGTTTTATTCAGAATATATAAAGAATTTTTGGGGCTCAATAATAAAAACAACTCAATTAAAATGGGCAATCTATTTTAAACATATTTCACAAAAGGAGATACACAAATGTTCTCCACATGAAAAGTGTTAAACATCATTAATGTTCTTAATATGCATGAGGGAAATGCATATTAAAACCCAAGGAATACCATTCTATTCCCACTCAAATGTCTGTAATTCAACTGACTGGCACTTTTAAGTATTCCTGGATATATAAAACAACTTACAGCACTGTATGTTGTTGGCTGCGTAAATGGTATGACCACAAACGAAAGCATTTGTGCTAGTTTCTTCTCAGATGATTAAGCATAAACTTTCAGATGTTCCTACAATTCTGCTAGATGAGGAGGGGGGAGAATAAGGTGGAGAGTTTAGAGGGCTGGAGGATAATGGACTCTGATGGAGGACTAACACTGCCATGGTGGTGAGTGTGAATCTATTCCTCTGATTCGATTCATTGGTGTCCTACCAATATTACCTCAATCTAAAAAATAAGATACAGTTAAAAACCAAGAACAATATGAAACAAATGCCCACATGAACACTTATATCTCATAGCAACCACCCCCCACCTAAGTTATAGTCCCAACAGTATTATAATTCACAGTAGCACCTAGGTTAGTATTTGATTAACTGATGGAGTAACTGAGATAGGGTGTAGGTATGAGAAGGCAGGGATCTTACGGGGCATCTTAGTGTTCTTTCTACCATAACAATAGAAAATAATATTGTTTCTGGTTAAATTCCAGAAACATATGACACTTGAAAGAATAAGATCTACAGAGCATACTTGATTGAAAGATAAATGGTAATAAAATCATGCCTGTATGTGGGGCATGGAAGATTGATCTGCCTGAGGCACAAAGATCTCTTCATAGGTTTCTTTATATGGATCTTCATATTGGTGCTGACTGACAGATCTATGAATTTGTCAGAATCCATCATACCATACCCTTAAATGTGTTATTATATTTTATATAAATTGCATACCAATAAACATCATAATAACATAAGCTGAATTAACCAGCCATGATTTTTTGCCCTGTTATCACATTCTAAGTATTATATAAGGGCACCTGATTGGTCAAACCTAATCTCTCCCAGAAACCAAGCTGTGAATACAAATAGTGTAGATTCCATTCTCCCTGGCAAAGGATGGATTCTGTAGGTATATAATACAGATGCTGAACCAAGCCAGTTCCACCCGTTGAAAGGTATAAACACTTCTCATTTTTTTACTTATTATTTTATCATTCCTTTATTCAGTAGATCAGAATTAAGGAAGTAACACACAAATATCTTCCCATCTGTATACACATGCCCCAGGGATATGCACTTAGCTCAGAGACAATGAACTGTAATCCATAAAGAGCAGCATAATTAGGGAATGATAGCTTCCAAGAATAGATAGCTCTTCATGTTAATATACAGCGGGTTTAGTATTCTCTTTAGTATTCCATAAGTTGAGAGAGAACAGGACTGGTTTCCAGTCCTGAAATTCACTTACTAGAGATATCACCTTCATGGATAAAAGCCACTAGAGAGAAGATCGCTTCCTGTTTAAAAATCAATCCGGTGTTGGTATTTGGCAATAGAACCTCTTCTAGGAGTATATTATTCTTTTTTTTTTTTAAAGATTTATTTATTTATACAGAAATGGGGTATAGGCCAGAGATGCGGAAGGTGAGAGGATTCACCAGAGACAGAGTGGGGAGCAGAACAGGATGACTGACGAAGTACACTGCTGAGGGGAGCAGCAGTAGGGTCAGGAGAGGTCTGCCACGCCATGTGGATCTCCTCCCGGGCAGGCGGGGATCGAACTCATGCATAAGTGGCTTAAGCTTCTTAGTGCTGTGCTTTAACCCGCTGAGCCACCAAGGAGGGCCCAGGAGTATATTATTCTTAATGGAAAAGAAAACTAAGTTAAATGACATACTTTGCAAAAATCTTTAAAAGATTTTTTTCTTTTATTTTTGGATCAGCAAAATTTATAGGCAAAGCTTTCTTCAATATTTATTTGAATAAGAAGGGTGGAGTGGGCAAGACATGAATCAATTAAATCCAAGACATCCTTTGGGATTAAAAGAAGGGTGTTTTCTCTTTCAGTTACGAGCACATGTACTTACTTATCAAAAATAAAATATACAAATTAATGAAACATTCTAAGCACATCTGGGAAGGATTTTCAGATGATGAGCTACAGGAGTACATGGCTTGAGAACCACTGACACAATAAATTACCTAAGTGGGACAAAGGGCAAGATTTAAGCAAATTGCCAATGTTCATTGATTGTGCTTCCACAATCAGGTATCACACACACTGAGAAATAAAACTTAACTAAAGCAACATTATGTGAGGGATGTTGCTTAGTTGCTTATTATTATTATTTTTTTGCCAAAATTAAGCATATATATCATGAATTTCTTTTGATAGCTACAGAAATTAATATTTATTTCATAACACCTTTCATAGGTCCTTTAATCTTATACTTCAGGGACAACTAACAGAGACATAAACAAGATGATCAAACACCAATGCCAGTGTGGGCAATTTCCTTACACCATGCACTTCGATGGAGTTGTTTCAGGAAACTAGTTTTAGCCACACAATGGTCTCAACACACTTCACAAGTCATATCCTCCCTTTATCTTTGAAGGGAAACTCTATTGAACTGTGCTAAGCTTCGAGAAAAACCAAATAATGGACTTAACCAGTAAGAGGGTCATTTATGTCAGGTAATCAGCCAATGATAAGAATATCAAGGTGAGTCCCATCCCATGGCTCAAGGGTCCAAAATTTGTCAAGGGTCCAAATTTCTTCTCTATCACTATTGCAACCCACCCTACACTGTGGACTTAATGATCATAACTGCAAGATGGTTGCTCCTCCAGGCATCCAACTGAGAGAAAAGGGACTAAAAGACCATCCCAGTGAGTTTTCAACTTACATGAAGTCTTCCTGAAAGCCCTAACCAAGGTTTACACAAATTTCACCCTTAGTCAGTTTGGGTCAGCTGTTGCAGAACGAGTTTCAATTGGACTCATGTAATTGGCATGGCTGTGAAGGAAGAAAGGGGAAGTGATTATTAATAGGCATCAAACAGTGCTGATTGCAGCCAGTGACTATTGCAGAGAAGATGCCAGATCCTGACCAAACCATTACCCATTCACTCTTCAAATTATACACTAACCCATGCACTTGGGCCATTTTGCTCACTTGGATTCAATTTCTATGAATTTCCTCAATAGATTAATTCCCTAGAGAGATAAGCATATTCTCTGAGGAAGATAAAGACATATGTTATTTACCTAAATTTCTCTAAGTCAAGTAATAAGAAGTTCTAACAGTTATATTATTGTTTAATCATTGAAATAAAAACATGCCTTAAGAGTCTTCACTGATCTTGTATTATTTTTCAGAGTTAATCAAAGGTTAATAACATTAATTTCAGTTACTTGTCTTTGAGGCCATCCATATTTATTCATTATCAACAAAATGCCAAGCCCTGTGCTAGCATAATCAAGGAGAAAAACACTGCTCTATAAGGGTTTCATTATCTGTGGTCTGTGAAGAAACCATCGTACAGTAGAGGAAGAGATGTGTGATGTGTGTAGATCTGGGTAACGCACAGTGGGAGTCCATGAAAGTCTGCCGCAAGGGGTCCAGGGGATATTCATGACAGATGAGCTGACATCAGGGCCAGTTCTCTTGCTTGGAGATTTCCAGGATAAGGCATTTTCTACCATCTAAATATGGAAATTAGGACTCTCCCTGGTGGCACAATGGGTTAAAGCACAACATTATGAAGAAATCCACGGCCATCGCATCATGAGTTCCATTCCCAGCTGGCTGGGATGGTGACCCACATGACGCAACAGAAATCTCCTGACCCGCCCGTAGCTCCCCTCAGCAGTGTACTTCATCTATCTGCCTGTTCTACTCCCCATTCTGTTCTGGTGACTCTTCTCACATCCTGCACCTCTGGCTTGTACCCCAGTTCTGTATCATAAATAAATAAATCTTTAGAACAAAAGTTTAAAAAATGGAAATTTAAAAGTGTCAGTGAGAAATGTGCCATCAATAATGTTTTTAAATCTGCTTATGAATACGTATTCAACCCAAATTGTTGGCCTGAATTTTAATAAAATATTTGAATGACTCCTTTGCCTCTGTCCAAATGCTTTATGTCATCTTCAGTATTCTTACACAATATGCTCACACTTCCCTGAAAAATAAGTTACAGAATAACTAATAATTTAAACAAAATATACCAGACATTTTCATGATGAACTTGAAAATATATAAATACTGCAAATAAAAGAGACTAAATATTTTATAATTAATGCTACCATATATAAAAGTCTACACACAAGTGTTAGTACTGGAGATGAAAGTCTTCATAACTAAGTTACACATTCTTGCCAGCATATTCCATACACACACACATACACATAAAGAAATAGAAATACATATGGCAAAATTCATATAAGTGACTCATGATTTGGGGGGGTTATGAAAATTAAAGGAATACAATATTTGAAAGTACTCTGACACACCATTACAAATGCTAAAAATTTTTTTGGACAGGTCTGGAATATATTAACATTTCATACACAGATATATTTTGATGTGTAGTATGTATCTGTGTATGCAATATGTATGTATATATATATGTACACATGTATAATAGATATATATATTTATTAGCGTTAGAGCCCACTTTAGATACCATCAGCCCGGATCTGCCTAAAAAGAATTGTGTTTGCAAAAGTCTATCAGAATACTTTCAGATATTATATTCCTTTAATTTTTCACAAACCTGAAAATCATGAGTCATTTTATATGGATTTTGAGAAATGAAGAGAAAAAGTGATGCCAAAGTGATATTGTCAACTTAGTTTTCTCTTCCTGAGCCCTTGGCTCTTTCAAACACCCCACTAGGTCTTCTGGGGATGTAATGTGTGTGATACAACTACAATCGATTTCAATTACTGACACGGGTATTCACTCTACTATCTCAAGTAAAAACAAGCATTTCTATTCAACTTCTAAAGTAACTCACGGCTCAAATATTCTCCCATTCTACAAATCTATACTTGCCAAGTTTTTTTAACCAAGTTCCACAAAATTCCTAATTTTATGGTGGAGGCTATGAGTGCCTTGGTGGTAGGTGTGGTGTGGCAACACACACAGGATCATACAGTTGTGATCCTGTACCACCTCTAAATCATATATCACTGTTGCGTCAATAATATGTATCTATACATACATAAACAAGCCAGAAGCTTTTAAATGAGCATCTACTTACATTCTTAATACTCTGTTAAGAACAAGGCAGATACAATCAGCTTCAGTTTCTGTCTTTTAAGAAAGTAGAATTTATTTTACTAAGTTGTTACAAGCATCATAATCTTCTAAGAACTCCAGTAATCATTATATCCTTAGTGCCTAAAACAGTGCCTGGCACTTGATATGTTTTTAGTAATCAAATGCAGTCATAATAGTAATATTTACATATTTAAGTAATTAATATTTAAATAGTAATATTTAAATAGTTATATGTGTGTGTAACTACAATCAATACAGCACAAAAAAAAATTAAGGATTGGAAATTGGAAATTTGTTAAACTTTTAAGCCCTGATACCCAAAGAACATGCAAAGAGAAGAGACATTCTTGGAACAATCCATATTTGCCAACAGGCTTTTGTAGCTAAAGCAGAGAAGTCAAACTTCATTCGGATTTGTGTTTATCTTAACATAGACTTTGAGTTAGTTACAAATTTTAGAACACTTTTCCATAAACAATAATTTGTGCTTACAAGCAAGGAAAAACAAATCAATATATCAACCCAATCCATATATAAAAAAGTAAATAAAAGATTTAAGCAATTACACAGTCAAATGGTAGATTATAAATAACAAAACTGTTATTTTAGCTAAAGTTTCTGGAAACTACTAAATCTCATTGTAGACCAATTAAAGTTGGATTAGGTCTGGGTGCATTCTGCAAATTTTGTAAAAACCAATCACTATTTTCATATCCCAGAATGGACGTAATCATTCTCAACTGATTCACTATCTTCAAAATATAAGCTTCTATGTGTTTCTCTAGAGATACCTGCTCGTTAGACAAACCTCACATGGCAGCCCACGTGTGCATCTTTCACAGGCCATTGATTCCATAGCTCTAAACTTCACTAAGATTTACTGAGCATTCTCTTTGTGACAGGCGGATTGATAACCAAACTAAGGATCAGAAGGTTTGCACAAGGTCCCATGAGCAGCAAGTGAGGATCAACAGCTGAACTCAGGGAAGAATCTACTCTAGAGCCAATGCTCTGAATCCTAAAGCATTGGCGATGCAACTACAACATCTCACAAATGTACTTTGCCTTCTTGTTGGACTTTTCATGATGCGTTTGACTCTAGAATGAAATCCCTTTGCACTCAGTAGGAATTGCTTTGTATTTAATATTTTTTTGTGTGCCCGGGAAACTAATTCCTGCTATATTAATATCAGCTTCATGTATAATCTAAGAGGGTGGAGACAGTATATCTTTCTAAATTCCACGCTGAGGAGCTATGATGGCACAATTAATAAAAATCAGCTACATTTGATTTTTTTCAGGAAATTTTTAGGGATGTGAGAACATAACAATTGTCAATCATACAAGTGGACGTGAAATTGTTAAAACCTGAATGATTAGGGAAAAGCTGGTCCTGGAGCTCCTTATAGAAAAAAAAAAAAAAAAAACCTCCAGTAAAACAGGAGTCCTGGGGGCACAAGGGGTTAAGTCTCAGAACTAGTCTCAGCCACTGCAGCGTAAGCTCTATCCCCAGCAACGGAGGTGACCCACATGGCACGGCAGACCTCTCCTGTCTTGTCTACTGCCCCCCACAGCAGTGTGTTTTAATAGATCGATCTTTTTGGCTGCCTATTTTGTGTCTGGTGAATCCTCTCATCCCTGCACCTCTGAGCTACACCCCAGTTATTCTATATATTTTAAAAAAAATAAAACAACATGAGTAGCTTTGTCAAAAATTAAATTTTCACACACCTCAACACAAATAGTTTAGAAAATAAAGTAACACAGAATGGAATATAGGTCACACATTTCTACTGATTCCTGTAATCATTCCAGTGGTGGTGGGGGGGGGGGAACTGATGGAAGTCTTAAAATAAAACATCAGGGATATATAATCAACATAGTTTACTGTTATGCTACGACCCAGCTAGGCAGAAAATAAGTCCCTTATAGTGGTTTCTACAGTCTCAGAATGGGGAGGAAAACAGAGAAGCCTGAAACAGGACGGTAAGCCTCCTGAACTGGCCCGCAGCACCGCCTGCACCCCATTCCTACTCAACCTGGCCAACTTTGGATCTAGTTCATTCTATTTTGCAAATCACCTTTGCTTGAGGTCAGGGTTCATTGGTTCATGAAAACTTGCCAAGCAACATCCCAGAACAGGCCTAAACAGAGGGTCCTCCCTTGTAGTGATGTCCATCTTTATGCCAATAACTCAGAGCTATGTGAAGCCCAAGCTGGAGATGATATGAACTCTCCTCTATCTCACAGGTGACTGTTACAAATAATGTAGGAATAAACCCTGGGACGGAATTTTTGAGGTCGTTGTGCTGCAGTAGCTTAGTTCGAAGAACGTGGGTTTAACTAAAACTCAGAAATCCTGCTGCTTCCCGAGGCTCAAAAGCCAGGCAGCGGTACACTTGTTTGGGCCAATTCTGGCAACAGTCCACTGAGAAAATACTGCACGCCAGGTTCACACTCGGTTACCTACCACTTGATTTTTTTTTTCTCTGAATAAAATGAAAAGATGGGAGGAAAACTTATAAAATGATAACCAACATACCCTTTAGGAGAGCTTTTAACTCTAAAGTACTTCACTGCAGAATCCACAAAGATGATCTTAAAAGCCAAGTTTTGGAGTGAGACATACCGATCTGGGTCTTCAACAAATTCTGACAAGATTTCACACACTGTCAGAGAGGTGCTTTTCTCTGGCCTGGCTTCCTGCAGAGGAAGAGAGGACGAGCCAATGCCCCAACCTCCTTGCACTCCAGGAGCCACTTTGACCCAATTCCAGAAGCCCAAGGGCTGTCCTTAATTAGCATTGTAATTTATATTGCACAATTATGCAAATTGGGTACATAAACAAAATTATCCTTTCAGTTTGGCTTTGCTACTGGAGAAATGCAAAGCCAGTTAAAGATAAGAATAAGGAAAACAGAATACATTTGCTTAATGCAATGCATCATTTCTTAATCTATCCATTCTTTTACTCTTTCACCTTGCACTTGGGACTTTTTTAATTTTTCTTTTTTTCCTTCTTTGTTTTCTTCTTCTTTTTCTGGTGCTGTTTTCTTTATCTATACTTGGCTCTTTTCCTTGAGAAATTTTCCATCTCATTAATTCTGCTGCAGCAATTCATAACTCTTTGGGCCATTTCTTTGTTTTGTGATATGACTACTGGCTTAAACTGTCTGCTGTTTCCCTTTTCTTTTTGCTTCCAGATTTTCTTCATTCTCCTGGCATCCCTTTCCATTTCACTCCATTTTCCCCAGTTAGTCTGATTTGCTTTTATAGCTGTGTGATGCTCCTTGCCAGATAGCTAGAAAATGCCCTCAGGATCCAATCATTTTTACCAAGAAAACTGAAAATAAGCATGGCAAATAACAGAGCTTAGAAGATGAAAAATTTAAGACACAAAGCCCAAAGACTTCAACCTGAAAGGCAACACCTGGGGGCAACAGACAGTATTCAAGTAGATATTAACCACAGGTAATCAATCAAAAAATCAGCATAACAAAAATAATTGCCCAACATTGGATGGAATTGAGTCAGTCCTTTGAAAAAGTCTTAAAATCGTATGGAAGTTCAGAATATCTAAAATACTTAAAGTTAGAAAATATAACCTTCTAGATAAAGTTGATATTGCAAGAACAGTAACCTCTGATACTTGACATTATATGAAAACTAAGTCTTAAGGGGATTTATAACAGAGGTGCTTGAACAGAATTATGAAGGGAATAGTTCATTGCTTTATCTGCCCAGAACCATGGTCTATGGGGAAATATTTTTCCTTTTGCTACAGCCCTCTGGCTGCAGTAACAGAAATTAAAATATAACCCAAGGGGCCCCAGACCCATCTTGGGCAAATGAGAGCATTCGCCCTCTGGCTATAAGTTTTTCCACTTGAACATCCTAATGCCATATAAGGCTTCCCATACAGCATGAGTCTCTGCCTAGTTATCCCCTATTTGCTTACTAAACTCTATTCATCCTGGCTGTCTAATATTCTCAGATCATTGCCTTTGTAACTTTTGAGCTCCTGGAATGATCGTTCCTGATTTTTCAATGGTTTATTTCTTCTTATCATTTGGGTCTCTACTCAAATGTCACTGTGGAAAAATATATTTCCTTGTTTTCATTTGGCACCAGTAGAAACTGGTTAATACTTTTTTGTGTATGTCACATATCTACATTTTAACTTCACTAGAATGTAAGATCAAGACTGTCTAGATCTCCACTGTATTTATGGTTCTCACGAGTGTGTCATATCCAAGGGCGATTCCCAAGTAATCTTGATTTAAGCAAATGAGTGAATAATTGTTGTAGAATAGGCAAAAACTTAAACTTGGCCAAAGTTATCCATTCATACAAATGTAATTTTTTGATCAAAAATGAGTCAAGTTCACCATTTGATTGCTGAGGGCTTGAATTAGTAGATATAAAACTCACAGTAACTCTAATGGTGACTTACACACTGACTAAGTCAGTGGAGGAGAGGTACATGGTCATCAAGGAGGGAGTAAGACTACATTTGGATGCTGCTCATTTTCTGATTTCCAAATTTCCTGAGACACAGCTGCCTGTCTGGTTTCTATGAAACATCTCAAGGTTTATGTTGTGGTGTCCACTTTATCTTAAACATTGAGTTGGTGTAAATCCATCCCAATCCATCAAAGTAGCAACCGCCAGTATTATATTGTGCTTACCTTAAAATTGGTTCAAAATTAGGGTTGAATCAAGATTCTGCTTTTTTATCATCTGTATCAGAGAGGATCAGTTTCTTCAACTCCCCAAATTTTAGATTCCATGTCTAAAAAACCAACGTGCGATTATAGAACCTACTGATAGGACACTGGAAGGATTAAATACAACTCTATGTGCAAAGGTCTTAAGCATAATGCTTGATGTGTGGTAAGTGCTGAAGGAGCTTTAATGTCTGTGAAAGACTTTTAACTTGGTATTTTGAAGCTGTTCTTTGTTACCATTTATTTTAGAATATTTCCTAAACATCGTATGATTAAACTATATTTACCATTGAAAATCTTTACTACTCTCTATGACTATATATTCTCAGCTCATCTTTGATATATCAGCTTGTTTTAGATGTCACACCTGGGATATTTATGAATGAATAAAATAGTCGGCGTTAAGAAAATGGGGAAATGCCAATCTTGATTGAGCCTCTTCAAGTGAAAGATGAAAAATACAAGGTATCCCAGCCTATGAAAACATCATATATTGATACTTCAATGATCCTGACTGCTGCAGAGGTGATGGCAGCTGAGAGAGAGAAATTAAAGTTCAATTAAAGCAGAACCACATGTTTGCAATAATGCCAATAAACAGAAATTAAAAAGATAACAACAGATAAAAACCTGACTGGGCCAAATCAGGTTTGGCCCAAATCAACAGGTGGTTCTACCAAGAGGTAGAAATATAGGCACAAAATTTAAGTCATTTTCAGACATGGGTAGACTCTATACATGCACTACTTAAATCCTCCCCAGGTTTTGAGGTTTTGACAAAAGCCACTGAGGACTCTAGTTCTGAGAAGTCACCTTTCCCTCCCAGAAGACAGATGCCAGAAACTTACTGGCTGGGACTCTCCCTAGTCTCCAGACCCTTGCTCTAGAGGTCCCATACTATTTCCTTTTTGCTGCTAATTGAATTGTATGTTAATATTATTGTAATGTGAATTCCCCTCCCCCAACACATTGATATTGTGGTTAGATGCTTTTGACTTGAGTCATAAGTGAAACCTAGAAGCTAGCACTATAGCGATCCTGAACTTGATTTACAGAAAGAAAGAGACATAGAGACAGAGAGGGAGAAACAGAGAAATTAAATTCATAGGAGGAGAACCTAGAAGACGAAGAGCCAATGTTTGCCTCTCCTGTTGTTACTCGTGTTAATGGCCCTAATTGCCTGTTTACACATGGGTTCTTACAATATGACTCAGCTGTAAATGAGCATGAACACTAGACTGGAGAGTACTAGATCAACCTTTGTGAATGAATGAGGCTTGAGCTAGCTCTTTGCTGATATCATGGCCTAGAACTCTATCCTAACGCTGAATCTACAAAGCTCTGTAATTCAGTTCTGCCCTCAGCACATTAATAGACTGGATGAGTCAGGACAAGTGAAAATAAATAGTGTGGAGGAAGAAGTGTGTGGAGGGAAGAGACATGCCGCAAGACCATAGCACTAAAATGCAAGGAGTGTTCACGGAATAAGCAAAGGCAGCGGAGATTCAAATGTTGCTCTCTGGTAAATTAGCGTGTCTCTTAAAAACATCATACTTACCAAAAACAACAAAAAATCATTTTTTAAAGTGAAATAAAAAGTATATAAAGAGAAAATTCCAAACCCATCAACAATTCAGTGATACAGCTTTTCTTTCTTTTTTTTGTGCCTCTAAATTTTTTATTTTATTTACTTATTTACATATTTAAGTTACCTTTCTTCTTATGTAATTGTAATCATTGGACAGTATTTGCTTTCTCCTAGCAGGTTAGTCCTCGTAGTTCTCCCACCATCATAGCATCGTGATCCACCACCATGATCCCTTGTGTTCTTTTCTAGCTCTCCTCTGTTCCTGGATTCCTCAGATCTATGGTCAGGTTGCAAATTTTGTATTTTTCCTGACTTTTTATTTGGGTTTCTCACATATGTGAAATCGTTGTATGTTTATTTGCAGAGATATAGCTCAACGGAGAGAATTTGACTGCATATTTTCAAAGGCTAACTTTTCTAGTATGTTCCCTTACTTGAGACAAAACTAGGATTCATATTTAATTTCTACCAGAATTGGATCTCTTATGGGCTTGCAACTCCCAGGCAATATTTAGGAAGAGATTAAGGGGAGGGGACTGCAAGATGGGGCAAGATGGAGCATTTTCTCATATAAGAAATTGAACACTGACCAATTTTGGGTATGGATTTAAGAGAAAGAATAGACTGTAAGGGCTGTATTTTTTGTCTACATCCATATTGTAGTTTGTGTGTAATTTTGTGACTTCTCTAATATAGTAATAACCAAATAAAAAATGTAATGGAAAAAATATTATTCAAGTGTGCACAAAATCATAAAATGATAAATATCCTTACAACATATTTATGTGTCTTATGATATGAAAATACATAACATTGTTACACAGTAATATCAAATCTTACAAATTGGTAATTTAAGTAATCTATTGTTGAGATAAAGAAAAATATTGTTGGATTATCGGATATTATTATATTTGCTAGTATTTTATCCAGAAAAATTGCAATTATATGCTTAAACTAGGTTATACATTGTCATTTCTCATTTTATTTGTTGTATCCTCATTTCTGATTTCAAAGTTTTTTTTTTTTATTCCTTATATATCATTGTGGAGATTTTTCCTTAAAAAATTTAGTTCCTTGATTCATCTGTTAATTTTATATTTCCATAATTCTAATTTTTCTCTGAGAATAGCTTTGGTAATATATGTGTTAAAATTTGGTGTTGCAGTGTTAATAGATCTCTAAATAGTCTATGATTATGGCTTTGTTTTCCAATTTGTACCAACAGGCAAAGGTTTTACTTTTATTTTATTGCTTGTTTTTAATATTTTGTAAAAGTAAATATCAATATTACCATGTTGTGACCATATGTAATTTATGCAGTAGGGTATCATTAATTGCTTTTGACTAATATTAATCTATTTTAGTAAATAAATGTTTAGTAATTTAGATAGATGCTTACAGAAACATGCAGTTTCTCTGTGCAGGATATATATAAATATTTATAGGTGTTATGACTATAAAGATTTTAATTTTAGTTATTTAAATTATGCACTTCTTTAGTGACCAAGTGGCTATATATCATGTATACATTTACTCTTTCCACTTCAATGTTTACAAACATTCCTGTACCTTCAACTTGTGTCATTATCAAAGTAAGAATGAAGTAGTAGAGGTGCTTCCTCCAGTTAAGATTCAAGTGTTGGTACATCTCTCTTTTAACAATTCTCCTCCCTCTCCTTCCCTCTGCCACACTTTCTCTCTTTAATTTTCACTAATATAATCTATGCTTTTATACCAAATCATCACTCTTTTTTTTTAATCTTTAAAAAATTCACTTCAGGATTTTGTTTTATTTGTCAATAACTTCCATATTTGGGCCCCCTTTGGTGGCCTAAGGGTTAGGTCTCAATGCTATTAACTGCTCTGGCGTGAGTTTGATCCTCAACCAGAGAGGTGACCCACATGGCACAGCAGACTTTTCTGGTCTCCTCTGCTGCTCCCTTCAGCAGTATATTTCAGTCAGTCTGGCTGTTCTACTCCCCACTCTGTCTCTAATGAATCCTCTCACTCTTCACCCACACCCCTGGTCTACACTCCAATTCTGCACAAAATAAATAAAAATTTTAATAAATAAATAATTTTCATAGTATGTTCAGTTTTCTAAACATTACAGATTCTATAAACTTGCCTTTGTGTCATTCATGGCTTTACTCCTATTCCCTGCAGAATGACCAGCACCTACCCAAGAGAGGGAAGATAACATGACCAAGCAAAACTCCCCAAGGAAGTATTTTTTCTTATAAGTACGTTATCCTACCATATGTTAACTCCAAAATTATGATAAATGCCGAGGGTGGATTTCCCATGAGGACTCACCTTAAAACACACAGCTCTACACAAATCCATACCAATGGGAATAAATGCTTTACTATTTCCCATGTGCTAATACTCTTGGAATGTGTGGTGCCTATACTAACTTCATTGTTATTGGCTTTGAATGGATTCACTTGTAAATAACTGTAAACACCGGTCTCAAACTCAGCTGTAGATTATAATTATATGGGGTGACTCTTAGAAGATCTTCATGACCTATCTACCTATCAGGCCAATTAAAGGTAAATATCAGATTGTCTCACTTACATGCAGAATATAGAGAAACCAAAGGATCAGGAAAAAGACAAAATTTGCAAGCTGGTCTGAAGATCTGAAGCACACAGTATCTGAAGCTCCTCCTGTATCTGTAGACAGCAGGCAAGAGTTAGAACACGGGGGGGTCAATGGAATCTGATCCTTTAGTCTAGTTTTGCCTGTGGATACAAAGCAAAGAGGTTTTCTGAATACTTAAAAGGTGACTTGGGAGCAACGGGTTAAAGCACAGCTCTAAGAAGCTGTCCACAGCCACTACAGCATGAGTTCGATCCCCAGCCAGGGTAATGACCGATGTGGTGTGGCAGACCTCTCCTGTGTCACATGCTGCTCCCCTCAGCAGTATATTTCAGTTAATCTGCCTGTTCTGCTCCCCAGAATTGTGGGAAGCATAGCTTTCTTCTTGACGAGGATAACCTCATCCAAATGATCAGTCAGCAATTGTATCATCAAAGTAAAGTGTTTCAGCTCTTAAAACATGCAGATTAGTAGAGTATCCAGCTCTATTTTGGGGGTAAGAGAGAAGACATGAAGATCTCTCAGCATTCATCAGAGAGCTTATTTAAAACCAGTAAGGAAAACCAGACTGTAACCCAAACTTTCAAAACTCAGAACTCTTTTCATAAATTTAGTTCAAGCTTTCTTTCATATTATAGCGCTAATACTGAGGTCCTGCAATCTTTCCTCTTATCTATAATTATGGAATATACTTATTTAATAGAATCTCAGATAGTTGAGTTGGGAATACTGATCAAGTTATCTACAATAATTTTGAAGACTACCTAAATAGTCAAGGAAGTATTCTCACATGAAATATCCTTTGAACACCTATTGTTACCAGACCAACTAGAATGCTCAACTTGAGATAAGAAACAGGTATCCAGCAAAGCAAAATGCATGCAAACTGTTGGTAGCATTTTAAAAGAAGATTTATTTATTTATGCATACAGAACTGCTAGAGGTGCAGGGGCAGTGAGAGGATTCACCATAGACAGAGTGGGAAGCAGAACAGACTGACTGATGAAGTACACTGCTGAGGGGAGCAGTGGGCAGATCAGGAGAGGTCTGCCATGCCATGTGGGTCACCTTCAGGGTGGGGATTGAACTCATGCTGAAGTGGCTTTAGCTTCTTAGTGCTGTGCTTTAACCTGCTGTGCCACCAGGGAGGGCCCTATATGCATTTTTTTATACAGCTATTAGATAAAAAAAATCAGTTAACATTTCAAGCTAGTATTAACTTTAATTTACTATGAAGGGGATAAACCAGCTGTTTTATCTATAATAAAAACAAATTTCATTAACTATTATTTTTCAAATTTAAAATTTAAGACAATAATTTTCCCCCCTCCAGCTTTATTGAGGTATATATGGAAAAATTGTAAATATTTAAAGTGTACATCATGATGGTTTAAAGGATAGTCAGGTTCGTTAACATATCCATCTCCTCACATTGTGTGTGTGTATGTGTGTGTGTGTGTGTGTTAGCACAGGGTCTGCTTTCTTGGAAAATTTTAAGTCAAAAGGGAAGACATGGAATCAACCCCAATGCCCCCCAAAAGAAGACTGGATTAAAAAGATGTGGTACATACATATACACAATGGAATATTACTCAACAATCAACTCATGTCTTTTGCAGCAACATGGATGGAGCTGGAAGGGATAATGCTTAGTGTAACAAGCCATATAGAAAAAGAAAAATACCAGATGGTTTCACTCATAGCAGAAGTGTAAGGGATTGGGGGGGAAAAAAAAAGAGAGAAAGACAAACAAATGTAGTAGAATAAAAATGAAAACAATGAATAACTATAAACCAGAGACATTTCATGGGGGTGGAGTGGAGTATGGGATCAGAACTTGGATGGGAAGAGTGCACAGGTCTGTGGTGATGGTACATGGGTGACTTGGTGGGAAGCCCATGGGAACTACAACTGAGATGAAAAAATGCACAAAATGAAGAATGATATAAAAAGAAATAAAACAATTTAAGAAAATATTAATACAATATTATTAACCATAGTTACTATTCTATACGTCATTATCAGTCAATTTAGTTGTTCATACACTTTTTCCTCTTTAGAAAGAGATAACACCGACAGAGTGAGATAAATTAGCTTCATAGAGCTGAAATTTCTAATTTGGCTCTTCCCTGCTAAGCAAATTATGGGGCTAGTACTACCTATTCATTTTATTGTTTGTCCTGTTGTTTATAAGTAGTTTGTTATAAATATGGCCAATGTACTTGTCAGCAGATAGTCTTACATTTTTTAGCTGTTTTGATAGTAGATTCTTGACTTCTTAGGATACATAGCTTGATTGAAAAATACCAGGCAGGATCTAGGAATGCCTTGGACTTTTGTCCTATGTAAAAATAATCAAGAAGATAATGTGTGTTAAATGGGTCCTATGGCAATTTTCAGCTAGTCTAATTGTTGTGTTGACAACACCACCCAGGCACAACAGGAGTCCTGGAGCAAGCTTTAGAATGCAGAATGCTGCTAAAGAGAAAGACCCAGACCTTTCTATTGATAGAATAATTCAACAGCATCAGTTGTAAGGGGAAGGAGGACAAAGAAAAAAGGGAGGGGTAAAACAAAAAAATGTGTCCTGTCATGTACAGTATCAGGTGTTCAGGAAGTGTGAGTATGCCCTCCAGGTGTTTCTCATCTGCTTGATGACTCAGAACTGTAATTGAGATCCAACCCTTGACCCCCAGCCAGGGTTTCAATCTTATCAACAAGGTGTTCCACTGATAAGTTTCTAGGCTCTCTTGTCCTATAGCAGTCCTCCACCCCCTTGCCACACCCCCCCTCTGGCCCCCCCAGCATTCTTGGTCACCCTCACAATGAGTAAGTCAGGAGTCAGCTTATGCATCAGTCCTCAGGCTCTCAGCCCTTCCTGGTCAAACCTCAGGAAGTGTACTCTTCCCAAGGTGATCAAGGATTTCTGCTCTTGATTTGAAAGACAACTTGAAGGTATAGTATGACTGACAGGGCAGTTCTGACCTTGTGTAGGAATGCTGAGCTGCAGGTAACAATAATGATGGCAGAACAGGCCACTTAGGAGTAGCAGACCCACATCTAATAGCTCTCAAAACAGAACCTGGACAGGCAGCATCCAAGGTATTTCAGAATTGCACATTATTCAGCTCCATCCAGCCTTCCTGAATCAGAAATGCTAAGATTGGGATCAGCAATCTGTGTTTCTGTTACATTCTAAAGTTTGATGATCTTTTACATTGTAAAAATGTTGCCCAGACAGTTCTTCCCCCAAAATGTATAGAACAAACACAAAACAAAATTTACCTCTCACCGGCTGCTTTTTCAATTTGTATCCCTCCCCATTTTTGTGTACTAAAAAGAAAATATTTGCTCAAGAAGTTAATTTTTATTATTAAGAGAACAAATTTGGGTCCTATCATTCTATTTTCCATTATCTGTCAAAGAGACATGACTAGTTTTTAACATCTTTCAATGTTCCCTTAAGTGATCATTAATTTCTTAAACTTACTTTAAAATTCTTCCAAGCTAGTGTTAGATTTCACATGTGCTTTACTTACTCCTTGAGATAATGTTACCATAATGATACCACTTTTATGTTGCACAATTATATCTAATATTTCTCTAATGAGATACCATGTTATTTGGAACCAGCTGTGATATCATGGCTAGCAAAGGATACTTGACACTAAATTTTCCAAGACATTCAAGAATAATATAAATGGCCATTTCCTCCAAATTATGTTTCCTCCCTTCTTTGACAATCTAGTTATTTCTAGGTAGATGTGAACATTCACAATAAACCTGAGGACTAAAAGCCTCAGCTGGCTTTGGCACGTAGTGCAAAACATAGTGTATAACAACTATTTGCTGGAAAAATAAAGACTTCAGTTAACAAGAAAAAACAGTTAACTGAATATAGGCCAGATGGCTCTAACATGCCTGCATGTGTACATTGACAAAATATGCTACATGCTTATGATGATATATTTTCAGAAAGAATCTTTTCATGTGAAGACTGTATTTATTTATTTATTTATTTAGAAAAGCTTCATGTGGTCTTGTAATAGTTATCTCTTTTTTTTTAGTAGCAACTTCTGTATGTTTAATAAATATGAGATGTACATATATATCTCTGGGACTTGTTTACTGCTTATCCACTCATCTAAAATACTTATGTGTATTTTTAGCATAGGTAAATGAATCCACAAGTAGACCTTCAGATGGATAAAGTGTACTGCAAGGAGCCAATAACTAGCTGCTAGTTGACATTCGATGATAGTTTCATCTCTCTGCTGACTAAATACATAACTATTTATCTAAACTATATCTGCTTGTTAATGAAGTCAGGGCATGCAGCATTTGATGAAAATATGGTGAATTAGTGGCTGAAATTACCTCACCTCCCTATAGCCTTCTGAGTCTCTACAGAAGAGGAAATTAGGGGAGACAAACTGAACTGTGATGCTTGGGGACTCCCTGGATTCTGCCTGTCATTGCTTTAAGCTAGCCCAGGGCCTCGGGGGAGTCTGGCTGCTGCAGCCTTCCTCAGTCAGCCAGACGGTAACGGCCCACTGCTTTTATTCATTACCCTGAATGTAATGCACTGAATTTAACAAGCAACACACGCAGCGGGAATTTATTGCCCTTTTGCAGCATGATTGCAAGATAGGATATGGATATGGATTCCAATTACTGTTGACACCTAGATAAGAACAAAGCCTGTATATAATTATTAATCAAAGTTGATATTTTAGAGAAATAAATAAATAAATAAATAAATTTGTCTATACCATTTAAAGCAAATGTTCCCAGGTTTATGTAATGCTCCTTGGTTATAAAATAGGAGGAATTCAATTAATTATAGCAGTAATAAAAGAGCAATACCTACAGGCAAAGTGATTTGATAAAGCAACAATTTTCTCATAAAAATAGCTGTGTGGAGCAGATGTATAGTAAAGTAGGTTAATATATGCCACATATAGCTCATATGTAATATATAAATGCATCATCAAATCGTCATCTTTAAATAAGGATTTAACACTTTAACTAGAATAATTATTCCTGATTGTAACCATAGATTTATTGAAATGTGATAGGAGGAATGAATATTAAAAAATATATAGAGAACTACATTTTCATATATATAACACTGAAGTTACCTGATCAAGAAGGTAAATGTCTTTGGCATATATTTATAATGAACCACCAAATGTTTGGTGAGAAAATCAGAGTAGGAGCTAGACTCAATTAGTCTTTTAGGACAATGACATGTTTTTGTTATTATTTGTTTTATTTATACAAACCTAAGAACCCAATAAACATAAAAAACATAGGGAATAGGGAAATTATTTTATCAGACATGATTCATTTTATCAGAGTATGTTAATGAAAACTGTTGAAGAATATAAGTCAGATGAAAACAAAGGACTCATTACTATTTCCATGATTAATCATTACCTTTTCCAAGTGACTCACCTAAATTATTGAAGTATGAAACAATTACATCATTGGTAGAGGCTTAAACCTTTAGTCTACATAGAATCATATCCTTGTTTTAATAATTGTTAGCACTTTGACTTTTAGTGATTAGTTTAATTTCTTAGGCTGCTTCACCATATGTCAAATAAGGATGATAATAGCAGCTACTGAGTTGTTACATTTATGTAGGGCCCTCCATGGTGGCGCCATGGGCCAGGATGCAGAACTGCAAGCTGGCGCAGCCGCTTCAGTGCGAGTTCGATCCCCACCCTGGGAGGATCCACATGGTGCAGCAGCCCTCTCCTGACCTGCCCACTGCTCCTTTCAGCAGTGTACTTCATCCATCTGCCTGTTCTGCTCCTGACTCTGCCTCTGGTGAATCCTCTCACCACCTCTGCACCTCTGGCCTGTACCCCAGTTCTGTATGAATAAATAAATAAATCTTTAAAAAATAATTAAACATTATATGTATACTTCTCAATTGCTGAGACACTAGATATTAAATGTTTTCTCAATTAAAAACCAGCAATGAAAGTTATGAGACATTGTGGAGGTATTGGCTAACACTATAGTGATAATCACATTAGTGTTTATGCATATATTTATGCATATGCACCACAATTCATGAAGGTATATAAGTCAACATATTATATACCTTAAATTTATACAATATTACATATTGTATATTATGTAATATATATAAATGTTAATATATATTATATACTGTATAATATGTTGATACTATATATTGTATAATAATATTTTAGAGTATATCTTAATAAAGTAAATTATTTAATATAGTTCATGACATATACATTAATGTTAGCAAATTTTAGGTTATTTTCATCGCTTCAGAATTAAAATGTCATTAAATCAGAAAAGCAAAATCATTATAATCTTTCCTTTACAGCCAGATCTGCTTCAATACAAAGTTGAACTCAAATAATTTGATGGAAAAAAAGAGATACTATTCCTGTTGAGTACTGTGGACTGGAGCATCATGCTTTTATACAGAGACTTGCCATGGAACCGTGGGAAGGCAAACAGTACATTTTGGAATCTCAGCATGCTAATACGTAATGGTCTAATGATATCTGCCTTTGAGGGCATGTGGGAAAATTTGAGGAAACATATGCATAGGCATATGTCCACAAAACATGGCCTGCTATCATCTAAACATAGAATAATTTTTAACTAGCAATCTATAGATGAACCCTTAAATTAAGTCATTACTCCAAGTGGAAACTTGGTAGGTCTCATTATCATTCCCATTACATAGCAAATGAAATGAAGGATGAAACATGTTAATTGGTATTTTCAAGACCACAGATTTACGAAAATGATAGAGGAAGAACTTCACTCACTCCAGGCCAACATGACCATAAGTCAACATTCTTTCTACCATCGTAAACTTCCTCAGCAAGTGAAAAGGGGCAGATGGCATACTGACAGTGTATTTGTGCACATGTTTATAGGACAAAGGCATGTGTACATGAAATTTGGTCCATAATTTGGGCTTTAAGTAGTGGGTAAATGGAAATCATCTAAGTGACATGCTAATAATGGAGTGATCCTGACGGATTGTGATATTGTATGCATGACATTAAATTTACCCTCACTGATGGAAAGGTTAGAGAAATTCAGGTTATAAAATTTAAAAATGACCACTTGTCATTGTTTGAAGCACTAATTAATAAACCGACATGAACAAGGTAAGGGCCGATAAAAACCTGGGTGTGCAGAAAGCCCCACGGAAATGAAAATTGATAGGTGGTCTTGAAATCATACTCCATAGACAGTAAATTTAAGACAATTTGAGATTTTTATGGACTCCACACTTGAAGACATCTCCAGGTTTTGGCAAAAGCTTCTGGTGACCGAGGCTCTGAGCAGGGATGCCCGCTTCCTTAGACTGTTGGTGGCTGGGAACTCTTCCTCCTGAATCTTGCTGGCTCTGTGAGGCCACTCTCCCGAATCTTGCTGAGGGGGCATTCCCTTCTCTTTCTGCCACCAGTTGGATTGTATGCTTTCATGACTGAAATGTGGATTCCCCAATAAATCCATGTCATGGTTATATGCATACAGATTGTAACATAAGCAAAACTCTCTGCTCCAGTGGCGGTTAGCATTTTAGAAATCCCGAATTTGATGTTATAATACGTTGCTCCATGGCTTTCTCTGACTTTCTAAGACTGTTACAGGGCTTACCTACATAAGGCCTTAAACAGTTGGAATACTAAGATAAAATTATTTACCAATGGGTGAAGAATATTTCTTTTTGTTATCTACAAATGCCACGGTGGCTCAATCATCATTAGGCCTCTAAAAGCCAAAGGAAGTAGTTAAGTAACCTGAATTCCATCAACTTTTAGGAAATCCCGACATAACAAGGAAATGATTATTTAAAGGGACTGACTTTACCAAATTAGCAACCAAATACCATTATTTATTGATGAGTATCTGAATTCTTTCTCTATTCCAGAACTCCAGTGTTGTTCCACATTATCAGATTTCACATGTAAGAACTGTTCAAGTAACTTATGGAAACTTAGACTTCTGAATCAGAGAAACATGAATCTATGACATTTTAAAAATTAAAGTGGAAATGAAATTAAATCATACTGGAAGTAGATAATGACTAAACACATTCAAAGCAATTCATGTATTCATTCGAAGGGGAAAGATAAAAATAATCATATAATTCTAATAAAGCTATTGATCTCAGTGGAAACCTATGTCAGGTTCCTTACTATTCCCTACTATTAAGGAGTCAGAAGAGTTTCATTGGGAAACAATTTCACATGTGTTAACTCACTCCAAATCAATGCGATCAGTAGCTGCTACAGTCACCTGATTTTAGACTGTTCTTAACCACTGTGCTATAGAAACAGAAGTTCATATGAATTTTCAAGGGGAGAATGATACTTCACATAGAAAGGAGGCAGCTGTTTTTTAATGCATTAGTTCCCTTAAAATATGAAGTATTATTAACTCTTGATGAGAGAATGGAAGCTCAGAAAGAATATGCAGATTTTATCAGGTCTAATGAAGATATTAGTTTAAGAGGTAGGCATGATCAGGGTATAAAGATAACACTACAAAATCCAGAGCCTTTGCAATGGGCTACATAGCCCAGTAGTAAGCCACCTCCCACTGATTTCTTCCTTGCTTGTTCTTCAGTCATACTGAAATCCTTGCTGTTCCTTGAAAATGTCAAGCATGCTCTAACTTCACAAAACTTGCTCTTGCTGTTTTCTCTGCCAGAATCCTCACCCTGCATTGCACCTCTCTGTCTTGCTCCTATACTAGGAATTGTTCTTAATTTATGTCATCAAGTCTCTCCTGATCTACTTATATAAAAGAATAAATTCTATCCACGCTTTCTTGGTCCATCACTCACATCATTGCTTTAATTTTCTCAACAGGACTCAGACCATCTAACATCTTATATATCTATATGTATTTGTCGGTTTCCAACAGATCCTTTTACAGAGCCTTCCACACAGAATACATCCAGCGAATACTTGCTGAATGACCTTCTAGAGAAGCATATGAATTATGCTTAACTCTTCAGCCCTTCTCAAATGAACTGCCTCAAAATGTATTTATATTATCCTTGAATACAAAAACTGACATAATAAATTTGAAAACCTACCAAAGTCTTCTGAACTTCTCAAATAAAAAGCACTGATCTATTTTCTTTAAATCATAATAAAATCAACAAGATATTTTTAATTTAAAGACTAGACTTTGGGCTTAACTTTTTAACATTGCCACTTTATTTAGATCATTATGAATTCACATATAAGATAATTTTATTTACAATTTGTTGGTCTATTCATGAGACATTTATTTATATTTTGTTTCTAAATTCATTTTGTGATTCTGCAAAATTCATTCAGAAATTCTGAAAAAAAAAAAAAAAAATTCATTCTCCCTGCTCCTGACAGTGCTACCAAACCCTTCGGGATATATGGCCATGGAGAAGTTTCTTGCTAACTCCATCAGGGTTGATTTCCCACTGTCTTTTTTTTTTTTTTTTCACTTGATACAATCTACTGGTATCAAGAACATTTATGAATAGGTTCTCACTCTAGGAAAGCAGAAACTGTTTTATTTTCTCTCTCTTTCGTAGTCACTAGCATAATGCTTTACATATCTCAGCTGGACTTGGATGAATATTTGATGAATACTGTTTTGGTTTAGTAATGTCTGCATATAATAGTCTATAAGACTTGATAGGCAAACATTGTATAAGATACCTCTCTAATATAAGTCTGTACCAGACAGTAGTTTTTCCAGAAAAGAACTAATGTTTATTAAACTAATATGATTAATTAAAGATTTTACATGTGAACTCATTAAGTATCCATTAAATATGGAGTTTCATTATTAACTTTTTATGAGGAAATGCAAGCTTAGGAAGAATCTGTAATTTTTAAAAGGTCTAATGGCTGTTGTATGTCAGAATTCTCTTCATCAGTCTAACCATAAAGTCCAAAGTTTTCTTTTACTCATTCTAGAAGGGATCAAGTATTTCAATATTGAGGTAATTTCTTGAGACAAGTGATAGGAGATATATATTTTAAAAGAGGACACTAATAAATCGGGGTAATCTATAGACATACAAGCAAGATATATGAAGCTTGTAAAACTAAATTTTATGTAAGATTAAGGAACTGGAATGTTTTTATCCAAAAAAGTAGTAAATGAGACTGCATGGTAAGGAATTTGAATGCATAAAAGAGAAAAAAGAACTTTGTACCTGGCTGCTAGAAGGTAACTTCTAAACACTTTGAATTTCCCAATTAATAAAGTGATAGCAGTATTTGTTATTCATGTGCCTTTGGAAAATCTGGGAAGTCAATCAATCAATCATGACTACCTAAAAAGGCCCAAGTGAAAACTTTTGAGACTAACGCTCAGGTGATTTGTTATTGTTGGTACCAATAATCCATGTATATTGTCACACATCAATTATACATGATGAACTTGTCCTAATGAGAAGGGAATGTTTACATTTGGAACCCACTCAGACACCATATGTACGTCGAATACATTTTATGATGTTTTTGAATAATTTCTTTGTAATAAATGAAACTGTAAATATAATGGGTTTATTAGTGAGCTACCCCAGAAATAAAAAGGGGGTACCCTGGTCTGTGAATTTTCTTCTACATGCTAAAGAACTTGGGAAAAGACCCCAAAACAACATGCAGATAGAAAATTTAAAAGGGCTAATTCATGTGGAGAGTTAGAAAATGAAGAACAGAGAAGATTAATTGACTGATACTTAAAGCTAACACCAGCTGAACTGAGACACCAGGTGCAGTAGAAGCCAGAAAAGCAAGAGAGTGAGAGCACGTATGTGTTTAATTATAAACCCAGCATGGCTACTTAGCTACACCCTTATTTCCCACCTTAGACACCACTCAGGAAATCCACCTGAGATTTCAGCACGGAAATGGGGCAGAATCTATTCAAAATACGATTCACTGGCCATCATCATTCCTCTGAATTTGATCATCATCATTCTTATTACAGGTTTCTGTTAGCTCTTTGAGACTTTCTGATTAATTAATCTTGAAGATGGATCTGAATTTGTAGTTGGTGTCAGAAGTAAGGGTGAAGCTATATGGACACTTCCTTTTAACTTTGTACCCTAACTTCTTGTTGTTGAGTTAAAAAAGTTTGGGCAAATTTCATGGTTTGAAAGATTATACTACATCTCTGTGTAAATATAAGGTAATAATATAAATTTATAGATCATTGAAAATAAATTTTCAACAAAATACCAGCAATCTGAATTCAACAATACATTAAGAACATCATACAACATAGTGAGGAGCATTTACTTGAGATGCCAGAGTGATTTAAACTCCTTAAATCAATAATGTAATATACTAGTCATAAAGTAAAGGATAAAAATCATATGATTATCTCAGTAGACACATAAAAAGCATTTTGGGACCTCCTCTGGTGGCCTATGGTTTGAGTCACAAAACTATTCACATTAGGTCCTGAATTCAAACCCAGCTAGGGAGCTGTCTGGCCCTCTGCTCCCCTCAGCAGTATATTTCAGTAGATCTGCCTGTTCTGTTCCACACTTTCTCTGCTGAATCCTCTCACCAACCCGCATCTCTGACCTAGACACCCAGTTCTTCCAAACACACACACACATACACACACACAACATTAGACAAAATTCAACATCCACTTACAATACAAACTCTTTTAAAAAGTGGGTATCATGGCAGATTCCTCAATACCATAACCATGTATGACAAGTCCAGGGACAAAAACAGTTCAATTAAAAATAGAATATAAGGCCCTCCCTGGTGGCGCAGCGGGTTAAAGCACAGCACTAAGAAGCTAAAGCCACTTCCGCATGAGTTCAATCCCAGCCTGCCCCGGAGGTGACCACATGGCCTGGCAGACCTCTCCTGAGCAGCCCGCTGCTCCCCTCAGCAGTGTACTTCGTTGATCTGCCTGTTCTGCCCCCCACTCTGTCCCTGGTGAATCTTCTCACCCTCCGCATCTCTGGCCTGTACCCCAGTTCTGTATGAATAAATAAATAAATCTTTAAAAAAAAAAAAGAA
>NW_004567104.1:62375521-62431956 GCF_000260355.1 Condylura cristata | reverse complement strand
TACATGAAAAGATACTCAACATTACTAATCATCATGGAAAGGCAAACAAAACCATAGTGAAATATCACTGTTAGAATAGTTATTCTCAAAAAGGCAAGACATAACAAGTGTGGCTAGGATCTGAACAAAAGAGGAATCTGTGCTTATTAAGAAGAATGAGAACTGCTATAGCAACTATGGGAAACCTTCTGGAGGTTCCTCAAAAAGTTAAAAATACAGCTACCATATAAGTGACCCAGCATTTCTACCTGTGGGTTATCTGAAGAAGATATAAACACTAAATTAAAAAGTTAATATGTGTCCCATGTTCACTGTGGTATTATTTGCAATGGTTATATTATGCAAACAATCTCAGTGTCTATCCTTGGATAAATGGAAAATGAAAATGTAGCACATGCGTGCATACACACACACACACGTAAAGTAGAATATTATTCACCCTCCAGAAGAATGAACTCTTGCCATTTGTGATAACATGGGGGATCCTTGTGTGCACTATGCTAAGTAATATAAGGCAGATAGATAAAGACAAATAGGTATGACTTATATGTGAAATTAAGAAAAATGATAATGAGCTCATAGATACAGAGAATAGATTGGTGGTTGTCAAAGGCAGGGTTTTAGGGGTATGTGTGAAATGGGAAAAAAAGGTACAAATTTCCAGTTATAAAATATAGAAGCTGTGGGAATACAATGTGCATCAGGTTAACTATAATTTATAATACTGTATTGCATATTTGTTGAGAGCAAGTTTGCAAACTTCTCATTGTATGAAAAATTTTGTTTAGCTATGTATGGTGACAGATGTTAACTAGACTTGCTGTAGTGGTCATTCATAAAATGTACTATATATATACACACGCACACTATACTATATATGCTATATACATATTTTACATATTATTATATAGAGAGAATCATTATTTTGTATACCTGAAACTAATACAATGCCACTCATATCTCAATAGAAAGAAGAACAAATAGTAATGTTGTGTCCTAGTATAGAATGCTATAAGTCAAAACGGGGTTTTTAAGATATGTTGCTATTCTGAGATCTGCTGTTTTATGGTCTCTATTTCTTTCAAATACTACTACGAAGAAAAGTCTACATGCTGAACAGTGCAGGGTTTTTATTGGGCTGTTAAAAACCTGATCATTTCATTTTTCTTAAAAACAGGAGTGTTACAGGAGGAACATTTAAATTGATACAGTGTGGGTTCAAACCTTCATATTTAAGTTTCTGTCATTGTCAGTATAACCAGGGAAAACTTACTTTCAAATGTTAATTCAAATATATCTTCTCTGAAAACTGCTCTATCACTAGTACAGAATTTTAATGATGTATGATGAGATCTAGTATTCTGTCACAAATCAATCAAATTACAGAAGAATTTTTTCAAATGAATCATAAATGAATATAAACAAAATCTAAAATTGTCACACAGAAGCTAAACTATACACTTAATAGCAATTTAACTTTATGAAAAATACATTTACTTTCATACTCCAAGAAGAAATTTATTTCATGAAGTTTTTTTAACCATGTCACATGACATGTCACATGAAACAGCTCTAGAAATACATTTTCTGTGAGTTTCTAAGTAATTTTTTTAATCTCCACAGAATTTTAAATTCTTAAGTAAAACTCTAAGAATATCAGCTCTATTGATACAATAAAACTAAATTGTTCATTGGTATAAGTTGCAGGTCACACTTTTCTGTTAATATTGTAATCAGCACAAAATATTGTCAGAATAACAACGCAAAGCACTGTAAGAGAGTTAATTTCATGGACCCAACATGTTGTGAAATCTGGAATAAAATAATTTCACTAAATGATAAATTTAGTAGTCCTTGGTGCAATTTTGTCAACAGCACCTTAGTATCATTGGTTGCCCCGTGGAAATGACACATTCGGTGTTGCTTTGGGTTTGTTTTCACAATTATCTCATCATTTTGCACTCAAGTCTTAGGCTGCTCCAGAATCCCAACAGTGACAAGTGAGATATGACATGAAATAATAGTTTAAAATTACATGTTAAATAGCACATGGGAAATTCTTCAAAAGCTGGTAACAATGACATGTTATACAAAACAATAGTATATGTATATTCTTATTTGGGAGACAGAATGATAGGGACAATAGGAGGCAGTCAAATCATAGACTCCCACTTTTCTGTTTGCAGTAAAAATTCCTGGAATAACCTCTTTAACTCCTGGTATGGGATTAAAAGGGATAAAGGGTAGCTTAGAATTCCAAGAAAATGCATTAATGCAATAATTATGTAATAATTCTTTTAGAGTGAAAGTACCACCCAGCAGTTTCAAAATAGTCTCATAGCAGAGGCGTACCACTGAATAATAGGAATACATGACACCATAACTTTAAACTAAAAGCATTCATTTAATTGGAAAAGTATATTTAGGCTCAATAGACGTATATTTGTCAAAAGTAAATTTTTGTATTTGGAAAGGGATATAACATTAGAATTCTATCATAATGAGCTAACTGTGCATTAAATTTTTAATTTTCAGGTTATTTTTCATAATAGGAATTGAAAAGGCAGTCATGGAGGTGACTAACTTATGAACCATAAATTTCTGAAAATTATAGTCACATAATTAGTTTTGCCTTTTCCATTTTATAGGTATTATATATGTTCACACATGTATATGTGTGTATATAAAAAAGTATATTGTGAGAGATAAAAAAGAAACTGTCATTTGTGACAACATGGGTAAAATTTAACGACATTATACTGAGTGAAATACGTCAGAGAAAGACAAATGTATGGTCTCACTTATATTTGCAATCTAATAAAAACAAATTTATAGAAACAGGTGGTTGCAGATAACTGTAAATAAGGGAAATCTAGGCAATTGCAGTCATAGGGAATAAACTATAAGTTCTAGGAATCCATCGGACAGCAGGTGACTATCGTTAACAACACTATGTTGCATACCTGAAAGTTGCTGAAAGAGTAAATCTTAAGTGTTCTCACCATACCCCCCCCAAAGTCATTATGTAAAATGCTGAATGCATGAACTAATCTTATTATGATAGTCATTTTCACACTATGTTATTACACTATGCTGTTTGTCAAATACATCTCAAAAAAGGTGCAGTCAAAATATTAATTTCTACCCTCTAAACATGAATATTTGAACCTGTATGTGCAATGTGCACACAGGGCTTTACTATGTTATTCTTTTTATGTTATTTGTATATAATTGGAATTTTCCATAATTTTTTTTTAAAAGATTTATTGATTTGTGCATACAGAACTGGGGTACAGGCCAGAGGTGCAGGTGCAGTGAGAGGATTCATCAGAGACAGAGTGAGGCGCAGAACAGGCAGATCAACAAAGTACACTGCTGAGGGGAGCAGCGGGCGGGTCAGGAGAGGTCTGCCACGCCATGTGGTCACCTCCGGGGCTGGGGGGAATCGAACTCATGCGGAAGTGGCTTTAGCTTCTCAGTGTTGT
This sequence comes from Condylura cristata, assembly GCF_000260355.1. NCBI lineage: Eukaryota > Metazoa > Chordata > Mammalia > Eulipotyphla > Talpidae > Condylura > Condylura cristata. Next base: position 62,428,471 of record NW_004567104.1, on the reverse strand, counting down.
GCTTTAACCCGCTGCACCACAGGGAGGGCCCCATCCATAATATTTTTAAATGTAAATTAATTGTTTTATTTTCATTAACATCAGTGGTTGCAGAAAACTAAACAAAGCAAAAACACATACAGAAGAATTTCTTGAAACAGAGCAAAGTTAACTTGCTTAATAATATTTAGTGGTTGGGGAAATTCTGAGCAGAGTTTGAGCAAAGGTATACACTGATGGAGTTTTTCTAGAACAGAGGACCCCCAACACACAGAACAGGATAACCACTGTAAAACAAATATATTTTAATTATGTGCCAATAAAAGAATAGAGAGTAAGATTAGCGAGAAAGAAGAATAAAAGCTTCACTGAACTTTATTATTATTTTTAAAGATTTATTTATTTATTCATATGAAACTGGGGTACAGGCCAGAGATATAGAGGGTGAGAGGATTCGCCAGAGACAGAGAGGGGAGCAGAACAGGCAAATTGATGAAGTACACTGCTGAGGGGAGCAGCAGGCGGGTGGGGGGATCTGCCACGCCATGTGGATCTCCCCCGGGGCAGGCGGGGATTGAACTCATGCGGAAGTGGCTTTAGCTTCTCAGTGCAGCGCTTCAACCCGCTGCACCACCAGGGAGGGCCCTGAACTTTATTTTACTACAGTGTCATACATTTTATCATAGTGCAGAAAACTTTATATACCGCAGAGAATGAGAGAAGCTGAAGAGGGTAAATAGTTTTGAAAGTACATTTCAGTATTTTAAACATGATATATTAAATTTTTAAAGACAGAATGTTTTGATCTAAATGTTTACTAATCTCTTTTACTAACTTTTCTCACTAACTTTGGATTAATGTTCACTTGATACTAAACAAAATAAGCAGACAGCTGTAATTCAGAGACACTCTGCAGGGGAGGGGGAGGAAGAGGAGACAAAACACGGAACAGAGGTGATGGGCGCCAGTGAACTGGTGGTGCAAAGTCTGTGGGAACTACATTTGATCGAAAACATGCAAATAAAGAAATTATTAAAAAATTGTTCATTTTGTATCTTGTTACTCAAACCATTGTCAATACTTCGCTTATTATTTCACTGTTCTGTTTTGTTTTGTTTTTGTTTTTTTTCCCAGCTGAAGCCAAGCTGTATTGTCTATTGAGAAATCGCATAACATCTGAATCACCAAATCAATCTGAGGGTTTAACTGGAGACTTGAGTGAAACCTTTATCTTTTTGTTGGCCCATCTTTGCTCTTGAAATCATTGGAGTGCATTTGTTTGTATTATAGTCAAATTGAACCCACTATTCAATCAATAATTGAACTATGCTCCTAAAATGTATTGTTTAACACTGAAGAGAAATAACGCAGCTTGACCCTCACGAGTGGAGACCGAGTGGAGACCTCTTTTATTCTGGCTGGAGTATGTTGTTGCTATGTTAACCTTGAGCTGAGCAGAATGATGAATAGTTACATAAAATTCCTTTATCATTCAATGTTGAGAGGCATAACACTGGAGTGAATCTGTATCTAAACATTTAATGTTAACACTTCAGCTAAGAAGATAATAGCTGCCATTTACTGAGTATGTATTTTAATCAAACAATGAGCTCAGGGCTTTATACACAGCATTATATTTGTATACTTTCTCATTATTTATTGGTGTTCCAAGAGATCACCCAGCCAGTTGCTCCCAGCAAGCTCAGCACCCTTCTGGACTTGGCAATAGCAGTGAGCAAAGTCATTGAATTTCTTAAATATGTATTCTGCTGTGGCTGGAGTCAGTCCATACTGAGTTAAGATACTATTATGTGCCTTTTCACCATCCCATATTGAGAGTTATTATTTTGGCTGTTTAAAATGGTTGTGGTAAAAATTTAATACTACAGAAAATTAAGCATGCTTTCTTTTTTTTTTTTTTTTTAAGATTTATTTATTTATGCATACATGAACTGGGATCCAGGCCAGAGTTTCAGGGTGTGAGAGGACTCACCAAAGATAGAGAGGGGTGCAGAACAGGCAGCTGTACTAAAATACACTGCTGAGGGGAGTAGCTGGCAAGACATGAGAGGTCTACTGTGTCATGTGGTTCAGTTCCCTGGCCAGGGATTGAACACGCGCTGCAGGGCTGCAGATTGCCTCACAGTGCTGTATTTCAACCAATTGGGCCACCAGGAAGGGCCCTGATAAACATGTTTTCTTCCCCCAACAGGGGGAAGAAATGTAATGTGGACTGGTAAGTATATTCTTCAAGAAGGAAAGTGATCACTGGTAAGTACATTATTCAAGGGAAATCTATTTAGTTTCAGTTATTGCCTCTGTAGTAGCAATGTGAAGTTATTAAAGAACTGGCTTGGCTGGGCCCTACCTGGGGGTGCAGCGGGTTAGAACGTAGCACTGCCAGCTGGCCACAGTCACTTCAGTACGAGTTTGATCCCCAGTCTCAGAGGTGACCCACATGGTGCGGCAGACCTCTCCTGACCTGCCCATTGCTCCCCTCAGCAGGGTACGTCATCAATCTGCCTGTTCTGTTCCCCGCTCTGTCTCTGGTGAAGACTCTCGCCACTCCTGCACCGCTGGCTTGTACCCCAGTTCTGTATGAATAAATGAATAAATAAATAAATCTTTATCTTATAAATATATATATATATATACACATATACATTACATATACATATATATCTATAGATAGATAGATAGATAGATAGATAGATATAGATAGATATAGATATATAAACTGGCCTGGCTAACATTGAACAAGTAAGGGTAGAAAGAAACCAGCCCTGGTGATTGACCCTCCCTTATTTCATTTTACAAAGAACTGGATAAGAGAATTATGGCCCTTTGGAATGCTCTCAAAAATTGCTGAAAGAGGATATGGGGAAAGACTTTACATTAGAGACTCATAAGCACCAGCCTGTGTATTAAGTGAGGGATAGTTCCTGTTTTTTGGTAAGTCATGTTGCATTAGGATATAGCCATGTCTACGCTACTGTGAGACCTGGACTGTTTTCGGAGCCCAGAGGAGCGCTGAGTAGTTGAACATAGGCTGTATGGCTCACAAATTCAAAACCTTTACCACACTGTCCCTTACTTACAAGACTAGGGTAATAATGGGTTTGGTATGTGGATGATGCTTTATTTGGGGTTTAATTAATGAAAGGATGAAGAAAAATACTTAATTGTTCACATAAAATTCATGAGGAATGTTTCAGAAAGGTAAGCTATATCTCTAAATTGTATTGCATCTACACAATTTCATCATGCAGGAAGGAAAAATGTTTCTTTGTCATGTCAGAGACCAGGCATTGGTCTCATATAGTTTGGGATACTCAGACCACGTACCTGTCTCTCCTTATTTAATAAATCATTTATTTATTAACAAATATTTATTAATGTCTACAGGGTACATGCTACTTGGTTCTGGGTACTTAAAGTATTCTCATCAATAACCAAAGTTCCTGAACATTCAGAACATAAATAGAAGTCAAAAAGGCCCATGTTTCTAACATAATGCAAGAAGAGATAAATACTACAAAGAAAATGTAAAGCAGGAAATGCATAAAACATTTTAGGGATGTTTAGGGAGTGTGACCCTAAGGACATGTCATTTGAGCAGAGACCAGAATAAAGTGAAGGAGTGAGCTGGACACCCAGCAGGGCCTGAGCTCTCTGCTGGTTGTATGCTGCTCTTCCAGGAGAAAGGAGAGTCAAGGAGGAGAACGCAGATTACGCAAGGTGTCACCCAGGGCCTGTGGGCACAATAAGGACTTTGTTATTCTAACAATAGAGAAAGCCACTGGGAAGTTGTGGGGAGGGTTCTGACTTCATGATTTGCATTTGAGATTAGTGCCTACCTCCTGTGCACAAGAGGCACTAGTGGGTAATAAGGAAGAAGGCTAGCTAGGGGGTTGAGCTATTGCCATAAGACAGGCAAGAGGTGACTTATGTGCAGGTTTTAGGGTTACCAGGAACTATGAGAAGACAGTTAAATGGATTTTGGATTAAAAATACGTGTGGGGGCCCTCCCTGGTGGTGCAGCGGGTTAAAGCACAGCACTAGGAAGCTAAAGTCACTTCCGCATGAGTTCGATCCCCGCCTGCCCCGGAGGAGATCCACATGGCATGGCAGACCTCTCCTGACCCGCCCACTGCTCCCTCAGCAGTGTACTTCGTCCATCTACCTGTTCTGCTCCCCGCTCTGTCTCTGGTGAATCCTCTCACCCTCCGCATCTCTGGCCTGTACCCCAGTTCTGTATGAATAAATAAATAAATCTTTATAAAAAAAAATACGTGTGAATGTCATCCTAAATCCTCCATATTATATTTAGTTTAGTTGTTACTACATAGAGTGAAGAGAGAAAGAACTCATGCATTCACTCCACAAAACCTTACTGGCCATAAATAGGAGTGGGGTGAGAGTACTATATACTTGACATTAGAGTTTATTTATTTTAAAGATTTGTTTATTTATGCATATAAGAACTAGGTATAGGCCAGAGGCGCAGGGGTGGGGGAATGAGAAGACTCACCAAAGACAGATGGGGGAGCAGAACAGGCAGATGTACAAATACACTATGGAGGGGAGCAGTGAGAGAAACAGGAGATGTCTGCTGCACCATGTTGTGCAGCTTCCTGGATGGGGATCGAACTCATGTCTCAGTGGCCGGTAATAGCTTAATAGTGCTGTGTCTTTAATCCCTGTGCCACCAGGAAGACCTGATATTAGAGTTCTAAAGAAGCTTAGTTGATGGAAAATAGGGGTAACAAAATTGGCTTCCACACATATCAGCTCTATTTTACTTTATATACCCTCCTTCAGCCCTAAACTCAGCCTCCCCCACTAAGTTCTCTGCACCCTTGAGACACTTCTGTGCCCATGATGCTCACTCTCAGGACATCTGAGGTTGCTGCCATTCAAGAGTCTCTTCTCAAAGGAGGCCTTCCTGGTGGCACGAGATGTCAAGTATCAGTACTATAAAGCTATCTGCTGTCACTGCAGCACAAGTTGAATTCCTAGCCTGGGAGCTGGCCCACATGGCACAGCAGACCTCTCCTGACCCGCCTGCTGCTCTCCTCAGCAGTGAGTTTCAGTAGATCCTCCTGTTCTGCTCCCCACTCTGTCTCTGGTGAGTCCTCTTTGTCCCCACCCCTCTGGCCTATACCACAGTTATTGTACGCATAAATCTCTCTCCTTTTTTTTAAGAGGCTTTCTCAGGTAGAGTTTGGGAGTAGAAGGAATGTATTAAAAAGAATATAATCTATGTCACGTACACACACACTCCTTCATTTCCATGTACAATGGTTGAATTTTCTAAATCTTTCCTTTTACATATTTTCCCTATCTCTGTTGGCATAACTATGTGATTCCCAGTCATTTCAGCTACATAATTTCTTTGATTTCTCTTTTAAGTTTGCTGGTCTCAGCTCCTGATCCTTTCTTATCCTTTCATGCTAGGTTTCGGGTGGGATACACTAAAATTTTCAAATAAATTTCCTAGAAGTTCTTTCTTATTGTTTGACATCGAAAGAAATAACCTCTCATATTAAATCTACAGCTGTTCCTGTTGCCGTGGGTGTTATGAATCCAACATCTGTCCCCAAAGTTATGCTTCTCTCTTTGTCCTAAACAAAGGACAGCTCTTTGGTGGCTTTTTAAGCCTCAAGGGAACACTTGGGCACTGGGGTGAGTGGTGTCATGCCAGCATCTCCTGTAACACAGACCTGCTTGTGATTCCAAAAAAAACCTTTCAGTGTCTGCTAAAATCTAGGGTTTGTAAAAGGGAGAGGGGAGGGTGGGAATTAACTGCAGACAGTTCTGAAAACTGAGCATGTGCCTAATAAACTAATGTTCCAGTGGATAGATTCCTTTTTTAAAACTCTAAATACTATAGATTCCAAATTACAACACAACATTCTTTGATATGTCATAAAAATTGGTAAAAGGATAGTGACCATGGAAAGCTTTATATGTTACATGTTGCAAAAAAGCTAAGTATATTTACCATATTGTTGGTGTTATTTTTTTTTTTTAATTTTGAAAATGCCCACGAGTGCAACCTTGATCATATTTTCCTTTGTGTTATGATGAAGATGAAAAACAACACAGGGACTCAGTAACCCTCTTGAAGGTGCCGGTGCCCCATGCCTGAAGTCCTTCACTCCACCGCAAGGCTTCGGAGCACGTCTGGCGAGCTTGGGAAGGGTTAAAGTTTTGTCTGTGACACTGAAATTGAGGCCAGCTGTAGGTCATATTCACGTCCCAGTCACAGGAAAATGAACCTGTGAGACAGAACCTAATTATCTGCTAAACCAAAAGCCAGTCTCAGTTCAATAACTTACGACAGAGCTAGCAGCCAGATATAGTGTTACCATGGCAACGCTGGAAAAAGCTCCACTGCGGTTGAGAATGAGGAGGAAGGGAAAGAGACTGTAACCCTAAATGTGCTGTAGCCTGTTTGATCTCAGACAAGTGCGTCTGTCTAGAAAACCAAGTTGCTCCATCAGGTCTACCATTGTCTGCTCACGTTAATATTTGCTACAATTACTGAAAAGAAAGAGGCAATTACAATGTCCTTTGGGCTTCAAAATAATCCACAAGTAAATGGCTAACTGGGAATTAAAGAGAAAAACATAAGCTTGCCCTTTCTCCTGCTCCATGCCATCCCCAAATACAAATAAAGCAGGGCATAAAGAATGGGAATTCTGCAATACTTCCTGACCATAACAAATGAGCTTTGTGTCCAGGAAATTCACTGTCATCCTTTTTTTCTCTTATTCCCAAATATCGAGATATTTTTGAGAGAAAACTTTTGGGAATTAAGTAATAATATTTGCTTTCTTAAGGGGTAGGAGTGGAATCTGGTGATAGGAAAGAAATGATCTTTCTTGTGAACTTTGTCTAAATTTTCAAGTGAAATAATTTCCTGGAGTATTAATTTACAAACACTCAGATATTAAAAGGAGATGAGCCTTGTGAGGCAGATATTTTTTTTTTTTTTTTTTGGCCAGGTCATCATTGAAGTTCTTTCTGGAACAGCACAGAATTTCTGAATGTAGGAGATGATATGGCTTATGCACATAAAAACTCCAGGAGTCAGTAATCATGAAGATGGTGAAAACAGCATCTCAGTGAAAATATTTGCAGGAGGAGAAAAAAGAACTTGCTATACAGTCATCTGCACTTAGGGAAGGAATCCACGAATATATTACTTTCTCTCTGTTTCTGAATCCTTCCCAATGGAGACCAATCATGCTAAAGCGTGTCAGTTATAATTATTGGATTTCAACATATTTGACAATTTTGATATGTCATTAATGATGTAATAAGGCACACAATTTCATCACTTGGATTTGCTATCCAGTTGTAGGATCAAATTTGAATCTTATATAAGTGTGTGTGTGTGTATAGATTTATACATAAAACAGTGTTTTCCTGTGTATATCTCACAAACACAGTGGGTTTGGAATATGGAGAGGAAGAAGTATAGAGAAGAATAATATCCTTTTCATATGCACGAGTAACTGCAGTAATGCAAAAGAGAAAACATGAAATGAAAAGTAGGTTTCTTTTAGCAGAAATATGACTAAGAATGTAGCCTGAAATTTGCCAATGTATTAGAGTCACTGATGATATTTTGAATTTTCTTTAAGATGTCACATCTTTTAAAAACATTTTATCCTACCCTATTACATTTTCAGTATATAATTATGTAAATAAGGAAAGCACAACTTCAAATTCCCTTAAACTACCAAGATGCATGAAAGGGAGCTTTGGGATTGGAAAAAGATGAAAAGGTGATGTTGGGGAGGGACCCAGAAAAGTAACATCAAAGGGAAAGATGAATTTTCTGATTAATTTCCAGTTGGAAGTAACCTAACCTCTGTTCCTGAACCTAATAATTCCTTTTTAAGTAAATGGAAGCCAGAAAGTACACCCCCTCTCTAAGAATGATGTTTCTGAGGTCTGATTATAAGGGTCTTTACGGTTGCAGAGATGCCAACAATACAATCTAATACACTCTTTGGATCGGATTACTCCTCATATAAATATGTTTTTCTCTTAATCTTTCCACTTAAATGATTAATTAGTTAGAAAGGAAAATGAAGCAATTTTATCAAAACAGCATCTGAAATAGCTATTGATTCAAATGCTTTTACATTTTAGCCTTAGCACACGTGATTAGCTTGATATGAGCTTAATAATGACGCAAAGCACCAGATTTCACTGTATTCTCTGTTCCACTTGAATTCCCAAGAAAGATATTGGATGCACAACAAAGAAATAAAACTGTTTTTCTCCTGATGTTCTTTTAGTCAATGATTTAGAAGAGATATGACATGACGTTACACAGCACACTCTTTCTAGACTGTTCTATTGCACAGGGTATAAGTGTGTGTGTGTGTGTGTGTGTGTGCACATGTCCATATGGTCTTTTATTTCTAATTATAGTCCTAATATTCAAACGTAAAAATTGTGTGAAGTGTATATTCCACTCAGCATAAATACATGTATATGTTCAATTAACATTAAACATTAAGAGTAAATTGTAGCTGAAATTTAGTTTACAAATCAAAATTAAGTTTACAACTAAAATAATCTTTTGCCCAATAAAATGTATTCAGTGTGTTTGTTCATGGAATGAATAGATCAATGGACCTATCTATCTGTTAGAAACCAAGAACCTGAATAGAAACTGAAGAATTGACTAAACCACATGCAAATTCTTGGATAAACTACTTTACATGAAAAAAAAAAAAGTTCCAGGTTTTAAGATTTGTGTTTTTTAATTTTTTCTTTATTTTAATTGTGGTAATATCTGGATGCACTCAACTGGATTATCACCTTCGTTCACACACCATGACTTATCCAGGTTCTGCCACCATATCACATTGTGCCCCTCTTTGTTCTTAATGCTTCAAATCTGGACTCACCTATCAAAGGGTAGTGTTTTAAGCTAGTCAAAAATTCTTAATTAAGTCAATAGGAAGGAAAAGGAAATCTAGAAATAGATTCCCTAGCTATTCCTAGATAGCTAGAAATAGCTATCATTATTGGAGCTATCATTTTTAAAACAGACTGAAAATTTAGCACATAATAAAGGCATTGCACCATCTCTGGGATCTAAGTCATCAAATTTAATCTACCAGTTTCTTGGTCCTTACCAGCACCTACCTCTTTGAGTTGGTTTTTCATGCTTGTGAATTTCATTAAATTTACCCCTCAGGGCCCTTCCTGGTGGCACAACCAGTTAAAGTATAACACTATGAAGCTATCGCAGCCACTGCAGCATCAGTTCAACCCTGGCCTGGGAGGTTACCCACATGGGGTGGCAGACCTCTCCTGGCACGCCCGCTGCTCTCTTCAGCAGTGTATTTCAGTACATCTGCCTGTTCTGCTCACCTCTCTATCTCTAGTGAATCTTCTCACCACCCATACCTTTGGCCTGCACCCCAGTTCTGTATTTATCAATCAAATAAGTTCTCTAAAAAAAAATTACCTCTCAGCAATCACACTATATAATGTGCCCTCACAGGGCCCAACTTGCTGATTAAATCTCTACCTTCGTTGTAGTTGTGTTTTAGGTCTAAGGCTCCACAATTTCTCCATCTTTATCAGCTATCTCTTGAAGACATACAAACTTTTCCAGATCTCTACCATGTCCTACTGAAGAATTTTCTTAGGGGAAGATGATGGGTTGAATGTTGGAGGGAAAGGTTGCTAGTTCAGCCTCTAGTTCTCCCAGATAGACATCCACAAATCTGATTCTAAAAGATCATAACTCCTCTGAGCTTTGTCTACATCCTCTTCTAATAGAAATCATTTACCCACTTCTTTGTGACAGAAGGTGCAACACATGGAGTAAACATGCATTGTTCTCTGACTACATTTGAGTTTTCTGCTACCTCTTGCACTATAGGTTCATCAATGTTCACAGCCTAGAAAGTTTTATGTGGTTCTCGTTGATAGGCAACTAGCTCATGTCCTCATCCCACCTCCACCTAGTGTTCAGTTTCATAAATTCAATAATCCGGGTCCCTAACATTAGGCTAAGATTTCTGAATATACCCTTAATTATCCTTCACTAATTAAAAACAAAACCAAGTGCCTAGCTCTTACCAATTTGTCATCAAAACATTATTTATATGAGAAAAAAGCAGCTCGATTTAACCTATAATTATCTTAGTTAAACTAATAATATCCTCAAGCAATAACAAAATGAGCATATGCTAAAAGGATACTATATGGGAAAGTGTTCATTTTATATTTAGCAATTATAAAGCAAGTAAAACGATTATGGGCCCTCCCTGGTGGCGTAAAGGGTTAAAGCACAGCACTAAGAAGCTAAAGCCACTTAAGCATGAGTTTGATCCCTGCCTGCCCTGGAGGTGACCACATGGTGCTGCAGACCTCTCCTGACCAGCCCCGCTGCTCCCCTCAGCAGTGTATTTTGTCAGTCAGCTTGTTCTGCTCCCCACTCTGTCTCTGGTGAATCCTCTCACTGCTCCTGCATCTCTGGCCTGTACTCCAGTTCTGTATGCACAAATAAATAAATCTTTAAAAAAAAGATTATGAGAATGTTGAGTGCTATGTATATATGCTAATGAGTGGCAGAGAAAGAGACAAAGAGAAAGGGAGCAAGAGAAAGTATGAGTCTACATATAAGAGAACAGTTAATTCCTGATTTTATATTTGTCTGGAATTTCTAATTTTATAAAATGAACACTTGTTATCAGTGAATGAAAAAACGATTTTAACTTATTTAAAATAAAGTGAGAATACCTTAAATTGGCTTAAGATGACTTGAGTCTAGTTTGTTTAATAACACTTAACTAGTAGGTTTAATCAATTTTGTAAACAGAAATCATTTGAGTAGGAGTACAGTTTGAAATGTCTCCATAAAACAACGATACACATTTCTACTCCTTCCAATCAACACATCTTGTTTACGTTGAAGGTTGTGATAAAATATCTCTACTATAGTTTTTTTTTTTTCCCCATTAATCAGTGTATACTTCAGAACTGTTCATATTCTGATAGAGACTGCTGTTGTTTCCTGCAGTATCTATTTCTTTTTCCTCTGTTGTACCTTATGACTAAATTCTAAGGCTATAGTGGAAGGTGTGTATAGAAGTTCCAGAAAAAGAACTTAAAAAGAAAAGAAAGAATTGTGTCCTTACTCTTGTTTCATGATTGAAAAATGGACAGCATGTTGGAACGCCAAAGGCTAATTGTGAGGTTACCTGTAACTGGAAGCGACATAACAACAGTAAGATAGAATCAGCTCTTCCATCACACATAGAAACTCTTCCTTTTGGCCAGGACCATCTAAATGAAGTCTCTTTTGCTGAATTTTCCATAAGTCTCAACAACTAAATTAAGTATTTCTTCTTGAACAGCCAAATGGGATGTTTCTATTTTCTTTCCATATAGATTACATTTGACTTGATAATCATTTTCCAGTTTTTCTTTCTAATAAAAACATAGTGTACTGTGAAGAATGGATTCTAACTTCATTTTGTTTTTTTGTCATACACCTAGCAGTGTGTCTTCTTTTTGTAGATTGTGAATAGACAGTTGAATAGAAGGATGGACACAAAGATTTCAGAATAAAAAAGCCCCCTGTTTGTAATTGGTGTATTCAAAAATAATCAATTTTGTAATCAATGACTGTTCATAATAATGAAATAATTACCAGGCACTGTGGTAATCTTTCCATATTGTGAAGGCTGAGAAAGGTGATATCCAAATTCTTCATTAATAATTGTGTTCAGGAGACCTAGGTTTAGATCACTTTTGTGGAAGAAGCAAGCAAAATCTAAGAAAGTATGTTTCTTCTCCTCTGTCATTTGAAGGAAATTCTCTTAAATGTAGAAGACAATAGAGTAGGTTAACTTTTCTTTTAACATTCACTGGCATGTTCCCAAAAGATCTATAAAGAACTTTTTCACACTAGTCAAGTACAGAACTATTTTTATGCCACTTGGGTTGAATAGCCAAAAAAGTTGAAACAGTTTAATGCTGGCCCACCTATAAATACATGCTGTTCCTCATCAACTGTAGAATATTTAAACCTGCTTTTATGTGCAAGAATACAAAAAATACAAATACTTTTCAGAGGATTCTACACTTCATATCTGCTTGATTGATATTTAAAAGCTAAGCTTTAATTGGCATTATCTATTACTAGATAATCAAAGGTTAATCAGGGTATATATATATTTAAATCAGAGAACATTTTATAAAAATTTCACAAAAATAAATAATAGTCGCTGATGCTACGATTTTAAATCTATTGTTACATTATAGTTAAAATATATTCAGATTTATTGGCTTTTTTCTTACATAAAATTTTAAAAAATCAACATTTCCACATTTAGAATTAAAGAATATGATTTTATAGATAAAAGAAGTGATAGCACAACACTCAAATAATCCTCTGATGATCATGAAAATCCCAAATAAGTCTCAAGAAGACATAAGAAAAGCTTAGAGTAGTAACCTAAGATTTGTGAGATGAAATTGATTTCCATTCAAATCAGGTCTTTTACTCTTCTTGAAAATGTCAAGATGTCAGCCTTGGCCATTACCAGTCTGTGATTTATAGTTGAGACACAACGATAGTACCAGCTGACTGTCTGGAGCCAAGGCTCAGTGTCTAGAAAGGCTGCTGATGACAGTCATAGCTCTTTTAAACCAATCAGCAAGGCTTAACTAAAACCCTCATCTTTTTTCTTCCACCTTGATAAGGGAAAGATAAAACACAATCTGGAAGATTTACCTGGTGGGGAAAAAAGCTTGTGGGAGACAGTAGGTATTATACTTCTACAGAATACATAACAAACATTATTTATGACAACCTACATTCCAGATATTTAGAAACCCACATGCATAATAGGAGCATAAACAGATGTTCCAAATATGACAACTGATTTTAATATACTGGAATCCACAGCATAATTTTGTAATTTGATTAATTAGGAAGAAGAATAGCAAATGTTAAAATCAATTTTCAAACTCTCTAAATTATATTTACAACACTGTTCATCTGCATAAAAAAAAAACCCAAAATGTTTTGCATTAGAACCATTATTCAAAGCAAATTAATCTTTGTTTCATTGAGGAAGATCCTTGCATAGTAGATCTTGATTGCAAAATGTTAAAAACCACCCAGGTTATATCAAAATAATCAGTGGAGTTTGAAAGTATAAGAATTTAATATCCTAACCATATACACATATACATACATATACTTATATATGTACAGATACACATATATACATGTATATGTGTATGCACACATATATAATTCATAGCATATAGGCAGGTTATCACATCTACAACTAGAAAATAGTACACACATGTATCTGTATGTATTTGTGTATATAGGCTACACTTGCACATGCATATGCATGTATATAAATCACATTAAATTATAGGATATATTTTCATATATACATGCATACATAAACATGTATCAGGAGGAAAAGAAATAAATTCATAAATTACAGGATTTTTAAGAATCAGCAACATTATAAAATAAATAATATATAGCATGGTGATTATAGCTAATAATACAATACTGCATATTTCAAAGTGCTCAGAAAGTAAGTTCAAAACATTCTCATCACAAGAAAAAAATAGGTAGCAATAGGTGGCAGATATAAACTAGACTTACTGTGGTGATTATCTTGCCATACATATAAGTGTTCAAACATCATGTTGTATAACTGAAACTAACACAATGTTTTGTGTCAACTATATTTACAAAAAAAAAGAAAGAAAGAAAGAAAGAAAAATCAGGGAGTAACATAAAGCTCCTAAAACTGAAGGTAAAAATGGAAAAGATAAGAAAATTTGATGATACAGAATGATCTTAAACATATTGTAGCTGAGGACAGACGCTGGATGACAGAATAAAATCATCATCCCATCTTTATCAAACTCAATTTGTAATAATCCAAAACAAATTTTAAAATGTCAAATTCCAAAATTAGTCCAAATGCTAACTTTCCTGATGTCTGCCATAGAAAATGTTAATAAAATGTAATTACTCTCAATACTCAAAGAACGATTTTCTGTGTACAGAGTTCATATGGCCTTTATCTTGAGAGGCACCACTATGTTTACCAAGAGGACAGACTTGTTTCACAGCAAAAAAATATCATTATGCTAAATCATTAATATGATATTCCTATAGCTTATTTTTTGGCTTTAACTACTTTGAGTTGGCTTTGATCTTTTCCTCCTGAAAGAATCTGATTAATGCAATGATTTAAACCAGGGCTTTTTTTTCCTACTCCATCAATCAACAAGTCCCCTATATGAGAGAAAAATATTCAGCTATCCAATGACACAATAATTTTTTTAAACACGTTAATTTTATAAACCAATTCTAAATTAGGAAAGAGGAGAGAGGTTCAGTGTCATAAAGTAACTAGAGATAGGCCTGGTATTAGAATTCAGGCCTTTTACCTGCACTCCATCGTTGCATTTCAATGGTGGCATTTATGATACAAAAGTCTAAAAAATCCAACTTTAGTCTGCATATTGTAACTTCCAGAGAATAGTTAATTAGAATGCTTGGTCCTTTACCAAATTAATTACCACTTCGGGAAACTGTATGTTCATGATCATTGTATTCAAATTAGTTTTTTTTTTAAAGAAATTAAATGATGACTTATTCTAGAAAGAATAAGATCATATATGAATACAGCATTTTGGTCCAATTATTCTGGGATTACTATTCTAATTATCTGCTTTTCAAAGTCTAGGTATGACTTATAATCACCAGATCTTTGCATACTGTAGGGCATACTATGAACAGTCTAGGAAATGCAAAATCCTAAAAATACCTTTTATTTTGTTCAAAGTAGACAGGGAGCTCAGCACCTACAACTAGAAAATAGGCAAATATCATAGAATGCATTTTTTATAAAGTAGAAAAAATAATGAAGCCGATTGACAAGATTTATGAAATGCTAAGACACACACAGAGGACAAAATGGGTCTGAAAGTGAAAGATAGCTGTTACAGACTGTAGCTATTTGAAAGTTGAAGTTTCCTTTTTTTTTTTTATAATAGGCACTTATGAAACATTTAATAAATACATTTAGAGTAAATGATCACTGAGCTCTGGGAGCTTAAATGATTTCCAAATGGTGTCTGCCACTCACTATTTAGGACATTGTACTTCAGTGAATTTTGATGATGAAAAATTCTGTTTAGCAAAGTTGAAGATTAAGACCCAATGAGGAAGTACGATAATACTCACTGAGTACTTCTGAGCTATTAGGCACAGGCTAAGAAATTCATTTGGATTATTTCATTGATTAATCATTTATTTTATTTTTTTTTTTCAAAGTTAAATATGAGCTTGTGAGTGAACAGATGAAAAGCTTATTTTAAGTTGATTAGTTATATTTATGAATTGGTGAATTCATGTGGGCTTCATTCTCAAGCAGAATCTTTCCACAATAGAAACAAGGATATGTCACTAGTAGGTCCACATTTCCATTCTCTTTACAATTTGTAATCCCTGAGAAAAGAATGGTACTCTTTTCTCTAATACTTATGCTAATTCTGAAATCAGAAGACATTAGGGAAAAACCTGCTAGAAATTTTATTCCTGAATTAAGGTCATCTTGACCTTACATGAACTTTATGAGCAGTCTTTACATAAAATATAATAATAAGACAATATTCTTAAAGAAGTGGGCACTTCTCACTGATAAATCTCAATTTAAAGAGTGAAGAGTGTTTTCTAAACTCAATATGAGGAAAGAAGGGTTTTTTTTTTTTGTTTTTGTCTCTCAATTTAACATCACATAAGTCCTATTATTTAATGGCAATGTGCTCTTTTGGAATTACTTCACTGCATTTATTTAATATTTTTTATTGAGATAACATTGTACTGGAACACTATATAAGTTTCAGCTGTACAGCATTAATCACATCAGTATAATATTAAATTATCCACCAAAAGTCCAGTTATATTCTTCACCCTACAATTGACCCATTTACCTGAGTGATCTATTTTCTCTATCTTCCGATAACCACGGAGTTGGTCTTACTTAATTTAGTTCATTTGTTCGATTTCTGATTTATAAATCACAGAATTGAATGCAAAGAAACCCATCAGAAAAGACAAGTTATCTTCTTTCCAAACTTAGAACGAACACTCCTAACATGATATAACTAACTGATAAAAAATTATATATAGGATTGCTTTGTCCTGTACATATATACTTGTGTGATTTTAGTCAACGTACTAGGTGGCCCTCACTAGAACACATCCTATTAAAAAAAAAGCACATTAAAAAAAATGTTAAGATACAATTCCTTTGAGATCCTGTTAATCATTTTTCCTCTCTAATTGAAAAAGTCACTACAGAAATTTGAATACGAATTTCATTATTCTAGAAAGAGCCTTAAAAGTTGACATGTCTTTGAACAATTGTTTCAGAAATCCTTTTTTAAGTACATTTTCATTTTCTGGCATGGCTTGAATTGAATTCTAAACTTTCTGCTGCTTGTCCTCTAAGCCCCTCTGGTGAATTTAAATAGGCTCCCCTATATATTTAGTACATTCAAGAATTCTTTGTCACAGTGCCTTCTCTGCTTTGTTATTAGAAGGCTGCTTCGGAAGTCCAGCAGCCAGTTTGTTTTCTGCCATTAATAAAGAGTCTACTTCTCCCCCCCACCCCCATTTCTTTGAAGAAGTTGAAAGGGCTCCATGTTGGGTGAAGGGGGGCTAGGAAGACAGACAGAAGTGAAGGGAACCCACTGTGGGGTAATCCCCCAACAAAAAATGTTGTCTAATGTAGAAACCTCCCCAAAGTTTACAAATGCACAGGCTGGATTTTAGAATGATGTAGAAGGCAGTAATAACTTAGCCAAAGTCTGGTTCCTCCCTCCTTACAAAGAATAGGAAGTCTACTATGACAAAGACATTGCTTTTTTAATTCTACATGATCAAATGCTTTTTGTTGGCTGGTGTTTCAAAACTAATCAAATCTCTTATCAAAGATGTTTGGAAATTGGAAACACAGAAATAAAAATTGAAATCTATAATGTCTCAAAATTCACTTCTATATCTGGAAAAAATACAAAGAGGCATTTCAAGAAAAATCTACCAATTTGGTTGTATAAAATATTGATGTTGACTCAGAGCCTAGGGGGAGCTAATTCAAAAGCAAGGAAAGATACTTTCATAGAACAATCATTTGGTGTTCACAATTGGTCAGGCACCTACCTACAAAGAGAGAAACTTCTCATAAAGGATGAATGGTTAAATCCAACTACATTAAAAACTCCTGTACCTAAAAACCCTTGAAATTTAAAGACAAAATCTTTATTCTAATTTAGCTGACATAATCGATAGACCATGATCATTTTTACCTTTTGTTTTTCTTGTTCAGGAATTAATTTTAAAGAAACAAACTCAAAATTATATTACTCATAGCAATACTGATAAAATAATAAAAAAAATCACCTTATAAGAATCACTTACTTTGAATTCTCCATAAAATACGTTTGCATCTAGCTGACTGGTTATATAAAATAAAACTAATCAAATTCTGTTAATCTCAGTTACCTTTAAGTTCAGCTTCTTGTCAACTTCCACAAGTAAAATATTTCATAGAAATGAATAATATTGCCTAGTAATGTACTTAATTTGCTAATGTACTATTTAATATGGAGAGATTAAAACATATGGGGAAAAAGCAACATTCAATGAAATCTAGGCTAGCTCATGGAAAAAGCAGTATGGAAAATTTAGGATGATGCTTGACCTTTACTCCGCTTTCACTATAACATTTTTAAATGAAATTCTATTTAGAACAATATAAACATTAATGCTTCAGTGTGTATGTGTTCACTGATAGACCAGAAAACTAAATGTAAAAAATGGTACCTAGATAATAGCAACACCTATGTTTCTGCATATAAATAAGGATTTACAGAGCTACACCAAAAGGTGTGTTTTTCAAATGTTTACAAATGCCCAGGATTTTTGAAAACTTCTATATAGGAACTGTTTTCCTTTTCCAAATACAGTCACTGGGGGATCAGTGGGATTTGAGTGCTAAGTTAAATGTCTAGTAAGAAACTAGACAAAAGAATCCAAGTAATCAAAATGATGCCTGCATTTGATGCCTCCCGAAATGTAGGCTGTACTGCATGTGTAAATGGCAAGAATATTTGGGCATTAGCTAACCCTTTATGTACTGCTTCCCTCAAAACTCATCTGAACATGACAGCTTGTAAAGCCATTTACATATTTATCAGATGAAGGGACCAAGGGTAGGCATGTGTATCAGCATGCCCATTGGAAGAAGAATTTAAGGCAGAATATACCTTTTCTAATCTCATTAGTAATTAACTTTACTATAATCCCCTAGAGAAGTGTATTTCTCTTCTGGATAGTTTTAACATAGCCTAATGTTTAAATTACTTTAGAATATCTCTACACCTCTTCCCCAGTGTCACTGAAATACTGAAGTGTTAAGGACTTTTACACTAAGAAAGATATTGATTCCATGAACCCTGAAATGAAATATAATCATACTTATACTTGGCAAAATTCCAAAAGTGGCTCCTTGATGGGTTCTAAAAGGTTTTAAAAAAATGTCATTTTGGAAAATTGATGTTTTCGTTGCAGAGATTAAAAGTTAAAAGCGTGTATAATCACAATATTAACAGCAATACAAAAGAGACAAAAGGAAACTAATACTTCATTGGTCTTTGAAAGATGTTTAAGGTGACTTATGATAATACAAAAAGGAACTTTTAAGTTCATAGTAAATAATGCGTGAAAGGAAAAGAATCAGAGCAAGGTTAGTAGATTTATGTACAACAGTGATTTGCTATTTCAAAATCAAAATGTAAAAATAAGCTGGTATCAGAGAGGAGGTGATTCCTCATTTCCACCACATTGAGCAAGCTCACACCCCAGCAGACAGCCTTTAATGTATGCGTCTGGCTCAGGCTGGTCTCCCAACCAGGAAGTCATCGAATTGTTAATATCACTGCTTTTTTGGTATGCAACACACATCATTTTCTTGCTCTTTGTTAGAGATCGCTGCTTTTATTTTAAGCTTAGCATCATCTAATTTTTCAAATCATATTAGACAGCCTCAAAACAATATTAGCCTGTGACAAGTAAGATACAAATGCAGAAAAGTAGCAAACATCTCTATAAACAGCATAAAGTAGTTTATATAAACAAAGTCACCCATACATATGTCTACTCACCTTTCTGGAGTAGGTAACTGAAAACCTTTATCAGTGATGTGTTCAGAAAAATCAGTTCACATAATGGAAGATTACACGGAGAGGATTCAAACAGTGTGGATGACTGGGTAAAAAATAATTTCATATATGTTTATGGGGAAAATAAACGTCACTGCATTCTCTATTCAGCTCTAAAACTTCTCTTCTATGAAGCAGAAGTTAATATGTAGTATGTTTCATCAATACAACAGCCTAGAAGGAAAATCTTGCATTTGAAACAATAGCTCATATCTAACATCAGTACAGCTTGTAAACATTTTCTTCTACATCATTTTAGTGCTAAAATGATGAAACATTTTATACATACAATTAATGATGATAAAACAGGTGTCCATAAACATATATCAATATGTGATGGTGTTTCATATAAGAGATAGTTTCTGATCCATTTTATAAACATTGCTATTAAAAATAATCAAGTTTTTGTCTACTTGTAGATACACAGTTATTTGTATCAAGAAGCTTATGCTTTTTAAATTGCTTAATTACAATTAGAATGAGGTTAACAAAAGTAAAAGATAAGTACTGCCAAAATTCTTTATTGTTTACATTACCTCCTTTCAGTTGGAGTTTTAAAACATATGTTTATATGCACATACATACACACTTAAAATTTCAGAGACTCTAGATAAATAAATACATGATATAAAGATCTGGACTCATGCTTAAATAAATTCATATGGATTCATGCTTAAATAAACTCAATATGTCTTGTATAGAGGAATATGTTTATGACACTGTAATGCCATTTTTTAAGGTAATTTCACTCATGGGTTATTGGTATTCTGTGATATTTCAAATCAAAAGTAATTATTAAAAATCCACTAAAAAGGAGAACAAAGACTCCATACTGTATCCTAAAATATTTCCATACATTTATTTTAACAATGCAGAAGGCACATGAAATTTTAGACCACCCATGTAAAGAATGAAATAATTTTGTTTCTTCTATTATGGAAAGTCTCACATCTCCATTTTGAATTTTAATGTTTACAAGATTCTAAAATGTGTAAGTAGGTTTACTTTACTAACTATTAAAAAAAATGCTCGATGTGGAAATGGCTAGTAATGTTCAAATATGTCACAAAAGTTAGAGCTGAATTAGGTACCTCTTGTAAAACTAAAATTCTTACAAAACTAACACCATTCGATTCAGATTCACTTGGCTCTTGAACTAGAGCAATCTTCATAGGTGGTGTTTACTGATTCATCTCACACAGGTGCATGGAATGGACAAAGTAAAATGTGACAATTGAAAAGTATCATATTTTTGTTAATTATTGATAGCTCATCCTTCAACTCTTACAACAAGAAAGTGCCTATTATAATAAGACAGACAAAATATTTTGTCTGGTTAAAAGTCTAAGGAAAACTCTGGCAATAAATACCAAGTATAAAACAGCATTCTAAAACCAATAGCAAAACTAAATAGGATCAGTAAAGAGGACTGCAAATCATTTTATTTCTAGGCCTCAAACATGATTACAGCTATATATTACATATTCTGAGTCACAGTTACGTGGAGACATGTAGGATTTATTTAAGCTTCAATGTCTAAATTCCTATGCATATGAAAAAAGTTATAAACATGAACCAATTTTACTAAGGAGGTATTCTCTCAGAATAGTTACCTTACTGTACACCGATAGAAGCATTTTTCAAACATTTGAATTTGACTTTTGCTTCTTATGCAGATAACTCCTATTGCTTTTATATGGTCATCAGAATATAATACAAATGCTATTTCAGTGCAGCTCTGCAACCATTTTAAAGTACAGTTTCTGAAAATAGTATTTTGGGTGTGGGTCATGTGCAAACATTGCTGATGATAAAGAAGAGCATTGTTCTTTTCTCTAGGCAGAATCTATGTATGTTCTTTTGTTCTGGTGGTAACTGCAGGCAATCAAGCTGCTGGTTCCCCTCCGCCTAGGTCCCAAGAGCCTGACTTGTGATGTTACTAAAATACCTCACAAGTTAGGGTCTCAGGGACTAGGAAAAGTCTGGTTTGATGCAGTAGAATTCTTCTTCCAGTAATAAGGCTGGCTTTGAAATTCTAGTTGGGTTCAGTTAAACTTTTTCCTCTAAATACTAATTAAAATACATATGTAGAAATATATATGATATATAAAAGTTAGACTGAGCTGAATATTCACGATGACCACTTATAGACTAATCCAGACCTTATAATAATGAATATGAGAAGCATGGCAGACAATGAACAGTTAAGAGGCATTCCATTTGATTCAAAGAGACTAAAAATGGGTTAAAATCTGTTTTTAGCAGATTTGTGCAGCGACACCATAGCCTCTATTACATTAAAGAAGAACTATAAGCCAGCTGATGGGACCCTAATTGAAATTTGCTTCCCATTACACTTCTACATAGCAAAACTGTTAAGGTGGGCCCAGGACATATAACACCATAATCAGCTTTAAATATATATAATTGCAGTTAAGTCTAAAACAAAACTTTTTTGCATGTCATAGTTTAATACATCTGAAGCGTGCTTTATCTCTTTGAATCTCCCAACTATTCATACAGCAATTATTTCACATGCATACTCTGTAGCGATTTGAGCCACTTAATAAACATGTTACTTAAAATGCTGGCAACATCAAAAGAAATAAAAAAAAAACTTAAATAACTGCATTATAAAGCTCAATACTTTTGAAAATACGAACTCCCAATACTGTATAGTCACTGAATTTCCTCCGATCTTTTAGCCTTGTTTGTGGTTCGAGAACAGAATTTGTACTTTAGAAATCATCCAACGCTTAGTAGCAAAGAACGCAGGGCAAACAATCAGACCAGCCATAACATAAAAGTCCTGGTCACAGAAGTAGAATCTGGTTCTTCTGAAGTGGTTGATCTTAAAAGGGAAAAGAGGAGGGGGAAAAAAATGGAAAGAATTAGAATGTTTTCCTGTAGAACAGGTGAATCATCCATTTCCAAGTAAGCTGCAAGGAATGCTATGCTGAACAAAATATTGGCTAACTGCCCCCCCTCCTCCACCCTAGTACCACACCCCTTTTCAACCACCACCCCCTACCCCCTGTGCACATCTCTACTTTGCCTTGTAAGACTTTTAAATATTCTGCTCCATGATGTAATGCATCATTATATAAGCTTTCTTTCTGTTTATCATTTGATTTTCCATACTGAATCAGTTATGACTTAAAATAGTAAATAGTTTTAAAAAAACAAAACAAAACAAAAAAGCAGCACTCACCAAAAAAAAAAAAAAAAAAACACCAAAAAATAAAAACAGTCCTTAGATATAAGTCCATGCTTTTCCTTAAAACTGAATATGGCTTTACAATTTTTGACCATAGCATTCAACCAATTATTAGAATGAAAAATCTCACCCCTCCATAAATATGACATTAACATAATTATACCACCCCCATCACGGAGACCCATCCTCCTTAGGGAATACATCTGATGCTCCAAAGATGGAAATCAGTCAGATTTTAGTTGCTCTCCAACGTACCTTTGCTTCTCACTGACTGACTGGCTTTTACCCTCCACGCACTCACACGCCACCCCCTCCCCTCGGCTAGACACGGATGCCCGAGCGAGTACGCGCGCGCACACAGGCATACAGACACCGGCGAGAGGCGAGGCAAAGCATCTGATGCTGACTCAGAGCGCTTCTGTGTGCAGGGGGTGGCAGCGGCTGGTATTTTCACTGCGCTCATCATTAACATTAACTCACAGTCTAGCATCCACCCTCTCCCAGACCTGAGGGACTGCAGCATTTGCATGACGCTGTCACTCTAGCCTTTGCAGGTCAGATGATGGAAGAAAAAAATAAAAAAAAAAAAAAAAAGAAAGGAAGAAAAGGGAAGAAAGAAAAGGAGTGAAAAGGAAAACCCCCAGGCTCTCATCAGAAATGCCTTCATTTCTTGCAGGGTCGCCTGATTTTTTCCACCTTTCTACTTCCTCTGTGGCTATGTCTCAGTGGTTTGACATCTTTCCGGAAGAAAATGTCCTGTGCTTCAATGAGCCAGTAGTCAGTCGGTCCTCCCCTCACCTCACACTCCGTCCCCACCCCTTTCCCCTAATCAATAAGACATCTCCAGATGCAGCTGTGGAAACAGGCTCTGACAGTCTCCTCCTGGATGCACTAGCCCAGGAAGCCAGCAGCCAGGCTCACACTGATAGAGAAATAATACCAGCTATTCTGTAACTGACCTAGACTTCATGCTTCAAAATTCACCCCTTGACTGGAGAAAGAGCAAAAGACTTCCACTCCCATTGAAGCCCCCAACAGTTCAAGAGACACATGGTTGAGGCTGATCTCTAATAACACAAAACTGTAATTTTAATAAAAATATTCACTTAACATTTTTATTAGCTGTGCTCTCATTTCACAGGAATTATAAGATCAGTCAGGATCTGAGCCACCAATATGATTTAAACTGTGCTGAAATCTAGGTTGCCGGAACAAAAGTCAACCAAAAAGATACCGGTATATAGCTTTTTTTAAAATTGAAGAACTTTAAAAAATAATGATAGCTGTGGACTGGTGAATATAACAGGTAAACATCTTTAAGATTAAGACATGTTTGTAGATGTATGAATGTTAAAGATTGAGTATATATTTTATATGACATGGATTTGTGTGCTCAGTGAAAACAATATTACTATTGTATTACTATTACTACTATATGCATTATTATGTATTACTATTACTATTACTACTATATGCATCCTTACAAAGGAAGTTAATATTTGGCTGAATACAGGGCTGTTTGTGCTACAGTGTTTCACATCAAAGGCAGAATGTAGGTATTTATCCAGTTCCTTTGTTCTTCAACTGTTCCCCTTGGATGGCAGAAAGTGGTAAACTGCCTACATTTTCTTTCTCCATGAGCAGTATTTCTGAATTACTTGCCAGACAGAACGAGTGACTCTGAAGCACACGAATCCTGTACAAAGGCAAGTAAGCAATTCTCAAGCCACCTCTAATACTGTCTGGTGCTGGAGAAATTTCAGTTTACTCACACAGACAAATCCCAGCATGCAGTGCACCACTGCAGGCCCAACTAAGTTAACAGTCTGGCAACAGATCTGTGACAACAAAAGTGAAGGTCTGGATGGCCATTCACAGAGGATCCAAAGAAAACAACACACAACTCACAAAGAGAGAGAAGCATCTGGAGTAAGATATGTATCTCCACACAACTCCAACAGGCTCTGATGTGAAAGAAACAGGAAAATAAAAACTCAAGCACAACAACAAAAAGCACAATTGAAGCAAGTGGGATTAACTCTGCACATGAAGGAGTGAAAGGAAGGGGAAGAGTAACTGGGAGAAAAGGAAACTTAGAACTGGGGAAGGAAGGGGATAATGAAGAAGGGGAAGAATGATACAGAGAGTAAAGGCAAAAAAAAAAATCAGTGAAATTTGAGGCAATAAGTACAATAAAAAATTACATTTCAGAAACCAAGGATCCGGGGATAGTTTTCAAAAGAAGAATTCCATGTGTATTAAACTAGTCATCTCTGGAAGGGTCTTTGCTCAAACCCCTCTCCCTGTTTCTTTTTCTACTCTTCTCCCTCCCTCCCTCCTTCTCTCCTCTGCCCCCCCTCCCACTATCCAGCATCTATGTCCTTCATGCTATTTTTTTTCCTACAGTTGTCCACAATAATTTGGATAATGTCATGACCTACTAAGGTGATCAGACATAAAATGTCCACTATTTTAATAACTGAACATGTGCTTACAGCAAACAGCAAACTGCCCACTGAGCTCTGTGGGTGGTCTGTATGGGGATTCACCATCAGCAAATCAGAAACAACAGATCCAAATACAAGATGTCCCCACAGTTCATACTATTTTTATTAAACACACACATCACTTAACTTTACAGAAGGCATAGAAATATTAACCAAGCAGGTTAAATAATCAAGAATCAAGAGTAGGAAAAGAGAAAAACCCAATAATTATAACTGACTGGCCATGCATTCAAAATAACGTACAAATAGGTATGTATGTATAATAACACAATGCAAGAATGGCCTTGTTAGACCAATCATTTTTATATGTTGAGTCTTGCTCTGTTAACTTAGTTTTTTTTTGAATGTGAATCAAATGATACATGAAATTAAACAAGCACTGAAGACAGTTTGCCTTCTATGTTACTGCTAAGGCAGTGCTCTTTTTATTTCTTATATAGTCTATTTGAATCACTGTTATTATGAGCATTGTATTTAAAAACAATGGTAAAATTAAGTGTAAGGAAAATGAGGCCAAACCTGTCTCAATTCAAATTTGACTCAAAATTCACAGATACAGAATATATTTTTTTATTGCCTGTGTAATATTTAAATTTTTTTTAAACCTACTGCCCTGTCCTATAGGTACAACCAACCACATATATTAAAATTAAAATTAAATAGTCAGTTCCTCTTTCCAATATAGAATAGTACACGTGGGTTGTGGTTACCATCATAGCTATAAAACGTTTCTGGCCTAGTAGAATGTTTTATTGGACAAAGCTAACTTAAATAGCCCTTGTGAAAAGTTTATAGTGTAACTGATCATTGGGTCCCACTAGTTTTATCCCAGTCTATTATAAGTGAATGAAATCTATATTGATTTATATGAAGCTCTAAGATAAGAGAATTTCTTTTGACTGAACAACATCTAGTGCCTTTATTTACTTACAACCTTTAAATATACAAGTTTATTTAAGTGGATATTATATTTAAGGGGAACTGATTTTAAGGTAGTTGGTAACAAAACCAAGCTAAAGTTGACAAATGAAGCTGAGTTATTTGTCTAACCTTTCCAGAAATGAATCTTACATAGTACATATTTCTGTTTTCAACAATGAAGGGGTGTAATAATGTGATTAACAATTGTCCAGAGAAAAAGCATTTTTTAAAAATTCTATCCCTGTAAAAAAAGAGCAATTTTCAGCAGCAACAACTATGTTTAAGCTTTTTCCTTTTATAAGAGAAAAGAAAAAAATAACTAAAAGGCAAAGTAGAAAATAATCAGATATTAATGAAAGGTGTGATCTGGTTGGAATTTTCTTTTAAAAACTGAGGGAAATAAAGGAAGTGTGTTTGGGGATGTAGAGTGTGTGTGTATCTTGTTAAGATAATTCTGAGTTACAAATCAGATTCTGGAACTAATTATCTTAAGAAAAATGAAGATGAAGGAAATATGCATGTATATGAGTTATTGTTTAAAAATTCATGGTGAAGTATACATATGTTTTTTAACTGGAGTGGGGGGAGGGAACACTGCCTTTAAAAAATAAATTTAATATTCAGACTTAGATGATTCAGTTTTTAACTCAGACATTCTTTTAACTGGGAAGCAAAAGATTTGTCAAGCTGAAATTCCTTTGCCTTCTCTCTGTTGGTCTATATACTGTAGAGCATCATAACTACCATGAAAAATAAATGATCACATAGATGCCTCTTTCTTTCATAGGTGATCCCTCTCTCCAAGCATGTGAAACTAGTGTTCTTTCTTTTACTTAGGAAATGTAAGTGATTATAATTCTCTTTAGCAGCCTCTCTCTCCCACCCTCAGCCCCTATTTTGTTTCCCTCTCTTTCCACCTTCTGCTTTCTCCAGTGTGCAACCCACTTGCCAATCAATGTCATCAATATCCACAAGGGGACTGCATGAAAGCCCCACCAGAGAGATGAGCCTTGAGGAGAACATGTCTAAGACAAGGATAATTAGAGCAAGTACATGAACTTGAGGGATGTCTAGAGGGGAAAGTGACAATAGACGTGGTTGTACAGTCACACATGAACAAATAGGTTTTGAGCGTGCTGTGGAATACTTCTCTTTTAGAAAAAAGGAAAGGTATGACAATGAGGGGCAATTTGGAGACCTATGAAATATTATGCCATATTAAATTATATTTAAGTCTTAAGAATATTTTCAATAGCAGGATTTTACTTGCTAATTATAAAGGAACATTTCTTTTATGCTGGTGTGTTTCCTAACAAGTGAGAGGGAAAAGAATCTTGACAGTTTTAAGATGGGACTTAAGATGGGGAAGGGTTTAAATGCTATCAGATGACTTCTGAATACTGTCATATTTAGTACTTGAATATTATGGCAAAGGAATAAAAACAATTTATGGTTAGCTAATTAAACTACAAAAATACTGCTTCCCTCAGGTTCTAAATATAACACTTTGGAATAAAGTTGGGAAGTGGGAAGGGAACTGATTAGGAGCCGGAAACTGTTTCCAGAACTCACTGAATTAAAAAAAAAAAATACTATGATCTTGGATAAGTCATTTAACACTCAGAACCTTAATTCTCTCATCTTTAAAATTAGGAGGGAAGACTAGGTTAATTACTAATGACTAATTTAGTTCTAAATTGTTGTGCAGTGGAAGAGGAATAAACTGGAAACATATGTTGGCCAGGACTATCTACAATTTAGGTATTTGTATACATAATTGCCTCATTTAACCCTCAAAATACAGTCTAATAGCATTTACCCCAAACAGAGTAATGATAATATATTCATCCTATGTCCCTACCTAAGATATCTCATATCAATTAGCTGAATCTCCAATATATATAATTTCAATTTTACTATAAAATGTAGTAATCAAAGTATTATAATAGAGCACTTATGTGGGTTACTCTGCTTACATTTTAATTTCTATTTGTTTAAGGCAATATACAAAATATTTTCATTTTAAAATGAACTTAGCAATTTTCTGAGACTGAAAAATGTATATAGATTTTTATGGTAACTACACAAGGAAAAGTATTCATGGATTCCTTAGATAACTATTTGCAACTTTAACTTAGGGATAGAAAAAAATTGTGATTCATTGAAGTATTTTAGCTTTAATAATACATTTAAAATTCAGTATGAAATATGCCAGTTTATAAAACTTTCTTAAGTGGATTTCAGAAATTTTGAGTAAAAGATAATCAGGGTGAATCATGGATTTAAAAATATCATGTACTGCAAACTTTAAAAACACCTTTTCTTTTAAATATACTATGAAATGCTGCCTAATTGAGATAGACTCAAGTTATTAATGGAAAGTTATTATTCTGATTGTTCATAATACTTTTAATTCTGGATTTTTAGAGTTTTCGTCAATATGGAAAAATATGGTTTGTATTATTTTGAAGAAAATACTTTGTCCACTGAGCCTGACAGGCAGGACTAAAAGGTAATGACAGAGTAAATTATTTTATATAAAAAGTATTCTCCTGTTATAAATATGCTTATTTTCTTTCCAAACATACTAGAAGGGTATATACTTTTGAAACATTGTATCACATAGTCCTACATGTTTTTTTCAAGACTGAATTTTCATTTTGTGATCTCTTTTTACTAGGTGACACAAATTGCTTCCTGATTAATACTTCCTTTATAAGAAAAATACTGTGAGCTAAGTTTAGCTTTTCATAACATATCCTTTGATGAAGAATCCCACTATTGAATTGTGTCCCTCAAACATCATCACAACATAGTTTTAAAGGCTTCCACTTCCTGGGGGTAAAGGAAACTTTTTTTAGGCATTCTAAACTAAAAGTTACTGAACAGAAAAGGTACAAGTGTATCTTGCATTCTCATGCTTTGTTCTCATCTTTTCTGAACTATGGTATTGATTTGTTAAGGGTAATGTTGTATACTTTCACTGACCAAGGAATAGGATAATATAAAAAAAAAGACAACTGCCAGTTCAAGACAGATCAATCCTATCTTTGTCTCCTTCTGGATATATATGGTTATTCATGCACATCCCCTAAATTCCATAATACATATCTTAGTTTAAGAATAGAAATGGAAAAACAGTCATCTAGTTTCTTAGAAGAAAAAAATAATACATTTCTGGGTATTTTCCTTGTTGACTTGCCATTGAACTTGGTAGTCTTGACCTTGCTTGATTTCATTTTCAAGTTCATTCAAGAATTCTGTCCTATTTTAGAAAATTTTACAGTGCATTAGGAGAAAAAAAAAAAACCTAAAAAAAGTTGGACAATCAGCATTCCATGTGAGAAATTAAAAATGAAAACATATCAATGTAGCCTTCTTTTCCAAAGTCACCTATCCTATTTTTGAATATCACATTGGAACTATTTGAATTGCAAACAATCCATTGGTTCTGACAGCCTTATAACTTAAAAAAACTGAATGACCCAACATAAACTATTTTGAAAAGTAACTTAAAAAAAGAAATACCATACAGTGGTATATTAGCACTCTCAGAAGAGCAATTTATTATTCTCTGTACTCGCAACTTCACTTATCTAACAAAGAAAATATTCACAAATTCAAAACCTACATGGCTCACAGCATGTCAATTTTTTGCAGTGATGTTAGATTATATTTCTTTATTTATCAATGTAATTTAGATTCTCACATGTGGCACGAGACATAACTCATTAAGAAAAAGGATTAAATTAAAATTTATGTTAGGATATTTTGCCATTATAAAGCTTTGAATTTAACAGAAAACATGTTTCCATTCCTTTGCCTGACAATGACATATTTTAAACGTGTAGTTAAAGAACAGAAAACGGCTTTTCAATTACTAAATGCAGTGCTCAGTAGGACAGAAAACTTACTGCTTCTCTTAAATGCTAGACCTTTAAAACATTTGCTGGATGACAGCATTATAAGAAATACAGTTTCTATAGCAAAGAATTAAAGCTGAATATGCAACATTTCTTAGGAGCATTGAATAAGTCTATTTGTCCAGCTTACTTTGCAAAGACTGCGTAGAAAACAGCACCATAAACACTTTCAGTCCCCACACAAGGGCTAAACAAAGAGTCCTCTTTCTAGCCATCTAATCGGGTAATTTATTTTTTCAACCATCACATAAATCGAAACACAGCTGTAACCAATGACTTGCAGATCCAGTTCCCAGCCAGCTGGAATCAGTTCTGCTGAAACAGCAAGATTTTTACATTGTTCACTTCTGTACATCTGGAGAAATCATTGAGGTTCAAAGGTTACCAGAAAAGCTCCTTAAATAAATTCAACCAACAGTGAAGCTTTGCCTAAGGAGCTACAAACTCCACATTCACATTTACAAAATGTTCATTTCGTGAAATTAATGCTTTTAAGGACTATTTGCATCCTCATCAGTATAGACTTTATGAGCTGCTAGTTGAACTAAACACCTAAATGCCAGTTTCTTTCAAACAACTTGCTTAGGCTTCTTCAAACTTTTTCCTAGGAGTTGTCGCTATTTAAAGATGTTACATTAAAACATGATGTTACATGCAGCGACAGCAACCATAAGAACCTGAAACAAAGCCAGATGCTGGAGAGATGTGCCTATTCATATCTCATTTTTTTTTTAAATCATGTTTAGCCAATCTAATCCCCTGGTTAGATCAAATGAATGAGAAATACTACCCTAAAGGAAGCAGCATGGAGTACCTCCATCAAGCTGGGCAGGCAAAACCCCAAGGAGTCAGGGTCCTAGGGGTTAGCGAACTCGTACTTGAAATGTTCCACATGCAGTGTTGCAGCGAGGTGATTCTGGCATAAGAAGGGAAAGCCAAAAGGAGCAGCCACACTTGCTCCACTGTGGACGTGTCTAACGGCACAAAGGAAGGACCCCCAAGACAAAAACTGACACAGCCCATCCTTGATGTAAACAACCTGCCTTAAAAACCAGAACACCTTAAAGCAAATGAAGCCCCAGAGAGGTAAATGAATCCTTGGAATGTAAAATGGCACACATAAATTAATCCAAATGCATCACTTTCCTCACTAAGTTCATGAGAAAGATAATTTTATTTGGGGAAGATAACCACATTTTTTGAGCACTTGTCAACCCAGTTTTTATTGTGTTAAAAAATATACATACAAATCACGAGTTCACTTATTTTTTCCTTCCTTATTTATAAATACACAAAGCAAACATTATTTAGCCATCTTAGTCAAATGTGTAACTATTTGTATTACATTTGATCAACCATCAGTGACTTCTTTAGGAATTGTACCTTTTTTGAAAGAATAATAAAGTATATTTTCAGTTTACACTGAATGACAGGTATGATCACAGATTTAGAAGCAATTCCCCAATAGATATTAAATTCACATAAATTTCTTTAAGTTCATTCACTTGTAAAACATATGACTGACTTTTATGTCAGTTACTGTGTACACAGACTAGAAATCTAGTCTGAACAGTTAGAAGTGTGGTTTAATAAAGATTGGAATATTTAGTATCATGAATACCTTTAGGGTAATAGAAAATTGCACCTAATCAAAAGATAGGAGACCTGCCTTCTCATCTACCAATGTTTACTAATTGGTTGTGGAATCCAGAGGGAGGCATATAATCTCTTCAAATTTCCTATAGAGTAAGGATACTGTCTTTTTCAGAACCAATGTCTGCATTTATGCAATAATTTAAAAAATTATACATACACATGCATGCATACATACATACATACATGCATATATACACATAAGGTGCAGATATGTGAATTATATAAAGGCTATACAGATGGCAGGAATATTGCCTTATATTTATGCAATTCATTAAAATGACACTAAAGGGGAAATGTGATTTGGGATCATATTTGGCAATAATTTGTGTCTTTTTAGTACCAAACTCAATGAAAATTTGATACGTAAACACTGGAAAAATAATACTTAAATGTGCACTTCAAGTGGTACAATGTCAATAAGAGTGACATGAGATTATTTCTAGAGCTTTCAGTCATTCTGGACTTTAGCTTAACATATATTTTATCAGTGTCCACTGTGCTAATGTGGCTATGTTGCTAAAAGAATGAGCAAAATAGGGAAGAAATAGGTTCTAACCTCCAACAGCTTAACATGTAGTCAGACATTGAATTATAACCATAGTAAATATGAAGCATATTATTAAATACAAAGTGCTAGGAGAACACAGGGGAGTATACAATGAATCATGAATGCTGTAGAGAGGGCTCATAGCAGGAAGCCCCACTTGAGCTGAGACTTGTAAAGGTCTGTTAGAGGAGGCAAGCATACAGTAAAGAGGACAGACATCCAGTGTGATGGTAGCAGAGAAGGAAAGGCTGAAAGGTGGGAATTCAAGCAATATTTGGGAAATGAAGGGACCAGAGTGGTGGAATGTTAACTTTTGAAGAAACATTACTAGGAAGAATGAACAGAGAGTTGGGTTGGGACACAGTAATGAGTGGCTTTAATATTATCCTGGGGGTTGATTACTTAGGCAAAACTAAAAACTAAAATTTTTGGAGTAGGGATTTTAGATTAGTATACAATAATACCAATTCATCATGTAACCAATACCTAATCCCTATCTAATCTGGTACTGGCATTCTTCAATTGCTCCCTGGAGTAGGCGGTTTGTTATTTGCAATTTATTCACAAGAAATATGGTATTCAAAATATGTTAAGTAATGCACCCAATGGCATACCATACGCACACACAGAATGGCTAGAATTTGATTCTATCTGAATCCAAAGTTCATCTCTAATAGTTTTTGCCACACCACCTCTCCAAGTTAAGTGAGTCCACTTCTGAATCTGGATCTTGCTACTCAACAAGAAAGACAGTATAGCATCTGAGAAAGATCCTACAAAATCCCAAATTTTAGGAGTCCCATTGTATTTTGATCATTTTGGTAGTGACAGGACTCAACTTCAGGTCTGTCTAATCCTAACGGTCATGTTTTTCCTTCTGTTACATGGTCTTATTTGTCTAATTTATAATTAAAGCATCTGCCTAAATCTTATCATGGGAATTTACCAATGATTTGCTTATTTCCCAACTTTTGAAAATATTTAGGTATTCCAGTTCTGGGACATTAAACAGGACTCAAATCAATACTTTTCTTCATGCAGTTGGTTCTCTGCTTGAATTTCTTATTTTGTAGAACACTACATAAATAGGAAGGTGACAGGATTTATAATAACTGAGTAGCTTTTGCATAGCTGAATAACTGATTGGTAAGAGATGTTTTCTATTTTTCATTTTACAATATACCAGACACACAATCATAATACTAAACATGATTTCTTTAAGGCCTTTGCTTGTAATTTTTATTCATTCAGTTTTCTACTGCCTCATTACTCAGCCTTTTGCTGTTCACCTACTTTCTGATTTGAAAAAACCAGCTAAAGTGAAAACTTTTCTTTATCTGGAAGTCTTTCAGGGCAGCTACTGAATACTTTAATGTTCAAAGGGCATATCAACAAAATATCCTGTTCTCTCCCTCGTGGTAGCCTAGAGTTACATGATAAAAGGGCATTTACTAATACACTATTATGCCTATTCTGAGGAACAAGGTCAGTTGGTGGAAAATCAAAGTTGTACCAAATCTCCCATGAGGATTTTATCAAAATTTTACCTACCAGTTTGGAGGCTTTTATTTGCATTTCTATTTCATTCACATTTCTAACATTTTTAACCTTTTGGAAATAAGCACTTAAGTAACAGAAAAGTATCAGTATGCCATAAAACAAGGTTTTTTTTTGAGCGATCTAAATTAATTTTTGAAAGCACATAATCTTTCTAATTTGAGAATTTAATACAGAAAAGAAAGGCAGATGGAAAAGATACACTGGAATTTAAAACCCTGATTTTTTAATTTTGTCTCTTTCATGTTCTTTTTGTCAATATAGAAAGACTAATG
The DNA here is from genome assembly GCF_000260355.1 of Condylura cristata. Taxonomy (NCBI): domain Eukaryota; kingdom Metazoa; phylum Chordata; class Mammalia; order Eulipotyphla; family Talpidae; genus Condylura; species Condylura cristata. Next base: position 62,394,575 of record NW_004567104.1, on the reverse strand, counting down.
AACAATTCAAGGTTTGGGTTTCATCGTGAAAAATTATTAAACTTCCACATTGGATTATAAATTTAAACATGCCGAAAACAAAAAGTGCCATAAAAAGTAAGATAACATTTCCATTCTTTGAAGATGGAGTTGGGGCGATTTTATCTGCTATTTGTAAAACAAACTTTGTTAAATTGAAAAAGTTTTAACTGATTTCTATTTCTTAAAGTTATATTCGTGCATCCAAGCACGATGTTGGAAAGTTGTGACAACTTCTGGGTTTTGAAGCAAGAAATAAAGGGAAAGGTGAGAACTTCTTAGCTTCACGATCGTAAGGTTTATCAGAGCAAAAGAAAAAAAAAAAAAAACTAGTGAAATTTCCTGGGTCTGAAAGGGTCTTCTGACCCCAGTTCCAAATTGTAATAATGCCACTTCATTTCATGTATTCCTTCCCCTGCAAAAGATTTAGATTTGTAAATCACTAAGAAATTCAAAAGACATTTTAGACTCCTTTGGAAGGATGACCTTGCACTCATTTTTACAATGACTGGATGCACATAGACTCTAAAAAAACACAGCTATGACTTAGGAGAGGAAAGGAGGAAGAGGAGGTGAGTACTCAGGTTAAACAAATATAACATTGGGTCCTCCCTGGTGGCGCAGTGGGTTAGGACACACACAGCACAGCAAGTTAGCCTTAGCCACTTCGGTGAGAGTTCGAATCCAACCCAGAGGTGACCACATGGCGCGGCAGACCTCTCCTGTCTTGCCTGCTGCTCCCCTTAGCAGTGTACTTCGTCGATGATCTGCCTACTCTACTGCCCACTCTGTCTGTAGTGAATCCTCTCACAGCCCCTGCATCTCAGGCCTGTATCCCAGTTCCTTATGCATAAATAAATTAATTAAAAACCAAAAAAGCAAGCAGGGCCCTCCCTGGTGGTGCAGCGGGTTAAAGCACAGCACTAAGAAGCTAAAGCCACTTCACCTGCCCCGGAGGTGACCACATGGCGTGGCAGACCTCTCCTGACCCGCCCGCTGCTCCCCTCAGTCAGTGAGCCAGTTCTGCTCCCCACTCTGTCTCTGTGAATCCTCTTACTGTCCCTGCACCTCTGGCCTGTACCCCAGTTCTTCATGGATAAATGAATAAATCTTAAAAACAAACAAATAGGCCCTTCCTGGTGGCGCAGCGGGTTAAAGCACAGCACTGAGAATCTGAAGCCACTTCCGCATGAGTTCAATTCCCGCCTGCCCCGGAGGAGACCACATGGCAAGCCAGACCTCTCCTGACCCGCCCGCTGCTTCCTCAGCAGTGTACTTCGTCGATCTGCCTGTTCTGCTCCCCACTCTGTCTCTGGTGAAGCCTCTCACCGCCCCTGAGCCTCTGGCCTGTACCCCAGTTCTGTATGAATAAATAAATAAATCTTTAAAACAAACAAACAAACAAACAAACAAACAAATAAACAAAATAACATTATGGGTTCTCTCACAGGCTTCTGCTTTATTCCCCATGATCTTTCTGGCCCAAGAGCACAAACAGCAGTGCTGATCTTCCTCACCAGAACAGAAGGCAAACCATGGAACTATGGAGTGAACTCTCAGTCTCAACCATTCTGAAGGAAGTTGACCCATGAATGAAATAATTTAGAAATTCAAATCTTATAATTGTAAAGTGAGTAGTACATACCTATATATTTTGGATAAATTTTACAGCTTTTCCTTTTTATTCATTATTTTAAGAACATTCAACAGTGTGGAGAAAGAGAAGTCGTATTTCTTTACTACTCTTGGTCCATTGTTTAGGTAGCCTTGAGGGTATTTGAAAAGATTTATATCAATATTCTAGATTCTAGAAAATATTCCCATATAGATCTCTTTTAGCTAAAAAAGAGCATTATTTCTCTCTATATATATTTATATACATATATGTGTGTGTGTATACAAATAGATAAATGTAGATCTATCTATATGTATAAATTTCATCCTCTATTTCCCTTTTCCCTAAAGATATATCCTACATTTCCCTTTTCTCTCTCTCTAAGCATACATATGTATATATGTATATAAATAGATATATGTGATATTATCTATATCTATATATGAATTTCATCCTATATCTCCCTTTTCCCAAATAAGTAGTCCATAATGAAATAATTGTACTTCTAAAGAAAGTGTTTTATATATCATGGAAAACATGTTGGGCTTTGTATGAATTAAAAGCGTACATTACCAAAACAAAGGAACAGTAGCAACAGAATGAAATGGAGCCTGTTTAATAAAAAATGCTTATTCATTCATTCACTCCTTACAGTCGAAATTGTTTTCACCAAGAGGCTATCTTGAGCAAACTGTAGAGGTAGAATTTCTTAACAAACAGGCACATTTGACTTGCCTCATTTTTAGGACTATAATTCTTTAGGAGTTAGGTACTTTAGAATTTTAATGTTCCTTAAACATGTCTGGAATTTTGTGTTCCTTTCCTTGGAATTGTTTGCCTTATCTTCAAAAGCATTCAGTCACAAATTTAAAAAAACCCTGTAAATTTTCCTTGAGATGAAGTACAAAGTGTTAGATATTATTTTAAAATTATGAAGATGAGACCAAAAAGTCACAGAACAGTCCGTTCCTGAGGAGAAATAACAAGGGTGCATATATATATATATATATATTAATGAAATTACTAGGGGCCTTAGATTTTAACATGAGGTTAAAACATGTTTTCTTCCATATTCTTTGTTCCACTGGTTGATGTCCTCTTCCACTTGCAATTTACTAGACCAGCCTGCAAATGACCCACTACTCATCTCCTGAGCAGTAAGCTGGGGACCCGCCCTCTCTGCTCAGTGTTCCCAATCACTAGGGCAGGCCTGGGCCATTAGGGATCCTATCACACTGCACAAGGGAGTGCACTTCTGTTTCTATCTGCTTTTTGCTCCCATTCCTATCATTCCCATCAGCTTTTGGATAAATTTTCAGTTGTGGTGCATTCACCCAACCTGGTGACTTTGTGACTGTCTCTTTCCCTTTAAGATGTTAGCAATGGGCCCTCTCTGGTGGCCCAGAGGTTAAAATCTCAGTGCTATGCTACCAAGCTATTGCCAGCCACTGCATGAAGCATGAGGTCCACACCCCCTGGGAACTGACCCACATGGTGTAGCAGACTGCACCTGTCTAGCCCGCTACTCTTCTCAGCAGTGTATTTCAGTGCATCTTCCTGTTCTGCTTCCCACTCTGTCTCTGGTGAATCCTTTCACAAATATACCCCCCCCCATACCTCTGCCTGTACCCCTGTTCCTGTATGTATACATAAATAAAAATATATTTTAAAAAATACTTTAGCAACGACTTTAGAAAAAACACTTTATTAATTTTACCCAGTCGTCTCCATTTGAAGTTTCAGATAGTACTAGTAGCATGTGTTTTGTTAACAATTGCTGTTTCTATTTATCCATAATTAAAATATGCTTGAACTTGTTTTCAAATAACAGTGTACTCCCACTTCTTTCTATTTATTCAAACGAAATTCATTACACAAATTTTCATTACATTTTCTAGGCATGACTGCTGCAAAGAAAACCTTTAACTCAGCTCTAAGGCAAGATAACTTGAAAAGGAACGAAGTAGACACAAAGTTGAATTTCATATGTGCAATTGTGGCGATGATAATTTGGAGGTTGAATCATGAAAGAAAATTCTTATACCTTGATGTCAATTATCAATAAGTATTGTTTATTAATAGGTTGAGAGTCCACACCAAGAAGACCATTGCCTACAAGCCTGATCTGCTACCAAACGTAAGTTATTTTTTAGGAAGTTTTATTGAAGAAAGGATCTAATACATATATAATGTAAGTTATATGTATATGTATGGAAGGGGAACCTAGCAAGGCTAATATTACACAGGTCTTTTTCCTGCAGTGAAAATAAATGAAAACGAACGTGCTAGCAATGATGAAAGAACATATACATCTAGAAGCAGTTCAGGCTCCCATAATTCAAAGCATCACCTAGCTAAGTTGTAACCACGTGGAGACTCAACAAGCTGTAACAGCCACCACTTGATAAGACTCACTTCCAGTCTATCTGTCAAGTCCACTCCTATCTCTTCTGTAGGAGACTGTACCCACCTCTGCCACTGCCACCCAGAAGCCAGTTCAGAAAGAGGCGGGGTAAGATTTTATTAGAAGAAATTATGTAGATGGTACTAAGCAAGGCCTAAAATCTGAGCTTGAAAGAACCACTTAACTCTTTAAAAATCAGCATTCTCAGCTGGCTTATGAAACTGGATTTAACAGAAGCAAGAAAATAATAATTTAAGACCTAGACACTAGAAAATAAACATTCACAAAGTAGAATAATAAAAAGAGAGGAAATGGTGCCCTGCTACTAAAGTAAAATCATGGGCACTTCTGGTCTGATGTAATGAGTTTTGGCTCGTTCAAGAAATGTGGATATGACTGAAAAAAATGGGAAAACACAATTAAGTCATCTCAAGAATAAGAGTTTCTTTTTTCTTTAGAATATGTATAAGTATAAAATAAATTTAATAACAGAAACTTTAAAGAATTTGAATATTAAACTTTTTGAAGAATTACACATACAGTAGTTATTGACAGCTATTCAAAATTAAGGTATTATATTTCATTTAAATAAGTGGAATGAATGACAAGAAATATATGTAAGAAATATATGTAAGAAATATGTAGAAGGCCCTCCCTGGTGGCACAACGGGTTAAAACGCAGCACTGCAAGCTAGCTGCAGCCGCTTCAGTGTGAGTTAGATGCCCTGGAGGTGATCCACACATCTCCTGACCTGCTCCCTGTTCCCCTCAGCCGTGGACTTCATACATCAGCCTTTTCAGCTTCACACTCTATTTCTGGTGAATTCTCTCACTGCCTGTGCACCTCTGTCCTCTACCCCAGTTCTGTGCGCATAAATAAATACATATTTAAAAAATAAAGAAATATGTTTAAGAAAAAAAGATGAAAAAATAAAAAGGAAGTATGTGTTATTTCTTTAAAAATTTAGAGTAGTAAATACAAAACAGCACTGTCATGGTAAATCATTTGGTAGCAAAAGGAATATAATAGATAACTGTATTTCCTTTGAAATCCCATCATTTTTTTCTGCAAATAGACAATAATATCAAAATATCTATTCAAAGTTCACAGTTAAACAAAATATCTTACCCCAAACACTATCAATAAATACATCCTGTGTAAGAAACTTTTTATATGAGGGTTCGAATTTCAGAATTCAAAATGAAATAGACAAATACAACTTTATTCTGCCTTTAGTTTCCTGTGGCCTTCTCTCACCTCTTTTGAGACCTAATGTTCATTCTAAGAAACCTTCTATTTATATTCATTTGCTTGTAGTTGAGCTCATTAGACTACAAGGGTATTGGTTATCAGACCTTTACCCAAGGTTCCCCAGAAGGAGAACAGACACCTTCAACAGTTTCGGAGGCATTAAAAGTAGCAGCTTCAGAATGGGTAAACACAGACTATAAATGTTCACACTACATATTGTGAAGCGTTAATTGAAGAATTTTGATTTGGCGAGAAACACCCCTTTTCTGTACATTCCATAAGATGGTGGTGACATGCTTATGTGGGCATGTCACCTTGCAGCCATGCATTCTTCAAATGGCTTTTCTCAAGGACTTTCTTCCAGGACCAGACCCCTAACCTTCATTCAATCTATATTTTCAACACCCAGGTGCAGATAATGTATTATAAACTAGATCTGTGACCTTTCCCAAGGTTGACAGAAAGTTCTCCTGTAGAAGCTGCTTTCACTGTGAAGTTTGCCAGACAAGCACATGTGTGAGTCAGCCTTTGGTGTTTGATACTCACTTTTTCTTATTTTGCAAGAACTATAAACTTGAAGTTTTCCTTTTATCTTACTGAACATATAGTTGAATCTAGTTAAGATACAAATGCAGATATTATAAGGGGGAGGATTCCCCCCCAGCTAGGAAAAACATTTAGTGAGCAGTGTTACAAGGCATTATAATTATGTATTTTAAGGAACACTTTCTAATATTGATATATATCATGCTGGTGAAAGAACACCAAAAGATGTCAAGGTTTGATTGAATGGCCTCAGAGGAAACCCCTTAAGAGTCCAGAAAATCAGGGAAACCTGAAAAATATGGGAGTATTTTATTACTTTAATAAATTCAAAGTAAACTTTATTTTTTAGTGTACATTAAACTTGATTTAAGGGGCAGGGAATGAAAGTTGCTGAGTTCTAAAGTAACCTTTTCTTTTAATTGGCTGCTTTATAAAACACTTAGTTTTCAATTTTTAAAAAATTAATGTTAGTTTTTTAAAAAGTAGTCAGTTATTTGGAGATGGAACTAGCCATGATTTATTTAACAATCAGAATTCTGCATTAAAACTTATATTGAGAAAAAGAAAAATAGTAAACCTGTTTTGGCAAGTGATGTTAGATTATTATAAAGTTATATACATATAACTTTATACATATACATACAACTTTATACTTATAAATTTATAAATTTATATATATCTAAATTTATATATATATATATATATCTAAATTTTTATACATATTTATTTATTTCTTCATATAGAATGGGGTACAGGCCAGAGGTGCAGGGGCTGAAAGACAGTGGGGAGCAGAACAGGAAGATGGACTAAAACATACTGCTGATGGGAGCAGCGGGCAAGACAGGCGAAGTCTGCTGTGCCACGTGGGTCACCTCCCTGGCCTGGGATTGAACTCATGCTGCAGTGGCTACAATAGCATCATAGTGCTGGTACCACCAGGGAGGGCCAGAATATTGTAAAGTTATGAATGCATCATAGTTAGCATGAGCAGGAAACTCAGAGTCATCTCATAAACTAAAATCTGGCTCTATTCCCTCTAAGAACATTTAAGTAAAAATTCACTGATAAGAACCGAACACAATGACAAATGGAATCCACACACAAATTAAGAACAAACCCTTCCATCTGATGGTTATTTCTACAATTTCTAAAATACACAGTTATGATTCAGGTTGGAAAACCAAAACCAATGACTAAGTGGGAGTCACACTCACAGAGAAACCCTTCAATTGGATGGAAGTTACTAGAACTTTAAAAATATTTTTTGAGCCCTCCCTTGTGGCGCAGTGGGTTAAAGCACTGCACTAAGAAGCTTAAGCCACTTCCTCATGAGTTCGATCCCTGCCTGCCCCGGAGGAGATCCACATGGCAGACCTCTCCTGACCTGCCCGCTGCTCCCCTCAGCAGTGTACTTCGTCGATCTGCCTGTTCTGCTCCCCACTCTGTCTCTGGTGAATCCTCTCACCCTCCACATCTCTGGTCTGTGCCCCAGTTCTGTATGAATAAATAAATGAATCTTTAAAAAAATATTTATTTTCTAATTTTCATTTACAGTTTATACAGACGCAACTCATCCTGATAGTTTAAGAATGCCACTCACTTCTCCATGTAACTTCTTTCTGACAAGTGATATTCAATATGTACATTTTTCAAGGTATAGTGTTAGAATGAAGTATTTTTTATTTAAAAATTCATACTCACACTTGAATTTTCAATTTTCAACCCAGACAATGATTATTTTGAAGTTGAGATTACAAGAACATTTAAAATATGTTTGATCATTCTACTTGTGATCCTATTTATTTCTTGTATCTATATTATTTTTCAAAATGCCTTCAGGTTGGTTACACACGCACACACACACACACTAGACTTGAGTGTAGCTAATCAAGCAAAAATTGGAATACAAGATTGTAGAAACCAGTGGTTAAGTGGAAGTAAGTGACAAAGAAAGAACATACTAGACTAACAAGCTGCACTTGTTTTAGCACCAAATGGTATTCAGAATGTTCCAGATAAATTCTCTTGATGCTCCCCAACTGAATAACAGAAGTCCATAAATTCTCACTGGAGGGCTTGTCCTGTAATTAATTGTATCTCCTGTAGATAATTAGTAAAGGCATGGCACTTAAGACTTAATTTATTCTGCCTGAAAGTGTTAAAAACTACAAATACCAAAAGTTTGAAAAACATACCCTTCCCCCAAAACTCTAGAATTAGGAGTAATACTAAGTAATTTACAAACAGGTAAAATCTAAAGATAGACATTTTCAACTGGCAGGATGGTACGAAGAAACTGAACTTCTCTAGAAAAGCTTATTTTTAGCATTTAGCAGTTTTATTAATTACATTTCATGAAAGACAGACTAGCTTGTATTGCCTAAAATCTCTGAATCAGTTAGAATGGGTATAAAATTTACCTTTGACACAAGTAATGATTAAAGTCCCTTATTTTAGAATCTTATAAATATTTACATAAATAATTGGTCATAAAAGCAAAACTAAAATATGTCCAGAGTTTTTTCTGAGATAGACACATACTGCCATTCCTCTAGACCCATAATTTAGGAAAGAGAGGTATTATTAAAAGCAAGGTCATAATAAGCTCGAGGTAATATGCAATCATAATGAAAAGTAGATTCTAAGTCATGTCCCCCTTCTAATATACAGCTAAAATATAGTTTCAAAAAAAGAGTTAATCATAATGATTACCTGGTAAAAATGTGATCATGTTTGAAGACAGATGTTAATAGGTAAGGACAATGTAAAACAGAAGTATGATTTATAATGCAGTTATAGTACACACAGATAATTGCTCAAACTCACCACATTATTTTGCTTTATAATAGAGATCTGTGTGGAGCTCATTTTTAAACTTTAGAAGCTTGCAAAACAAATCACAGATAATGGATTGATAGAAGGTCAAGGGAGTAAGTCATCTACATGCAAATGAATCTCCAGTGTTCCTTGTCCATAGGTATCTGCATAGCAGTAAAGCCGGTAACATCATTCAGTTAATCCAGTTTGCTGGTTTACTGCTTCTGTTTGCCAAGAGTGGACTGAGTTTCTTGACATGTATGATTCCTATATAGCAATCAGTGGATCATGAATGTAGAAGGGGGATTTTTGTCTATGGATTCCATTTACATTATTAAACCACACAGATGGGGCAGCCTTAATCTACAGTAATTTTTTTAAGATTTAAAAAATTTATTTATGTATGCAGAACTGGGGTACAGGCCAGAGGTGCAGGGGCAGCGAGACGATTCATAAGAGACAGAGTGGGGAGAAGAACAAGCAGATCAATGAAGTACACTGCTAAGGGGAGCAACAGGCAGGTCAAGAGAGGTCTGCTATACCATGTGGATCACCTCCAGGGCCAGGGATTGAACTCACACTGAGGTGGCTATGGCTTAATTTAGCTTTGCAGTGCAGTGCAGTGCTCCAGCCCGTGGAGCCACCTGGGAGGGCCCTAATCTACAGTATTAAACATGGCCTCTTCTGTTCTTACACAGAGAAAATACCAGCATTCAATTAAGGATGATCAGATGGGGATTTAACCAAAGAATTAAAAGAGTAACTTAAGGAAGAAGTCATGGGACCTCCTATGTTTTTACCAAAAGACTTCCTTTACCAGAAAGACTTTCCTTTACCAGAAACTTTTGGGTGTGCACATTTTTCCTCCTTTCCCAATGGGCTTAAGACTTGCTTTCCCCTAATTACTAGGGGATGGATTACCAGTTGGGTCAGTTTGACCATTCCAGGAAAGTATCTCTTTCTTTCAGCTATGAGTTCTTGCACAATGTGGTTGGAAGTGAAGCTGGGCAGAACAAAGTTGCCTGTGGGGGAGAAGCCCATGAAATGTGGAGAATGTGCATTCTTTGGATGCTTGGAAAGGGTGACTGCCCCCTTTAATGACAACTACCCATTTCCACTGGTTTGGTTATTTCACTAGGAAACAGGTGCTACTTTAAAATATTCAGTGGGTTCCCTCTCTCTTAATCTCTGGCAACTCACTGCTCTTAGATTTCTGAAATTAAGCGTTTGAAACTGAGCTACCTGCTATCCACAGATGGCTGAGACCTTTTCAATTTTTGTTCTGTTTACTCTATTTTCATATGAAAGAACCATGTGCTTAGTGTATCTCATCTTGGTCAAAGCCTTTTAACCATGGTTAGCCCTGGAAATACAGAGATTGATAAGAAAAGGTTACTGGTAGATTGTTATTTAAAATGGCTTGGTGATTGGTAAGTATTGCAAAAAGTCTCCTGCTGTTTATCAACACATATCTACATTCATTCAGTGAAATGCTTTAGTTGCATTATATTAATTATTTAGATAAAAATTACATTTGTCTCACACTGGTTTGATGTATATACATTATAAAATGACCACCTCAGTAAATCTGGTAACATGCATCATCATACACTGTTTCACAAAGACATATTTTTCCAAATGGGAACTTAAGATTTACTCTGAGCAACTTTCACCTACTCAGTACAGAAGTATTAACTATGTTAGTATTCAGTATATTACATCTCCATGGCTTCATAGCTGGAAGTTTCTTTCTTTCCATCTGTTTACCCAATTCACCTATTCACCCCTTGTTTGGCAACCACTAATCTGTTCCCAAGTCATGAGTTTGTCTTGGAGGTGTTCTTTGTTATTGTTACTGTTGTTTTTGATTCTACCTATAAATGAGATAACAAAATATTTGTCTTTACCTGATTTTTTTCACTTTGCATAGTTGTCTTTCCACTTTATTTTCCCTAAAGAATAATTTATTTTAGTTTGTTTTTTAAATATTTATTTATTTATTTCTTACATCATTCTTCATTTTGTGCATTGTTTTCATCTTGGTTGTAATCCCCACCACCAATTCCCACCACTATCATCATAGTCCTATGCGCTCTTCCTGCCCAGTTTTGATCCTATTCCCCTAAAGAATAATTTAAATACCATGAAAAATGAAATAAATTGCTTCATCCAGTGAACTAGCTTTTCCTTAAAAGATTTTCAAAACAACTGATGAACTTCTGATCAAAACTCACTCAGGCACACAGCTGCTTTCTAGAACAGTCTTTCAAGTTCCTGAGTCACCCTAAGCAATCTTCATGCCATATTGCACTCCTACCCTAGTTCCTTCACTCATCTATTCTTGTTAATGTGCTTATGATAATTCTCTCTAGAGAATTATCTAGGATTCCAAATTATATAAATGATAATGATTTTCCTAAGCAAGCCATTTAAAACTACCATGGATTGGGCTTTATATAGACTTGTACTTGATATTCAAATTAATGTATGAAATGAACAATAATGAAAACTAATTAGAAATAGTATGATAATATTTAAACTTTTATGAATTTGCATAGTCTTTTGCCTACCCTTTTCTAAATTAGAGTGGTTATATATAATAGACATTCAAACCATAAGGCTATTAAAATAATGTTAAAAATACTAAACTAGAGCAAATGAAAAGGTACTGTACATCATCAATACACTGTTCTGTCAAGCCCATAACACACTGTATTATAGTAACCATTTATAGACTACTTTTCTGACTTGGGGAGATGTTAACCTATCTACCTTTGGATCCCCAGATCTGACATAACGTTTGGGAGGTCAAGGGTACTTAGCATATATCTGTTGAATGAATGAATACATGAGGGGAAAAAAGGGCTTTCTTTACTCTGCCACATGTGGAATGGGACCTCTTATCTCTGAGCCTCATAAGTCTCAGCTTCCTCATCTGTAAAATGGGTGAAATAAAGAGTTGTGAAGACAATGACATCGGTGTCAGTGCAACTATCTAGAACTGTAATGGCCTTGGTTACCTGGAGTTTCCCTTTGCAACCTCAGCGCTAATCAACTTGCCATATGTGAATCAGCAGAGTAACTAATGGGAAACCAGGCTCCTTTCTTCATGTAGATGGTAGGAGACAATGTCAGGTAAATGTGCAATCGCTCTGTGGCAATGGCTGGGCAAAGTTCAGGACTTTAAGGGGGCATGTTGGAAAGTCTTGACCATTTTAGTCTAAGACTGATTTCTGTCTGGGAAATATTTCAGACAATGGAAGAGGAGGTGAAAGGACAGGAGGGTAGAATAAGTGTGACTCTGTTTGGGGGGGGAGGGGGCAGTGCTTCTTAAACTCTGTCAAATCCCAACTCTGTTCCAAAGATCAAGTTACAGTGTTTCTGTTCTCTTTTTTGGTTCATCTGTTTCAAAGTTGTTTGGAAAATTTCTAAGTAAAATTATTTTTTTCTTCCTTCCATCATGTAGGAAGTTTTCGGTTTAGAACTACACTTCCCCAAATCGCCTAGCTCATTTAACCTAATTTATCATTCTGGTGATTTAAAAAATGTTTTAGAAATAAGAAAATCACATCTTTGAGATGCCCAAAAAAAAAAAAAATCAAATGTCCCTGAATATATTGCATATATTACTAAATTCATTTAAAAATCTGAAAGTATTTTAGTACACAGTGATTTCCCCTCTTATTAACTACTGGTATTATCTGATTTCCTGAAGGTAAAAATAACACTGATCCAAGAAAAATTTATATTGATACAATTAACAATTTAATGAAACTTGCCTTGTTATCTTGCTATTTGTGATTAATGACCATATGCCGTATATACTATTAGCATTTGCAATTTGTTTTATGTGACTGCAGAGTAGTGTGAGTTATATTTCCTGCTGACACCTGAAAAAACATCAAACCAGGTTCTAAGGTGAGTTGTATTAAAACACTGATGTCTTCAAACTAGTAGTGGAGAAAGCACAGGCTAACCAGGGACTAGATTTCATTGTTGGCCTAACTATAAACTAGCTCTGTGGTTTCAGATAGGTCACTTAACTTCTATTGAATAACAGTCCCCCTCCCCCCCAATCCTCCTCATTAATAGTTGAAGAAACATGGAAGCCATGTTGTGACAAAAGTTAGTTATAAAAAAATCTTAAAATTTACTTAAGGATAAATCTTAGAAGTATTTTTTTTTAAATCCCTTAACATTATCATCTATTTAAACACTATACTAGACTAAGAACCCTATCTCCTGGAACCCAATTTAAAATGTAAATGTAAATTCTACAGTTCATGGAAGTGTTATTACCACTATAACCATCTACAGATGCCTATGTTTAAATAGACTGTAGCAACATCAGTAAGGGCTTTCTATTTAAAACAATTTTGGTGGATCCAGATTTCCAATACATTACCTAAAAAATGATAGAATTAGGATGCTATTATGGCTCCTTAGGAATTTTTCTAGAAATCTGATTTTAAAATATGTTTAAAATAACAATTTCAGGGGTTGAAGGGAAGAGATGAACTATAGAATAATCTCCATAATAATCACATCATAAAGAAAACAGTTCACTTTGTTCAGTTGGATGTTTTAAGCATTATCCTTAACTATTCTCCATGCAAAGAGCAAATAGGAAAATCTGATGCCTCCCTGGTTCCTGAAAGAACTGCAATGGCTAATTACTTTGGGAAGAGATGAGCACGGCTTCACATCATAAATTTATTCCACAATCATTTTTCTAGCCTCAAATTTCTTAATGATAAGAAGGAGTCTACTTTAATCAGATTGGTTTCCCTTCTATTCCTAAAGCTCAAGAGATGCCCACAGGGGTCTAGAGATGATGTCACGCCGCAATCATCTAAGATTTAGGCCACAGTGAAGGCCGCATTCTACTAAAAATAAGTGGCCATTTAAATGCTACCATATCTTGTTTTGCAAATCTATCATCAGGCAGCAAATAATCATTTTTGGTGCAAAAGTTAGTCATAAAATTCTCCATTAGTGGTTGGTAATGGACCATAATATTACATGTTTGTAAAAGTGCATTTGGAAAATGAAATGCTAGAAGTAATGGCTATATAAGGAGTATTAATATTTATATGAGATAAATTCATCGGGACAAATTTTCTTTTTACTGACAACCTCTTGCACCAAACAGTTTTCCTTTTCTTGAGAAGAAGCTTTGAAATTCCCTCACTTGTCAAGCTATATTAATAATCTGCTTTGTTGTATCCTAGCCAGATTAGTAGAAAAATGGGAGTAATTAATAATTGTTAGTTTTACAATACATGTGACAAAATAAATTAGAAAGCAGTCTTAGAATATTAAATATATTACAGGCAAACAATATTAACCTATGTCTAAGTCAAACCTGAATGCTTATAGCAAATTTCCATCTTTCAACATTAACATACAAGTCTGAGAGGATTGAATTTCAAGCAAGTATCAAAAGAGAATCTGTCACCTGTAATTGTACTTTCAACATGGGGTTATATACATTTCCAGAGCGGTGTCAATAATGCTGGAGATGTCAGCTTCTGCCATAATCAAAATGGACAAAGGCACTTTCACTAACAATATGATGAGCTGGAGTCACCCAAGTATACACAAATAAATGAATTCCAACCCCCTGTATTTCTTGCTTTAAAGGGTATTTGTGGGTTCTCCCCACCCCAGTTTTGCACACAAATTCTCTTTAAAGCAAGAAATACAGGGGGTTGAAATTCATTTATTTGTGTGTAATTGGGTGATTTCAGTTCATTTTATCTTTAAAAAAAGTGTCTTTGACATGGTGATGGCACATGGGTGAACTGGGGGCAACAAGTCCACATCTGAGATGAAAAAATGTACAAAGTGAAGAATGATGTAAAATATATATATAAAATAAAATATAAAGCAAAGAAGTTGAAACTTTTTAAAAAGGGAAGTTTTTCATTTATATAAGAAATATGCAGTTGATCAACTCGCATTGGTTGAAGCTGTTGCCTTTGCGTTTCGCTAAGTGAGGAATATTGCAACTGTGATTAGGAGTTACTATCTCTTGAGCTTTCTTGATGGGACAAACACTACTCTGACATTTATTTTATCTTCTTCAAGAACTGTTGAAGTTGACACATCGGTACAGGAAAGAGCTGAGGCAAAGGGAAGTCTCAGATCTTGTTTAAGGTCATACAGCTAACACGTGTTTCTAAGTCTGATACTGACTCACCCGCTGTCTCTGAAGTGGGTGAGTTGATCTCTCTCTTCCTAGTGGGAAAATAATGCATGTAAGGTTATGGTTCAGCTCAGGTGCTAATTGCTAAGTGAAGAGTGTGCAGCTTTAAGCTGCAATTGGAATGAGTCTGCTGTTTATTTTCAGGACAGAAAAGTGCCTTTACCACAGAGACTCAATAGGGCAACACGTCACATCTATTCAAGAAACTCTGCTAGAATTGACACAGATTTTCAGGTTTCTTTTACTGTTGTCCTGTGGTTGAGACACAGGTCAAAGGCAGGGCCAAACCAGCAGAGGAAGGCAAAATTGTGCAGTGTGAGAACAGGAGGTGGGGAGAAAGGAATTCTGAATTCACACCAACTGCTAGTTCCCTTGCTTGCAAAGCATGAATTCCAGCAACTTCCCTGCTTCTTCTTGACTTATTATGGAGGAGAAACATGATAGCAGGCATGAAAATAATTCACAGAAAGGAAAAATCAACACAAGATCGGCATTATTAAGAAGTTATGGTTGGGCCCTCCCTGGTGGCTCAGAGGGTTAAAGCACAGCATTGAGAAGCTAAAGCCACTTCCGCATGAGTTCGATCCCTGCCTGCCCCGGAGGTGACCACATGGCGTGGCAGACCTCTCCTGACCCGCCTGCTGCTCCCCTCAGCAGTGTACTTCGTCGATCTGCCTGTTCTGCTCCCTGCTCTGTCTCTGGTGAATCCCATCACCCCCCACATCTCTGGCCTGTACCCCAGTTCTGTATGAATAAATAAATAAATCTTTAAAAAAAAAAAAAGAAGTTATGGCTGAAACAGCCTTAGACTAAAGGACTACTGAGTATGAGAAGACATGTAGAAAACCCACGTGTCAGTTTTATCAGAAAAAGGCTAACACTGTCTCACTTTCAATTTTCCTTGGATCTGTCTCTTGCATGTGTATCACTACAGTTCCAACATGAGCAAAATAACCATATTACAGAACCAGAAGAATTCCTGGATCTTATAAGGGGCAGCTTCCATGAGCCATTCCAGGATGCACAAATATTTCTGAGAACTTCAGTAAGTGAATTTGTAGAATAAGATGAAATTTGAATAAAAGGAAACACAGCGTTGCACTCACTTAGCGTTCAGGAGTCTGGCCAGGTGTAATGTTACATTATTCCCTTATTCCAAAAGTATCTAACTGCATTTTCACCCAGTACCAGTCAGATAGGCTACTAAGTAAAATAGGTAGTTTTACTTTTTTGAAGCCGGCAGGCTATTAGGGAAACAGATATTAAGCAATTAATTGAAAAAATGTTATTGAGTTTGTACTTTTGGTTTACTTAGTTATTAAATGAAGATAAAGGAGTCAATGATTGTCAACCCCCTCCTTCAATCTTACAATCTAAGACTGATTTTTTAAAGTGATGATCTAGAGAATGGCAGAGGACAAAATTTCACTTGAAAAATAAGATAGTGGGAATATCAGAACGTACGATTTAAATGCTATTAATTATATATTGTAAAGAATATATGGGATAAACAAATCTTGAAGAATGAATTCAAGTTTACTAGAAATAAATCAATTATAAACTTCTTAGAAGGGACAAAATAATCAGACTTTCATGTTCATCTTTATCGTATATTAATAATTTCCGCTTCTTATTTTCCAGAAGTCAAGTAATTTATAACATAATTTACGTCATCTTGTTTAATTCTGCACTAGCACAAGTTTTTAGTAAAAGAAGTGAGGGTTATAGAGAGAGCCAAAGTTAGAAAGCTTAGGTATCTTATCCCCTTCTATCATCTAACAACTGTTCATTAGTTACTTTTTTTGGCGTGGCTCCCTATGAAGATATAAGATAGAAAGATGGGGTATGAGTATCAAGAGGAAAAAGATGGGGCCAGGAGACTGTAGTTTTGCCAGGTGTAAATATATACTAATACATTGGACACATAGTGTAAAGTTCCTTAATGTCCTACAGAGAAATTTAGACTTTATTGCATAGACAATATAATAAAACATTTACAAAATCTGCACTACTTTGAGTAGGGAAGTACAGAGAGTAGAAGGCGCTTCAGTTGAAAGCAAAAACATTTTTAAATGTAGTTTCAATATAACTATTGTGCAACTGAGTAAAAACCCAACTTATATAAATGGAACACACTTTAAAAAATATAATTACTAATTACTTTTAAAATCTGAAGAGATAGATTTAGTGAAGGGAACTGTGTTCTAGATTTGTAGGTGACTATGCGATTTTGAAAACAATCTCCTGATTATTACATGCTTATAGCCATCTGTATAAAACAAAGGAACTGGGCCAATTTGAAAGGACAGATTGCCTTATTAAATGAAAAGACTTATTGTGTAAGAAGACATGGACAAGCAGATCTGTGTCTGAGGGGACTTGACAAGTGACATTTTGGAAGTCCTAGGTCCGTGATTCTCTGCCTGATACTGCACGAACTGCAGATAATCTGGGACTGATGAGTGTGGCGGGAAGAACCCAGATGGAGAGCCCTGCTCTTGTGAGCGAAACAAGACGGTTGAGCGCCGCTGAGCTGCATGAGTTAAGGAAGGCCGGAAAGAAACCCAGCCTGAGAGAAAGGGCGAGACCATGATATGTGTGCAAGGTTACCTATCCCAATCTCTACGCACGTGTAAAATATTCAGAGTCCAGGGTAATGGACGCAGCATGGGTTATGTGTATAAGATTTACTTTAGGATGGTAACTTATGTTTACAACTATAACAGATTCTAAAGTAAGTGAGGGCAACAGCATGAGAACAGCAAGTGATATTTTACACTAATTCAGAGTGAAATCGCTTTAACCAAAAATGTTCATTTTCTGTAAAAATTTTCTTCCAGAACTCTCAAAGAGATATTATAACTAATAAAAAAACACTTAGAATATTACGAAATTTGTCTGATAACATAACATTGAAGCTATAACAAACATATAATCCTCAGGATTTTATGCTGATGTTATCCACTGGTTGCCACTTAATAAACATTATTTGCTAAATTTCTTTGATTAAATCACAGAAAGTAATATAGACTAGTACTTTATATGAACCTATCAATCAGGAAAGTTTCTCCCAATTTTCTATTATTTTAATATAAATCACTATATTAATTTTATATGCCATTCCAGAACACCTCATGATATAAATCCTATTAGTACTTCTTTATTATTTCTATTTCCTTATATAATGAGTGGAGCATATTTGGAGAAATGGGATAACATACTTTATTATTTATTTAATAAAAGTTGACAAAAAATAGGTAATGTAATAAATTTGGAATTTCAGATGAACTATGAAAAACAATATAACATATTCAACAAAATGATACTTTTTACTATCATCTAGTATCATTCACACAATCATTACAATAATCACAGTACATTCATTATTTCATCTAAAGTTCAAATTTAACTGGGAGTCCCATATTTTTAATTGTTAAGTCTCTTTATTATTAAGCCCTATGTCTTCAAAGCCCAGGCTCTGCAATGAAACAAAGAAAGAGGGTCAGCAGAGAAAGAAGGTCTACTTTTCTTGTCTCACACCCAGTACCTATTTACCAAAGACTTACTTTAAAGGCCACAACAGCACTTTCATCATCACAGGCAGAATAATCAGCAGTTGAAAGTGGGCAAGGTCACTATCCCAGCCCCTAGAGTCCCTGGCACCATCATATGAGGAATACTAGGTGTTTGGAGCCCAGGTAAAGATGTTGCATTCTGGAGAGCATTGTGGTCAGCCCACACCCAGGACCTAGGATGGTGTGATGGGCTTTCTGTAGATTTGCAGGACAGGGTCAGTGTAGTGGTTCATGGCTGTCAGGCGCTAGATGCATTATATCATTGAACTTCAAACACCTATTTTGCTTTTTCTCTAGAAGTTACCCTACTTTGGGAAACCATCTTATCCCCTGACAATACTGATGGAGCCAGAGGAAAAGAACCATGTTCAAAGCATGCATGCAAAAAATAACTCACAGGGATACATATACTCCTATGTTCACTGCTGCACTAACCATAAAATCAAAATAACGGAAGCAACCTAGGTGCCCAA
Organism: Condylura cristata; assembly: GCF_000260355.1. NCBI lineage: Eukaryota > Metazoa > Chordata > Mammalia > Eulipotyphla > Talpidae > Condylura > Condylura cristata. The sequence continues at coordinate 62,375,667 of NW_004567104.1, read as the reverse complement.
GGACAGATGAGTGGATTAAGAAGATGTGGTATATATATACCATGGAATTCCATTCAACTATAACAAAAGATGAACTATTGCTATTTATGATAACATGGATAGGACCGGAGGGGATTATGCTAAGCAAAAAAAAAAAAAAAAAAAAA
>NW_004567104.1:62343128-62375421 GCF_000260355.1 Condylura cristata | reverse complement strand
AAAAAAAAAAAAAAAAAAAAAAAAAAGTCAGGAGAAGAAAGGCAAATACTGGAAGATTTCACTCATGCAGAATATAGAGAAACAAAACAAAACAGCACTGAACCAAAAACAAACCCTCAAAATCTGACTGTAAAACTGTGGTTAGCAGAGGTGAAGGGGCAATTTGGAGAGCGAAGAGAGGATGAGTTCAAAGGACTCTGGTGAAGGATTATGGGTGCCTTGGAGGAGGGTGTGTCTGGTTAATACATTTGAAGTGGCAGCCTGTATGGCTCAATCATACACAGTTTGTAAACTAACGTTACCTTAATAAAAAGTATAATAAAGTAAACAAAACACTGTAACCCATCTCACAAACTTCCTATTATGTAAAATGAAAATTACTTACAATAATATGCTTTCACTAAGCTGACAAGGCATACTGAATTTAATCTCTGAAGATTTAAAACAATTTTACTTAATTATGAAACACAGAGACTCACCCAGTTTTCTGTGAGAAATGCTTAATGTAATTAAATGTATCATGTAGACATGTGTGCTGGCATAAGCCATAGCGACTGGTTTCATATGACAATGACTGGTATTAAAAGAAAAGAAACCAATTGACAGAAATTATAGGGCTGAGCTATCTTCCCATGGCATTACCTGACCAAAATGATGATATAGTCCAACTATTAGTCTATCAATTACAAAGTGTCTATCACATCCCACTTCATATAAAGCCTATATTTCTATAGCTATTTTAATAAATGAATCTACTTCATTCAATAATTCATTTATCTAATACATATTGTCCTTATTTTTGGCTGGATGTAGAAAAAGAACATTTAATGTGTAGTAGAGGAAACATACATAAACAAATAATTAAGCAATAGAAATACAAGAAGACTCTAGGAACACAAAAGAGGGAAAGTTAAGAGAGAACCTATACATAGAGAAACAGAAACAGATAGGTATTTTTTTTTTTGAAAGATTTATTTATTTGTGCATTCAGAACTGGGGTACAGGCCAGAGGTTCAGGGGCGGCGAGAGGCTTCACCAAAGACAGAAATGGGAGCAGAACAGGCAGATCTATGAAGTACACTGCTGAGGGGAGCAGCGGGCGGGTCAGGAGAGGTCTGCCACGCCATGTGGTCACCTCCGGGGCAGGCAGGAATCGAACTCATGCGGAAGTGGCTTTAGTTTCTCAGTGCTGCGCCACCAGGGAAGGCCAGAAACAGATAGTTTTAAAGAGAGGGAGAGAGGGGAAGACAGAATGAGAGGAAGAAAAGATACAGAGACAGGGAAAAGAACAATTTAAGGACAATTTGCTAATTCTCCTTTCCTGGAAGTCTCTTTACAAAATATCCTGTAAGTAAATTTAAATGGATCAGTTTTCTGTGAGATAAGCTAAGGCTCCCCTCCACATTATATACTTTCATGTTCTCAACCTTCTGTAGAATGTATCAGGAAGTGACCATCACAGATGGGAAAGGAAGGACACAGAAGCAATTTATTGCCTCCCTTTGTTTTTATATACAGAGTAGCGACACATCCTTTATGTTTTTAAAATAAGAATGATACAGAAACAAAAAGAACCAACCCTGGAACTCTCATGAAGAGGGACTATAATTTCAGAAGGAATAGGTAAAACACTTTGTCTACCATGACCTGTCTGTGAAGATGATGTGGCTCATTCAAAAAAGTGAATCTGGCCCTCTCTGGTTGCAAGGGTAAAGCACAGCACTACGAACCTCTCTCCAGCCACTGCAGCATGAGTTTGATCCCCAGCCAGAGAGCTACTACATGACACAGCAGACCTCTCCTGTCTCGCCTGCTGCTCCCCTCGACAGTGTATTTTAGTAGATCTGCACTTTATCTCTGGTGAGTCCTCTCACACCCTGCACTTCTGGCCTGTACTTCCAGTTCTTGGAAGTATAAATAAATCAATCTTAAACAAAGCAAAAAAGCAAATCCATGCAGAAAGATCATGCTTGGGAAATCAAATGGGATGTGATTCGAAGAAAACCACTACTTCCTGTGCTTCCTGTGCCTGGTCTACCAATGTTATTCCACAAAATAAGACATGTGGGATGTCTGAGAAGTAAATGTACCGCACCATTTCATATGTACCAGCACAGACATATAACATCTATGTTTTCACCTCATATTATCATTAGACAACATGTTTGCAAAATGCCACACACTTACAATCTTTCATCCTTATAAAATATTGTAACACTTATTTGCATCATACAGCTGAATACTGTAAAGAAGATCAGTTTTGCAGTGGGTTGATGATGATTTGTTTAAGTTCAGATGGGCCTGACTTAAGGGGTAGAGTCAACTCCTACACTGCTGTAAAGTGAGGAATAGTCAATAACTATGCTCTAAGTTTGATGTGCAATGTCAAAGCTAATTATTTTAGAACAGGGAAAACTTTCTGAGTCCTCTGAAATCATATCCCAAAAAAAGGATGCTTATTAGAATGAGTTCTCTGGCAGAAGGAATATTTAAACAACACTGACATTTTTTTCCAAATAGACTCCCATCCCACTTACATTCTACTTCCACCGTTAGACTTTAAGCAATAAAGTTGAAAGCTACTTCTCTAAGAGGTTATAACACTCAGAGCAGAGCAGGTGATCAGCACATGTCAAGCCACATAAATAGGGATAGGGGGAGAAAATGGTGGTCTTCTCTGAACCCCTAGATTATGTAAGGAATGATACGTTAATATCATTACTTTTCAAATATCAATCAATCTCAAGTAGTCTGTAAGTAAGATTTACCGAATTTTTATGTTTTGAACTGCTGAAGACTTTAAAAACAAAAGTAATCATTTATGCAGTCTACAGAGGTGCTGCTCAATGCCTCTCTTAGTTATTAAAAAACAAAACAAAACAAACACTTTACCACATTCTGTTGATAAAATCCTAGCTGGAATATGTTTCCTATTTTAAAGTAACAATACACAACACATTTCATATGTACAGGCAGAGATATGTAATGATTATATTTTTCACCTCTTTTATCAAAGATACCATGTTTGCTAAAAACCACAGACACATGTAATCTTTCATCCTTAGGAAATATTGCTATACTTGTATCTTAATTCTCAACCTGCAGATGCAGGTCAAGAAACACTAATAAGAAGATCAGTTTTGGAGTAGGGGTTAATGCAGACTCATTTTGAAAAATTAGAAACAGAAATGATTCCACTAAACTTCTGTTGCATAGATCTATAAATTTAAAGAAATGAGGGTCTAAGAAATGTCTCTGGAAGCACAAAAGTTTCTGGGCAGTTGGCCATATGAAGCTGTATTTCCATCCTAAATGAAACAGAGCAAACCCACTTTCCTACTTTTATTATAGATACTTGCTGATTTCAAATTGCTGAGTTTCTGTCACAAGGGGCATTGGTAACAAGGTAGTTGAAAACAACTTTTTGGTAAAAGACATGTTTGTTTCAATCTTGGGATTTACTATTTATGTTTTGAAAGAAAACTGACAGTATTAAAGTAGGAGTCATTCTACCTAGTGGAATTTGGATACCAAGTTGATGGATTAAACAAAAATTCCAGCTAGAACGGGGAACATAAAAATACATTACAACATTAAAATTTTTCCAAAATAATTATACAAGTAGAATTTTCTGATTTTTTTTCAATATTTTCAGGAGAAAAAGTTCTTTCATTGAGTATGGGACTAGTAGAGGCTTTTTGTTTCATACATCATGCACATAACACATTATTTTAATGGGTGTGGGCATTCATGAGACCAGACCATTCATGAAACATGTCCAGGCATTAATACAGTAAATGAAGAGGTCATATTAAACTATGTTCTTATGACTTTCCAATAATTTGCACTTGAATGTTTAATATAATATGACTGATTTTCACTACCCGATTTTATTGAATCCTTCAAACTTTGAGTTTTTTTTCCTCAACCATGCTTCATAGGTTTAATTAATTAATCACATTAGATATAAATTAAAGAACATATAATATATATATATATTATATGGTATATATATAAATTACATAATATTTATATGACATATAAATATTATATACCACCTAATAAAGAACATATTTTATATATATATATATAATATTTATATGGTATATAATATTTATATATTTGACTAAAATTTGTACATTTAATCACAAATATAAACTATACCTTAACATACATATATGGATGAATGGTCAGACAGAAATATAGACAGATCTATAAGAGAAGAGTTTCAATTCTATTGGACGTTACTATGTAATTAGCTTCTGACACCACTAAAAGTATTAAACAGTAACTCAATGCAGTTATTAATATTTTCTGAGAATCATGAACTCCCATGAAAATATAACAAGAGTTGGGGCTTTTTCCTCAGAAAAGTAAACACACCTACATTCTTTTAAAGTGTTACAAATATATTCAAAGTACATAGAAGTTCATAGGATAAAATAAAGTTCATCCTATGGATCTGTGACCTTGAATTAAGTATTTGCCAATGTGAAAGTCATTTATACTTTCTAATTAGGTTTATGTTGGTTAGTTAAACTTCAGAAAGTATTGAAAAACCTCTAATGTTTTGACTTCCTTCTTTTCAATAGGTTAAAAAATTCCATCATGCTAAATGAATACACAAATAAGAGCACAATAAACAAAAAAGCTTAAAACAAAGAAAGCTAAAATGAATTCCAAATCAGTATTTCCCAAGTCATTCTCCTAAATCTTAATTAAACTACAGACGAAATACTTTTAACTCTCCCATTTTGCAGATTACTGACATTTTCAACAGATGTATCCAGCATGCTAAAATCAAGTGAGTTACTTTCCAGAATTGTTAGCTACATGTAGTTATTTAAACCTGAATTAAATAAAATTAACTAAATTTAAAATTCAATTCTTCAGTGACACTGCCCACATCAAGTATTTAATGACTACATATAGCTAGTAACTGTGTTTTGAACAGTGCAAAAAAAATATGATTATCTCAGTAAGTTTTAGAATATCTAGGTAATTCTTTTCCCACCAAGTGACTTACATACTTGCCAGAGACATATATGCTTACTCCCAAATCCGGTTATGTTCATTGAGTTAATATAATAATGTATCATTTAATAAGATTTATATAAACCATTTTAAATATAAACTAAAAGAATGAGAAAGTTCTATACCTAAAAATGGTGGAAAAATAAAATAAAATCCAACCTTCTAAAAAAATACTTTAGAGTTAGTTGTAGGTGAGACAGCTTTAAAAAAAATAGAAAAAAAATGTCATAGAGAAAATAGGATTCTGCTCTCAGATTTCTCTGCATTGCATTTACATTTAAAGACATCAAGTAATCAAAATTAGAAATCCTAAATGGTGCATTATGAGATTTACAGAAAGAAAAGATGATTGAGATCTATAATCAGCAACCCAAACTCAACAATTGTTCTTGGCTTATAAAAATACTAGGAAATAAATATATAGACAAATTTTAAAATTAAAGGTATTTTTCATTTAAAAAATATATTTGTGGACACATTAACCAACTACTGACCCCAACTGTATTAAATAGAATGTTTCTACAACACACAGTGAAACTGCAAACACATGTCTTCTTTATTACTATAAACTCAACGTTTTCATAATTGGCTCTGACATTTCCATTTGCCAATTTTAAGTTCATTGAATTAAATTATATTGAAAAAATTATGGACAGAACCTGATCTAATTCCAGATTTAAGAAAAACTCATCTTTTAATTATAACATAATAAAATATAATTAACAACAAAAACAAAAATCCTAGTTACTTTGCTTTTGAGTGGCACTCAGCTGCCTGACAGTAAGACTTTATAAAATATGAGAAAACTCAAACTTTGTGTTCATTCTCTTTAACCTTCTGACTGTTTGGTCTTGCAGATGATTTCTATTACATATCTATAGCATCAATAACTTGAGAAGTAAGAAGTATATGCCTGGCTATCATTGTTTTATACAGTGACATTCAATATGAATAAAATTAAAAACAAATATTAGTACTAGAACTACTACCATTATCACTACTGCTATAATTCTTTCATTAAAATAGCATCAAAATAATATTTCAACTGGTGTTTGTTTGGACCAGTGAATATCTCTTATTAGTCACTTAAATTCATGAAATACTTAGATAATTAGGGTGAAACATGTTTTGAAATAACAGCATCAGCATGTGTGTATTCTACTGTATATACCCTAAATATATTTGAAAGTATCTTAAGTACTAGAAATTATGCTGTTCAACTGTAAGAAAAGATGTAGGCTCATCAAAAATCAGATTTATTGCAATTTTTCTTGGTTATCATATTCTTCATAATAAATATCAAAAACTGCCTGTATTTGGGGGCCAAATTTAGATCGACTGACAAAGTCCTGTTAGAGTATCTTGAAGATGAGTGTGACTTCTTTGGCTTACCAGAGTCCTCATTAATTCCTCTTGTCTCTGCCTATTATATTGTCTAGACCCTGATATTACTGAAGTTTGTGAATCCTGCTAAGGCAACTTATATAATATTTTACAAGTCTTATGGGGGTGGAGGGCATGGACAGTTGAGTTTTGAAGTTGAACTTTTCTACAGTTACTAGTGCATAGCAACTTTCATTCTCCTAAGCAACACCTCATTATCTCAGTTCAATAAATTAATTGCACTTTGTTTAATGACTTACCTAAGATTATTGATAGGAAACAAAGTGTTTCTTCTCCAAGGAATCATTGCCCTGTATAGAAATCTCAGCTGTGTCTAAACGAAAGTGCATTAACTTTGGGAAAATATTTAAATTCTTTGGACCTCAGTGTGGTCATCTGGAAAGTGGGTCAATTGATCTCAAAAGTAGTTACCATTTATAAATCTAGATTTTAATTTCAACTGTGTATTACTTAACTGCTTACCAACTAAAGGTATATATGGCTTAAAATCTAATTTTAAAAGGCACTATCTAAAGCCCATATGTAAAACCCAAAGCGGACTATTACCGGCATCAAATAACTGCTCCAAGATTTCAAAGTGAAAAGATACAGTAAGAATTGGGGCTTAAGAGGGAAAAGATTTTGTGGCAAAGCAGGGACAGTTTATTTAACCTTTAACAGAGTAAAAGTGAGACCACACTCAAGACAATGCCAACTTAAAACCATCAAGAATCACCATCAATTAGACTTCTCCAAAGTTAAGTGATATTTCTAATTTCTCTTAAATTTTGAAAGCTTGAAGAACTCCACTTAAATATAGAATTGCTCCATTGTATGTTTAATGTTTTTATTTCATTAAGACATTTTGGTTTATTCTCCAAAGAGCTCTTGGATTCATGCCATAGGAAGAACACTACGGTAGGAACTACCTGGAGAAAATACAGCTATTTTTCATGTAAGGAACTTAGATTTATAATAAGAATAGAGAGGAGCTCATTTCATGAAACAACTTCAAATGGTATAACACAGACTGAATCAAGACTGCTCTCTAGACCTTAGACAGTGTTAAAAAAAAAAAAAACAAAAAAAAAACCCACAACTCCTAATCCCATAATGATATGGTTGTGGAGTCTAGAAATTTATCAGGTAACACAGGACTTTATAACTGAAGCACAAATGAAAGTGTGTAGAGGTTCTCACCATTTCTCATAAATGATCAAAGTTTAACTCAATCCAACAGGCTTTAACTTAATATCTGTATACCATTGGATACTTAGACTTACTATTAAAGGAAGTCAGAAAAAAAAAAAAACTGTGGGAATATAAATTGTAGGGTTATGAAGCTTCAAAAACTGAGGAATTCCCTTTTAAAGAAAGAATGAAGGCTTTGTGAATTAATTAATTAACATGGAGCTCGAGAATGTGATATTAAGAGGTAGCAGACTTGCTGGGAAGTAGTCGTGGATAGTAGGGCTTTATAAGTAAGAGATGAATTCTCTTTCGGTTGATGAAAGCCTGCACATAATGTTCTTTCATCTACGTTCCCTAGGAGTCTTAAAGGGACTTGCCATGGTGGAGCTAAGCTCAGTGACATGAAGAGTTATCCCTATCGTCTACAGAAGGGAAATGAGGCATGGGTGAGAAATAATGCCCAGGGTGACAGAATCCTGTATCACATCATTTGGGAATCACCTATGACCATGAGTCAGTGTTTGATGAGAGGGAGTAAGAAAAAATGATTATTTACAGAAAATGACTCATTTATTCTAATAACAGAGTTCATGTTCTGCTGGATTGTTTTCAAGAAGACTCAGCCCAATTGCAAAGTAATTTATCTGACTCCCTCACAGTCACTTTGGCCAATTTAGTTCATAATTATGAAGTAATATTATAAATGGAATTAGACTTTTTCTGGAAAGGGCAAATCAATTGCCTTGCAGTTGTTTTTCCTTTCCTTCTCTTCATCCCTCCTATCTTTCCTCTCTTCCCTCTTCCTTCCTTTCCACTTTAACTCCTTCCTGCCACATGCCACAAAGCCTAAAAGATAAACCAGTCACTATGAAAAAATATGCACATGAAATTTAATATCCTAAAATGACAAAAGAAATATTAAGTGAAATATGACTCAGTCATATGTGATTGTTTCCTGAATTTTCATACCTCCTCTGTGACCAAATGTGAAAACTATAGTACATAGTAAAACTTGACCATATAAAATTACTGAGGAACTATTCAATCCAGATAGTTGTTCTCCCACTGAATGCTAAGTCTCTCTGTATGGTGTTTCCTCTTGTATTACAATACATAATTTATCTTTTCTAGGAGTCAATACAATAGCAGTGGTCCTGAGTCTTGTTTTATTTTTTAAAAAATCCTATCAACTTGTCATTCATATTTTTAATAAAAACATATAAAGGAAACTAACCCCAATAACTGGAAGCACAAAAATTAGAGCTCATCACATGTGAAAGTATAGCATTCCAATGTAGTGCTCTCACCCTACAAAGAATGTTCACTGAGTTTAATGATATCTGCTTTTCAGAATTACAGTGGCTAATTTACCTTATATGCTCTGTGGCACAACTGACTTAATGATCATATCTACATGATCTACATCATCATTTTTCAACTGATGAGCTTATTCATCAATTTTCAACATACATAATAAACATTTCACATTAGCTAGACTAAAACAGACACCATGATTCTGTGCGTTTGTCATAGTATTTTCCATAGTATTTTTGTAAGATTAACTTTCACAGGCACACATGAGTGGCTTCTGTGATATTCATTTGAGTGCACTGCATGGAGATAGGTCTTTACTGACAAGGATAGTCTATGAGGTTAATCATTATATACATAACTTGGTCTCCAAATCTATAGCTAGAGTATTGGGATATGCACAAAAGTCCCCTTCCCCAACTACACACACAGGGTCCTTCTGTCAAGGGGTAAACTATTCATAATGGTGTAATCCTTTACCACTGTTTCTCCGCCTCTATGTAGAACTGCCACCAGTAGACAGAAAGGTGTGTCTCTGAGTCACTTTCATTTTTATCTCTTTGTTTTTTCTCGGACTCTGATTTGTGCACTCTTGTCTATGTCTTTTGTGTCTTGTCCATTATTTCTTGACTAGTTCTTAAAGAGACTTTTATCTTAGAGACTACTAATTTTTAATTTTTGCATAGCAGTGAAATTTTGCTTGAAAACCTTGGTATTTAGCTTTTAAAGACTCAGGTGTTCTTTATGTTGGTGGTTCAAAATTTTCCTCATAATTACAACTTTTGGAAAATTCTAGATTCTGAGATATTCTGGATTAAAAAATGCTCTATAATGACCTTATTACCATATAGTCAGGATCTTATATATTTAAAATATCTTATGTATTCAGTGCTCCATGTTGAATTTAAAGTTCTAATGTCATCAATTACTTAATTCTATGACCTCACCTCTCTCTGTAAAGTATACCAATCACTGACAGCATGCTACTGGATTTCAGAGACTCATTCAGTTTCTATAGGCTGTATATCACTATATATGTATGGTTAGAGAAATGCCTTTTTGCACATAGAAATGTGATTCAATTGTGAAAATATGCCCCAAAGTACATGTTATTCATATATTTCTAGTATAGTTGCTTTTAGTTTATAAAACAGATATGGTTGTACAAAAATAAAGGGTATACAGAATATAAAACCATATTTAAGTTGATGCTGAAAGAAAAACCATTCATATGGAAATAAAAGGATTCAAAGATTCAAAAAATATATACATATCTAAATTTCAGATTATAAACTAGGGTGAACTTATTAATAAAAATAATTTTCTCTAATTTTTTATTCTAGAAAAATTTCATTCCTAAGTTTTAAATTGTATATCTAGGATGAGTGGACATATTGAACAGTCAGAAACAAGTTAATATTATTATTGATGCAGAGCAGTCTAGAAATTAAATTTAGGCAAATTTTAGGACCAAAAATCAAAACTCAGATTTGTGATTACTAAGTAAATCCTTCAATTGTGTTGTACTCACTCTTTACATATTTAGATCTTATACTCCATTCATTTACTCAATAGACATTTAGTTCTATTTATTTATATGTAAGGCAACCCAAGGGAATACAATGAAAAATAAAGCATGGACTTTGCCCTCAAGGGGCTTACAGTCTAGTATGGAAAAAATAAACAAGCACATAGATAGTCATAAAATAAGGGAGAAAGTGATGTGTCATAAGAAAAACTCAGATAATATACTATGATAATCACTGACAGTCGCAAATATTATTTTTACTATAGTGTTTAAGTAGCTAATAAAAGTAGAAAACACAATTATGATTTTGAAAGGTGTCAAATTTTGTAAACATATACATAAAAAAACCTGCAATATTAGTGCAGTGTAAATCATTAAATCAGTAGTCATCAGTTCTTAAAAATACTTTATCATAGAGTAATGACCTATCAGAATAACCATCTTGCCAGTGTTTATAAGTAGATTCAAATGGAGTCATCTACTGTTTAGAGGTAAAAAGTCATTTTAATGTAATAAAGGTTCAAATTAATACTCATGACACATTACCTTCTTGCACAGAAATTGGCTCAACCATATTTAAAATGATGAAGAATTCCTCGATGGCTCAAGTGTGCTCCAAGGAAAGCTAGAAGGTTGTACAGTTAACTCCCAGGGTGTAACTCTAAACCATACAACCTACTACCTCAACCCGGATGCACACAGCTTCCAATGTGGCTTCAAACTCCTTATCAAATCTTCAGTCTGCTCCTCCAAATATGGCGGCCATATACCTAAAGACTTGGCAAGGATATAGATATATAATATTCTAACATTTTACTAATCAACTTAGGAGGGGTCACTAGGACACTCTGACTTCTTAGATTTCTAGCACAAATCAAGTAAAATGGCCTCTGACACCTCTCCTAGAATAGCTCTATTGCAGTTGATAATATTAAAAGTTATTAGCATTTATTTTTGTTTTTCAAGAAAAATAGGCTCAATAGTAACATGTGAATCTAGTTGTAGCTTTAATTTTCTTATTGAAGTTAGTTCACCCGACACTAACCTGTAGGGTGAACTAAAGCTCTGAACAGAGTCTATTTAGCTCTTGGTTTAAACATTGCTATAAAAAATTTGCTTCCATATCTGCTATATTGGGTTCCAGCTTGAATTGGCTGTGTTATGAACACTTCCAAGGGGTCAACAATTGAAGCATGCCTCATAAGAGAGATGAGGATCAATATATAGATGAAAACCAAGGGAAAAATAGAATGATTTCAAAACTAAGCACCTGGAATTTAACAGGAATTTGACTGCAATATTATTTAACAGCATTGCGCATTTTGTCAGATCACCACACTGACACAGACCCATAGAAGCGAGCTTGTGCGGTCCACTTCACCACAAGATCGGATCTACGGGTTTATGCCAATGGGCAACATCAGCTCACATGGGCTCCCAATTATTGCAGATTTTTTTTTTCTAAATATCAGATAAAATTAGGAGATGAAATCATTTAGTAGGATATTTGAAATATTAAAATGGTCTAGGTATGCATATTTCCAGTTAATGGCCTTCATTAATATTCCAACCTAAATACAGGTTTATGTATACAAGAATGTTCAAAATAGCATGTTGAAGCTTTTGCACGCATTACTTTTTAATAGTGAAATTTTGGAATTAGAACATTCTAATTAATGATGAGTTTTGAAGGAAAAAAGTAAGATCCATACATGCATGTATGAATTATGTAATTGTGAGGCATGAATGTAACCAGCCTATAATTATAACTAAATTAGCTATTTAGCTAGTTGTATAAAGTTAGACTGTGCTTGTTTTAAATCTTAAAAAGTTCAGTTAGTGGTTTCAAGGAATTGGTAACATAACTTTCTCAAAAAACAAGTAAAATCTTGTTGACCAGGCAGAGAACACAGGAAATTATTTATAAGTCTTAAATATATACATATGTATCTATAGTAGTAATAAAACTGAAAATAACAATATTTGGATAATTAATATCAGAAAACTAAAACTAATGACTATTAACAATAGCATTATTACTAATTCTGAGCACCAGCTTTTACACTATTGCATGACATACATAAAACAGGTATCTCTTAAACACAATATATTTAAATTTATTTTTTAAAAAAAGATATAGATAACAACATAACATTGGCTACTAACAAGTTTTATCTGGTCAACAGGTCATAAGAAAATAAATTGTTAAAAAAATTTAAACCACCAGACAATAAGCAAATATACAAAGGCTAACTATCAAGGTAGACAAACACAGGTATTTTAAGATTCTAAGCTCAAAAACAAAATTACAAGTTGTACAATCACTAATTGTTCACTGATATCCATAATATTTAGCATTTTAAAATTATATCTTCACTTGGAAAAATATTGACAGTATACAAATTTATTTAGTGTTTTTGCACGTCTTGAATAAAATGTCCTATAGATTTTATGTACATAATTTGGCCTATATAATTTTTAAGTATTCTTTGTTTTCAAATTATTCCCCAAATTATTTAAAATTATAGTAAAAAAAATCAGGCATTCAGTTGTAGTAAAATATTTCAGTATATATTTAAGTATATATAGTTGTAGAACAAAACTTAGATGTCAAAAGATATTTGCTTTGGGCTTAATCATAACTATAAAAACATGTTTTGGCTATATTCTTTTATTAGATCATATTTTTTTAAAAAACACAGATTTATTTTCTTCTTTCAGATTACACTTTTTTAAACATGGCATGGCAAATGAGAAAATTGTTTTTTTCCCCCTAAAAAACTTTCTATTTGACCATATTTCACCTATGATATATGTTTGGGTATATAGCTACATTTTCAAAGGAACTCAACCTGTACATTGATCATAAATTCAGACAAAAATTTTTCTCAAAGGTAGGTAATATTCATTTTCAAACCATTCATGAAAATTCCTCAGCTAAATTCATAAAGAGGATGAAGCTATTTTTTAACTCAACACAGTCAAAATCACTGTCTTTTTCTTTTAAAATATAAAATATGAATTGCTTGTTGGCTTTTTATTTTTACCTGAGATGATTTTCTCCTATGATCACTTTCTTCACTTCTCATATCCATTTTAAGTTTTTCCCTAAAACAACCACAAAAGGAGAAATATCAGATAACTGCTGTCTAGGAGAAGCATCTGGGTGGATGGTGGGAATGAAGGTAGACGATCGAGAAGAAAACACAATATCAAAATGGGCAAAACCTTTTAAAGTTTTTTTTTTTTCCTAAGGCTTGGAAGACTCATCGAGCCCCACCCAGGCTACTCATATGACATATAATGTGGTTTCATAGTTTGCATTTATGCCTTCATTTCAGTTGGTGTTGTTTTCACAGTAAGTTTTGAAAGTGAAAGGAACATGGTTGTTAAAGAAGCGACTAGGTTTTGCACAATGAAGTAGTGAAAGCTGAAAAGAGATTTGGATTTGGCATGGAGCTTAATAAGATAATTAAGAGTGTAGAGATTAATGGCTCCTAAAAATAACATTTAAAATAATGTTTTTCAACTAAAGGATCTTGAAACTTGAAAACAGGTTTATAAATGTTAATTAAGCTTGTGAAAGTTGACGTTCCATTAGCTGAGGCAGCATAAAGGAAAAAGAGCTATTTTTAAAATAATTAGTGAACAATAACCAATAAACTTAATAAAACATTTTATTTGAATGTTATCAGTATATAGGATATTTGTAATTTCCCTTAATTCTTCAAAGAATAATAAAAAAGCATTTTTTCAGTTCCATATTTTCTCATTGTTTACCCTACATGTCTTCAGCATAATAAAATATGATTTTAAAAGCACAATCATGTGTTTAAAGTTTATTCTCTTCATAGAAAATATGCATCAATCCTTAATATGCAAATTATAGCCTTCATGTATATATGATGTGTCTTTCAAAAGCACTTTCTCTTTTTAGTAATTTTTAAATATGCTTAGCTAAGCTTAGAAACAGTTTTAGTCAAAATTAAAATAGGTGGAATACATCTGCTAATCCTTTCCCCATTGAACCAGGCAAAACTGGATTTTGCTATAAAACGTTTAAATTGCTTTGCAATTTACTTCTGCAAAACACAAAATAATTAGAATGCAATGCATTTCTCTGCTGAGGCAATGCACTGCTTTAAAGTTAAAACAACTTTGTATGTACTTTTTCCATTAAAATCCTTAATGGATATTCCAATGCTGTTAACAATTGCTCCAAGATGAATGTATCTTTTAAAATAGATTTTCAAAGAGAGTATTATTGTAGTACTAGTTTCTTTTCAACTTATTAACTGAAAATATGACCTTTTCATTCCTATTTCTATTAAACTATAAGCCTGGTAAATAATTTAAATATAACTTTTCCCAAACTTACTTTATTTATCAGAAGTTCAATGCATATTCTAATATGACCCCGTTCAAGAAGTTCAAAAAGTTTCTTCTTTCACATTTCAAATTATGTCACAGATATGAAAGACTCACTTTCTTCACCAAGAGCTAAATGCTCACTTTTCTTAGACAGCAGAAACTAATACTGTACATGAAAAGCATAGACACATTTTAATGACTTTCCCCCACTTCTCTGTATAACAAAAACAAAAACATGTACCATATTTTATACAGATTTTTCCAATTTTTACTTAAGTTTCTATTCTAATCAGAATTAGAGCAAGAGAAAAAAGAAAAAGTTAATAAGAGTAAAGTGGGTGATGAATTAAATAAGAGTAACTTGAAAGTTTAAAGCTCCCCTCTTATATAACAGTAGACTTAAAAAGAAACAACAAAAAAAGTTATACCTGATATAAAGGTGCGATTTCACCAAGTGCAAAATATTGCTACTTATGCCACATTTTTGAAATAACAAAAATAAAGAAGGCTGATTGGTTATGTTGCCTTACAAAGCTGCTTTACAAAGCCCGATGTCTCTGGAGTTATACAAGCCAATGGTTGCTTTTTTTTTTTTTTTTTGGTTTGTTTTGGTTTGTATTTTTGTTTGTTTGTTTTTGTTTTTGTTTTTAGCAGGAGCATCTCTCTCTCTCTCTCTTTTTTTTTTTTCAGCACTGTTGCATGTTGCACTGAGCACAAACTCAGATTTTTCTTCAGGACTCCTGTTATTTCTTGGGGGAAAAAAAAAAAGATCAGGGTCCTTGTCTTCTTTTTCTTCCTTCTCGGTATTCCAGGCACAAAGCATTGCGCAGAAGCTGCACCAATCCTTGCCGTCTCTGGCAGCAGAGTGATAGAAGGTGGGAGAGACCAGGAATCCTTCCAGGCTGTGCTGACTTTAGAAATGAGGATCGTACACGTTTGTCTCCTGAACCAAAAGGGTGAGAAGGCAGGGTGCCAGCTTGCTACATGGCTGCAGTGATCTCATATTCACTGCTGCTGTCGTTCTGTATGCCCAGTTCAAATGCCTGTTCATTATAAACCAAAAGAAAAAAAAAAAAAACTACTTGGATTCTTCAGCAAGCAGAAAGGGTATTAACATTAAAAAAAAAAAAAATCAGCCGTAAGAAAAGGCAAAAAACAAGCACATACAATTTAAGGATTCACTTGTTATGCCTGAATATTCTGTTTATATTTTTCCTTTTTTTTTTTTTTCCTATTTAGAGATAAGCAGTAGAATTTATCAGGCGTGAAAGGGACAGCCTCCTGGTGGCCTGCCAAAAACCCAGAATAAAGGCGAAGTTGTGCTTCAAAGCTCAGTCGCTTGCTGAGTCTGGCTAAAGTCAAGTATTAAGATCCACCATTTTCTGAGCCATGCTAGAAAAGAAGAAAAAAGTCAGGACCGTTGCTGCTTTCCAAGTCTCCGTTGGCACCATCACAAAATCTCAGTCGTCAGGTCACATGATTCTCCGCCAAAATGTAGAGTGAATTCCCATCAACCATTCTGCTGATACTGGGAAGGCAGCTATTGTCTCGGTTTAGACCCAAAGTTCAGCCCACTCTTCATTGAATTAGCTGAAAAACGCATCACCTTTGGGGGCTGGGAGTCATGGAAACGTCTACCTGGCAAGCTGCCCACTTTTTCTGCCCATCAACCAGAGATGGGATTGTACTGCCTAATGCAATGATGACTTGGAATGTGAAGAGTCGTCCAAAGTGAATCTGATTCTTGCAATGCCTGTTTCAGTTTGCACAGAAAACTCTGGCTTCTTGTAGTTAGGAGGAGGTGGGGTTAGGGGGGAAATCTTTCCTATTAAATGTAGCAAATAAAAGTCTGAACATGTCTACTCTGCAACTTTATTTCACAACCAGTCCAAATGGTTATCAAATGAAAAGATTGAATACCAAAGTTTTCTGAGTTAGAGGTAGATCTTTCTGTCTCCCTTTCCTGAAGAGGGAATGCAACAAGCCCAGGGACATTTGTGTCAGTTTCTCACACTAAGACTTAAAATCTTTGATATTCTTTTTGGTTTTTATTACTTTCTGATTTTATCTGGTGCCGACTGGGCCACGATGTCCACTAGCAATGGTAGGAATGCATTATTGCTGCCATCTCTGGCAAAGAGTCCCCCTGAGAGAGCCAGTTGTCTCTTCCAGGTCCTGGGCAGTGCTCATCAGTTCTGCCTGCACAGTTGCTCTGCAAATTTGCTGAGACTGACTCACGGGAGAAGTGCTCTTTCTGTGCTTTCACTAGTTACAGTTTGCCTTTGAAAGATGCAGAGAATATATCAACAGCTCTTAAACAATAGAAGGAAATGGTTCCTCCTCTCCAATGAATTTTGACTTAGCCGAGAGTGAAAGTTCCCATGGCCAAACACTACTTTCTAACAAAAGTACAGTGAATTAAATCTTTCACCACTTTTTTAGCAGAATCTAAAACCAACCAGGAAAGCAAGCATTATAGTATTCAACCAAACACTACAGCAGTTCTAAAAAGAATCATGTTCTCCTACCTGCATTAAACATGTCTCAGTTTTAGGGAAATCTTCATCTAAAGTATAATTATGCTTGGAAAAAATGTCAAAGTATAGTCAGTGGAGTTTTATAAAAGTATGAACTGATGTTATCCCATCTCCAAATATACATACATATCTCACACAATACAATCTCATCCAATACATTGGAAAAGATAATTGAGCTATGGCTTGACTAATAAAAGAAAAGCAGGGAAAACAAGCCTAAGAAACATAATATATACTAAAAGCGGTATATAATCTTTTCTCTGTTCTGATCTTCTGGTTATTTTCTTTGGGACTGCCAGGAGCACGTCTGCCTGTAATGTGTATACGTGAAATACTCTGCTGTTCTCTGCATGTTGAACCCATAACTCAAAACTTTCTAAATTGGAACACAAACATTCACTGATATGCTAGATTGCAAAATTTTGGACAAAGTTTGTTCACATCTTAAGCACATGCTTCACTGTCTGGTGGGGGATCAATAACATCAAGTAACCGCCCCAGCTCTCGCACAGTAAGAAAACTTTAAATTCTCAGCTTTAGCAAAGTGAGTAGAGGATACTTTAAATTCTCAGTACTCATTCATTTATTCAGCAAATAGTTATTGGTAGTCATATGCTTCAATCTTTTTGATCAGCTCAAAAAGACTGATGCGGTCAATCTTTTTGGTGGACTCAGGACAATAGCAATGATGCCAATGCTTCCTTGGGGAGTCATTCAGTAAAAACTTACAAGGGTGCAAAGCTCACTTCTAAAAAGAGGTGCTATAGGTTCTAGTGGAAAATTTACTGGTAAAAAATTAGTCAGAAAGCAAGCTGGCAGCAACTGGAAAGTGGAAGTGATACATACAGTAAATAGATTACAGCTTAGAGAGGCTTTATCTGCCTTACATTTTCTATTTTTAAGGTAAAATACATTCATCAGAGTTTCATAATTCTGGTTAACTGCCTTTAAAAAGAAAAGACAAAGAAACAGGATTTGTTCAGTTCTAGGATGATGGATAGAATATTTTTCCTAGTCTTGCTGTGTACAACTGAAATGATTGGCTAGTACCACAGAGTAAGTATAAATAGACTGAAGATGAAGAAGAGAGAGGCCAGACTCTCAGAGTCTCTTGAGAGAGACTCAGGACCCAAGGAACACATAACCCTAGGCACCTAGGTTGTAGCTGAAGAAGACTGCAACTCATAGCAGTCAACTGTTGTCCCTAGTCCAAAACCAGACCAAAACCTATAGAAAGCTGGTTCTCTCTAGCTAAGGGTTAGGAAACATGCAACCCAACAAGCCAGGATTCACTAGGACAATACCACTTCGCTCTAGTCAATCAGCACAACCAGTCAAAGGTAAAGACCAAGTAGAGAGCTCAGTGCCAACCCTTACTAGGTAGCGACACGGTATCCTACTTCCTCTCCCTAATCCCAGGGTGCTGTGGGGATGTCTGATTAAGGAACTAGAACTTTTTCTATGTCAGGGTAAATGAGTTCTTCAACCCTGTCCTGCCAATGCAGTGTCACTGGAGACTACAGAGTCTGGAGCTCCACCCTCAGCCCAGCAGTCATGAAGCTCTCCACATCCTTCCCTCTTAGGTAGTATTAGACAGAGGCTCAGTGGTGAGTCGAACATCAGAAACTGTTGAGAACTTATACCCACCACCTTTATCTTCAACCTATATATAAAGTACTGGCAGAGACCATGATCAGAACAGTAACAAACTCCCAACCATCTTAGCCATGAAGGCATCATGGAGGCCAATGAGGGCACAAGAATACATAATGCCAGGCAGGTAAGAAGAGGACCTCTCACTGACGTGTCAATGATGGCTAAAGGGGATTCTAACACGCATGGCAGTGACAAGGTGGTATCCCTCAGTCCCTGCTGGAGTATGGATCCTGAAATGTTAGTTAAAATGGAGGTTTATAGAATATGCAGACTCATAGTATGATCACTAAAATGTGCAAGTTTCAAGGGAAAATCACTTTTCTTATAAAAAATCAGTAAAGTCTCAACACATTAGAACACCAAGATAATAGAGAATTGTCTCACAAAACTTAAGAACCTATCTCGAAAATGCTTCAACAATTATGAACCTCGTTGATATAAAATAAAAAGTAAAAACATTAGCTAAGAAAGAGGATATATAAAAGAATTATGATAGAAATTTCAGAACTGAAAAATACAATAAATGAATTAAAAACGTAGAGGGAAAGGAAAAAAATCAAGGAACTGAAGGTTAGAGTCACCCAGTAAAGTCACCCAATCTGAATAAAACTTTAAAAATTTACTTAGACCAAAGTAAACAAAGATGCAGGTAACTGTGTAACTGTTGTTCCAGAAAAGAGGAATTACAGTTTGAGGCTTAATTCACGCTCAAAGAAATAATGGCTAGGAACTTCCCAAATTTAGCAAAACACATACATATTCAAGAAACAGAGCAAGCCGCAAACAGGAAAAACCCAAATAAAATCCACACCAAAACACAATGTAGTCAAACTCCTTAAAACTAAAGACAAAGAAAAACCCTTTAAGACAGCAAGAGAAAAACACAACCTTATCTATAGCAAGTAAGCATTTCTGAAACACGACTTTCTAGTCACCAATCGCAGAGACCAGAAGGAAAAGACACACCATTTTTAATGACTGAGAGAAAAGAACTGTCAGCTCAAAATCCTATATATATTTTTAGGAATTTAGAGAAAATCATGACAATATCAGATGAAGGAAAACTAAGTTAAATTTTCAACAGTAGACCTGTCATTAAAGAATGGCTAAGGAAGTTGTCTAATGAGAAAGAAAATTATGTTAGAAGAACTTTGGACTTTAGAAAGAGGGAAAGAATACAGTAACAAATATATAAGTAAAAATAATAGAGTTTCCTTCTCTGGAATTTTCTAATTTACTGCTGATGATGTAAACAAAAATTCCACACACTCTGATATGGCACTAAATTCCTAATAACTGGAATACCTATGATAATAATATTATGAATGGGTAAATATAAAGATACAAAAAGAGAAATAAAATTTAAAGTTTTGTACCTCCCAGTGGTGGAGGGGTTAAAGTCTCAGGACTATTAAGTAATCACCAGCTACTATGACATGAGTTTGATCCCCAGCCAAGGTGTTCACCCACATTCACAGGAGGCCTCTCCTGTCTTGCCTGCTGCTCCCCTCACAATGTATTTCAGTGGATCTGTCTGTTCTGCTCCCCACTCTGTTTCTGGTGAGTCCTCTCACACATAACCCCACACATACCTCTGGCCTATACCCCATTTCTTGAGTACATAAATAAATAAAAATAAATATTTAAAAAAATAGTTACAATTCACACGAACTGATTAAAAAAGGCACTAGTATACACTGATGACACATATACATGTATACACATATATGTATGTGTAATACACATATGCACACATGTATATTCATGTATATATAATCTAATATAATACATCCAAAGCACTAAAGCCTCAACAGCATCATCAAGCCTAATACATATTTAGAGGGCCAACCACCCAAAAACAGCAAAATACCCTCTTTAACTGCCCACAGAGTATTTCAAGACAGAAGATATCATGGCTCTTAAAGTGAATCTCAGCACATTAAAAATAAGTAAAATCACACAGAGCATATTTTCTTACCTCAAGAGAATAAAACTAGAAACCAATCACAAAACATAACAGGAAAATCTCTAAATACATGGAAATTAATTAACATACTTCTAGCTAGTCTATTGATCACAGGGGAAGCCTGGGGGAGGGGGGATACAATGAGGGACCCACCAACCAGAGAGAGAGAGAGAGAGAGAGAGAGAAGACACAAATTAACAATTTTAGAAATCCACAAGTTCAGGGATGAAATCCTACCAACATCTAAAGACTATAATGGAAAACAATAAACACTAAACACTTAGACTAATTGAATTATATGGTTTAATACCTCAAGCACAAATTACAACAACTAACCCAATATGAATAGATTATTTGAATAGCCTTATGATTATCAAGGAAACTGATTTTAAAATTCCTTCCAAAAGAAACGTTCAGTCTCTGAGGATTTTTAATATTTTAAGCAAATATCAAATATTTAAACATTAATTATATCTAATTTAACATCAATTGTACACCACTTTTTGAGAGATTAGAAAATCAACCATTTCCAACTTATTTTATTCAGTTATCAAGCTCAAAGACAGTAAAAAAAAGTATAAACCAGTATCTGTCAAAAATTTAGATTAAAATAGTTAATATTCACAAATAGAATTTGGCTACATATAGAAAAATTATACACCATGACTAGCTGAAGTTTATTCTAGGGCTGTAAGTATTCCTCAATATTTAAAAATCAATATAATCAATCACATTAATATGCTAAAGAAGAAAAATCACATGATAACATTAACTGAGTCAGAAGAAGTAAATGACAAAATTTAGCACTTATTCATGATGGAAGACTCTCTGATAACTAGGAATACAGGAGAACTTCCTCGATTTTTTAAAAGATTTATTTATTTATGCATACAGAACTGGGGTACAGTCCCAGGGTGCAAGGAGTGAGAGGATTCACCAGAGTGGGGAGCAGAACAGGCAGATGCAGTGAAATACACTGCTGAGGGGAGCAGCGGGCGGGCCAGGAGAGGTCTGCCATGTCATGCGGGTCAGCTCTTTGGCCAGGGATCAAACTCATGCTACAGTGGCGGCAGTAGTTTTATAGTGCTGTGCTTTAATCTGTTGTGCCACCAGGAAGAGCCCAGCTTCCTCAATTTTTAAAGGTGAAGGTCTTGTACTAAAATTCCATTGCTTATATTACACTTATTGGAGAGAGGCTAGATGCATCCTCATAAGATAGCAAGCAGAGGATTTTCACATTCAGCACACTCTAATTCAACATAGTGTTTTAAGTTCTACAATAAAGCAAAACAACAACCCTAACAACAAAAACATAGGAAGTAAATGTAAAAGCACAAATAGAATATTATTTCAAAATAATTCAAAACAGTGAAATACTTAGGTATAGATCTAACAACAAATGTACAGGACCTGTATGTTGAAAACCATAACATGCCAGTGAAAGAAATTTAGATTTGGAGAGAAGCATCATTCTCATATACTGCAAGTCTGAATGTAGTATAGATGTCAATTTTTCCCAAAGTCATAAATTGATTTAATGCAATTCCTATCAATATCCCAGATAAAATTATTCTAAAGTTTATCTTAAAAAGCTAAGGAAAAAATGGGTCCTCCCTGGTGGCGCAGCGGGTTAAAGCACAGCACTGAGAAACTAAGGCCACTTCCGCATGAGTTCGATACCCGCCTGCCCCGGAGGAGACCACATGGCGCAGCAGACCTCTCCTGACCCGCCTGCTGCTCCCCTCAGCAGTGTACTTTGTTGATCTGCCTGTTCTGCTCCCCACTCCTCTGTCTATGGTGAAACCTCTCACCGCCCCTGAGCCTCTGGCCTGTACCCCAGTTCTGCATGCACAAATAAATAAATCTTTAAAAAAAAAAAGCTAAGGAAATATAAAAAAAATAAAAAAATACTGAGAGGAATGATCTGATTTCAAGATGTATTAACACTATGATTTTAACATAATAATATTAGTCACAGTTTGTCTATATACTTCTGTAGTATCAGTAGTACCCAAAATAAAGATTATTACTTGATCATATAGAAGATGTAATGTCAAATTGGTTCAGGAATAGGTGCAAGAATAAGAAATGAGAACAGTGAATTCAGAAATAAGACCCACTGATTTTTGACCAAATTGCAAAATCCAACCGATTCAATGAAGGAATTCTTTCCAGTAAATATTGCTGTAGTAATTGAATGTCATCACAGGCAAAGAGAAAATTCAGGAAAAGAGAGGCAACTTTTACCTATCATATATCCTATGTAAAAATTAAGCCAAATGGATCACAAACTTAAGTGTAAACACAAGAGTATAAACTCATGGAAAATGACACAAAACAAATTCATTGTGATCTGTGGCTAGGAAAAGCATCTGAGAATGTACACTAAAATCACAATGCATAAAGAAAAAGTGATAAGTTGATCTTCATCAAAATTAAAAGCTGTTGTTCCATAAATGAGTTCACTAAAAGGATGAAAAGATAAGTTACAGATTGGAAGAAAATATTTTCAAACTACATCTCTGACAAAGGTCCAGTATCCAGAAAATATAAAGAACTCTTTCAACTCATAGTTATAAAATAATCAAACAATCTAAATGGAAAATGGGCAAAAGAAGAGACATTTTATCCAAGAGGATATACAGATGGCAAATAAGCACATTAAAAGATGTTGAACATCATTAACCACTAGGAAAATGCAAATTAAAACCACAATGAGATATCACTACACCCCTATTAGAAGAGCTAAAACAAATAAAAATGGTAACAACACTAAACATTGGTGAGAGTGTTAAATCACTCACATTATTGCTGATGGGACTGTAAGATGTTATAGCAACTCTGGAAAATATTTTGGCAGATTCTTTTAAAACCTCAATATACATCTACTATCCGGTTACATGTTGACTCAGGTTTTTAATCCCCAAGAAATGAAAATTTATATTTATGCAAAAAGCTGCATATGAGTATTCAGAGAAGCTTTTCTCCAAGTAGCTTACAACTGAAATCTACCAGACAGCCTGTAACTGATGAGCAGTGTGGCACAGACCTGCCATAGAACCAACTCACCAAGAAAGAGGGAAATACTGGTGTTGATACACACACACACACACACACACACACAAACAAAAAAAGACTATGATTTCAAGAAAATTATACTGAGAGGAAGAACTCAATCCCAATGCTTACATTCGCCAAGATTCCTTTTCAAAATTGATAAAATTATAAAAATGGAAAATAAATGTCATGGATAAGGAGTTAAAACAAATGAAGTGGCAGGGAGTGAGTTTGGGTATAGAAGAACACCCTGAAGAATCCTTTTGATTATGGAAATATTCTGTCTCTTGACAAAATCAGTATCACTGTCTTGATTGTGGCATGGTAATTCTACACAATAGTTTAAAGATGTTACTACTGGGGAAAAAATTGGATATATAAACATGGTATCTCTGTTTTATTTCTTAGAACTGCACATGAAATATCTCAAAATAAATAGCTTAGTACTATCTAGTGCTATAATAAAGAAAACACTCATGGGAAAGTATGAATGTACTGATTCCCTACTGGTTTATTTGTACTTAAAATCCCAGAGTAGCATTTCAACAGCAATAGGAAAATTAGGTTGGGGAAATATTCTAGCTCAGGTATCTGTGAACTTCTCTGTAGAGTTGAATAATAAATGTTTTAGGTGCTGCATGCTATGTGATCTTTTTCAAACTGCTCACTTCTCCTGTTACAAAATGATAACAGTTGTAGGGGGGCAAAAACCCACCATTCCCAAATATGTCCACTTGACAAAAGGTTATTTCATGGGACGGGCTCCGAAGGCTGAGTAGAGGTTGGGTTTGAAAAGATATTTACAGGGTCTCCCTGGTGGCACAGGGGTTAAAGTCTCAGCAATCAAGCTAATCCTGGCCAGAGAGCTGACCCACATGACTCAGCAGACCTCTTCTGTCTCTGCTGCTGCTCCCCTCAGCAGTGTATTTCAGTAGATCTGCCTGTTCTGCTCCCCACTCTGTCTCTGGTGAATCCTCTCACCACCCATACCTCAGGCCTTCACTCC
This sequence comes from Condylura cristata, assembly GCF_000260355.1. Lineage (NCBI taxonomy): Eukaryota > Metazoa > Chordata > Mammalia > Eulipotyphla > Talpidae > Condylura > Condylura cristata. Next base: position 62,350,381 of record NW_004567104.1, on the reverse strand, counting down.
CATTCTTGCATGCATAAATAAATAAAATAACTCTTTAAAAAGAAAAAAAAAGATATTTACAGGTAAATATTGTAAGTTTGTACCAGAAAGACCTAATCTCCTTATCCATTTACCACGCAGAAGGTAGAACTTTAATATGCAGATCTTTGTCCACTATGACTCCCCCAGTAACCTTCCTTACTGATCTTCCCTTTGTTCCTGCTGCCAAATTCAACTGTCTTAACCAAGCTTTTTAAGGTGGATTCTGAAGCCACTTAGGTGAGTTACTCAGTCATGCTGGGTCTCCACATGCATACAGGTATATATGTTATTATTGGGTCTACTTTGTTCACCTCTGGCTAATTGAAATCTCTATTGTCTCCTGATTTAGTTTTAGGTCTTTTTTCTTTTCATAGTAAAAAAATCGACATTTGAAAAGCTTCCATTTATGAATTCCACCTCACTGTCCTTCAATATTTTCCTTTTGAGACAACCTAGGGTCATATAAATGAAGAAAATTCTGGAATTCGCCGATGATATTGTCTAGTTTCTTTAGAAAAGTTACAATGAATAAATGGAGGACACAGCCTTTGAAAAATTGACTCAAAGAGCTAAAGTATGCATAAAATTGGTTATCATTTTTACTCTTATGATCAACTAAATACCAAGACTTGTTAAGAACTCATGACTTTTGTATCATTAGACCTTTGTATCATTCATAATCTTTGTATCAGTTAAGAGGTGATGACTATGTTTCAGTTGGAAACATAGCTTTAAATAAATATGATATTTAAATACTGACCATTAGGTAAAATGAAGTTTTACCATTTATGGCAAAACTTAATGTTTACTTACAAGTCATATTAAAATCTTATAATACATAGAGAGATAAAGAGAAATATTAGTATTTATTAAACACTGTCAATTTATAGGTCTGTTCTTAATCACTTTATGCTAATTCATTCAGTTAATGATTCTCAGATTAATTTTCCTATAATGATAAAGAAGTTTATGAGAATGGAGAAGTTCATATATGGAAGGTTATCTTTGCCAGTATAATATTATCTATTACCTCTCATTTATATCCACACAATACAAAGTAAGGGTGGCACTCTTAGGATTCTGACATGAATCTTGCTAACTCAGCAACTATGCCATAATGCTAATTAATTTCAATTTCTTGGGAATAAAGGTCTAAAAGAATTTCTTAAAAAAAAAACAGAGTTTTTATTAAAACTAAGTGACAATGTCTTAAATAGCAAATTATCTCTGGCTACTTACTGGACAGAACCACAAGGGCTTCTTTGACTCAATTTCAAATGTTCATATTTATCTTTTAAATAAATAATGTAGTGGTTTATTTTTACATCATTTTGTGCATTTTCCCATCTCAGTTGTAATCCCTGCGGGCTTCCCATCACCAAATCAACCATGTGGCATCACCATATTCCAGTACACTTCCTCCCCCCCCCGGAGTTTTTGATCCCACTCCCCACTCCATCCCCATAAAATCTCTCTGTTATACAGCTGTTCATTATTATTATTATTTTCTCGCCTGGTCCGTTATACTCCTGCTATGAGTGAAACCATCGGTATTTTTCCTTTTCTTTCTGGCTTATTTTACTAAGCATGATCTTTTCCAACTTCATCTATGTTGCTGCAAAAGGCATGTATTTATTTATTTTTTCGTTGCTGAGTAATATTCCATTGTATATATGTACCACATTTTTTTTTAAATCTCAAATGCTCATATTTTATCACCAATTGTATTCCCCAGAGTAAGTGATAAACCTTTGGAAATAAGCAGAGCATAATTTGACTGTCCAGAGCAGAACCTGAGCTAGATCTCAGGAAGCAGAAGGACAGGAAGGAAGGGCTTGACACTAAGAACTATTCTAATGTACCTGTTCATCACACCCTTTTAGAAACTGGATTGTTTCTTCTTATAGAACAGTCAGACAGGACAGTCCTTGTGTAGGTTCACTGGACTATAAAGACATGCTCTTTGTAGGCAAGGATTGTCCAATTGCTAAAAAAAGAATGTTGTAAGAATCAAAAATAACTCGTTAATTAATGCCTTCCCAGGAAAGAAGAGGCTACCCATCCCACAACATAATGAAGTGTATAAATGCACAGAAGGAGCTGCAACTCTGTCTTTCTGTTCACCACATCTCCCCAGGCCTCCTTCCAGTGTCTGTTCTCAATTATGGCACCACGTTCTACATTGGAGAAGTCACTGACATATGATCTGATTTTACCCTCACACATGGACTGCTAATGGCTGAAAATAGTTGAAAATAGTTTAGATTTCAGCTAAAATGGCCCTCAACTTTCCTACTAACTTGTACTTGTGCTGTATAGCACTGTCCTCCAAGCCTGCATATGTCTGGTATGTGTGATGACAGATTTTTCTTAAAATGGGTGTGGTTGAACCAAGAGTAGGCAGAATTAGCAAAACATGGATTATTCATATGATGCCATCTGTAGTCCATTCTGTTAAATTATTCCAGATCCATAATGGGAATTCTCCAGATTATTTCTTTATTATTGACCGTTGGTCTGATTGCATCAGATTTTATGTCTGCATCACTCTAGAACTTAACTAAATTTCCATGGGATGTTACATTTGAAATCATCTCACTGAGTGATAATCCATCACAGAAGGAATTTATTGTTTATATTTTGTAATCCAACTTTTTTCTAGTCTGATAATAGGGATAATACTGCCTTTTATTTATCATCAACTTTCATTTTGTGAATAATACAAGGATATTTTTATTCATGAATAAAATAAATTAAGAACACTATTTCAGAAAGTACCATGCGTCACTGAAAAAGAGTGATTTGTATACAACTTAAAACTTCTTCAATCAGTTGTTTTAATATTCCATAAATTCCTTAGCTATAAAATATTAGAGTACTGTATATTTTATATGATGTTATCAAAGAGGGGAATTAGCATAAATTATTTTTCAGTAGTAAAATTATATTCCTGAGACAATTACTTTTTAACATTGGTATGTATTCACAGAATGGATGGTCTCCCTGGTGGCACAAGGGGTTAAGTCTCAGCACTATGAAGCTATCTGCAGGCATGACAGCATGAGTTTTATCTCTGGCCAGGGAGCTGACCCACATGGTGCAGCAAACCTCTCCTGTCTTGCTCACTGCTCCCCTTAGCTGTGCATTTCAATTGACCCACCTGTTCTGCTCCCCACTCTGTTTCAGTGAATCCTCTCATCCGTCACATCTCTTGCCTATACCCTAGCTCTGGTAGCATAAATAAATACATTTTTTAAAAGGAAAGCATTGCACCTTTTGAATTAATAATATATTGTCATAATTTCATTTTCTGTGGTAGATTTTATCTTTCAGATGTCATTACTTTTAGTTCTAATTATCGAAATTTGGTTGAAGATTGTGTCTCAGTTTTTTCAGTGGAACAGGATAATCTTTCAGAAACAAAAATTTTAATAAAAGGTATGAGAAGACAAATCACAAATAGGGGACTGTCATACAAGATATACAAAGAACCCTTGAACTCAACAGTATTAAAATGATCAAAATAAACAATTAGCAAACATACCTTAACGGACACCTGTTCAAGAAGATATACAAGGGGCAAATAAGCATATGGAAAGATATTCCAAAACATGTTATCAGGGAAGTGCAAATTAAATCAACTATGGAATCGTATACACTTTTATTAGAATGACCAAAATTCAAGATATCAGCAGCGCCAAATTATGGCGAAGATTTGTGGCATGAAGAATTCTTAATCATTGCCTCAGAATGGGTAAGAATGCAAAGTGTATTTCTTAGCACCCTAATGTAAACTCTGGTCTTTGTGTGATAAGGATGTGATAATCATTTGGAACAAACGTAACCTTCCAGCAGTGGAGATGCTGCTAAAGGGCTAAGATTTTTTGTGTGTGTGGGCAAAGGGGTAAAGGGAAAAATATGTACATATTCTCAGTTTTGCTATGAACCTAAAATGCTCTATAAAATAAAATCGAATACAACAAGAAAGCGAATATGCTCCCTTACTCTGTCATAAGTGGCTTTGCAGCGTATCGTACAAAGTAGAAGATCGATACACATTTTAAAAAAATAGTATTTGGCTATTTTCCCTAAACTACATGTTGTTACTATTTATAGACTATATTTTATAGTATATTACAATACATTATATATTTTTTATAATTTGAGTTTCATCAACTTTGATCAAATTTTCCTTATTTGTGACAGGATGCAAACCTCTTTCTGTTAGAGGGTAGGCTACATTCTTATTAAGTGAATTTAATTTTCTGTGGTCGGGGGGGGGGGAGGTGAAGGCATTCTAATAGTGTCAGAGATGTCACTACTCCTCTAATACTTAATGAGTACTGCACATATGTAACGTATTATGCAAGAAGTGGTCCTAGGTCTTCAGAAAGTTTATCATCTTATAGAAATGGTAAAATTTGTCAAGCTTTGTCAACAACTTCTTTAATATAAAGCCAAATATTTGAGTTTGAAAGCTAAATCTAGAAGAGTTTCATGTACATCTAGACACTAATGATTAAATCTGGAAATAAAAGATTCTGTGACATTTCAAAACTACTTCTGTGCTAAACGTACTACAGAAGTTGTATACTTAATGTAATGTGCATTGCAAAGCTTTGTCTGATATTCAGTGTGATGGTCTCTAGAAGAAGTAAGTTTTGGGCTTCCCTGGTGGCGTAGGGGTTAAAGTCAGTGCTATTAAATTATCAGCAGCCACTACTGAATGAGTTTGATCCCTGGACAGGGAAGTGATCCACATGGGGCAGTAGACCTCTCCTATTTCTCCTGCTGCTCCCCTCAGCAGTGTATTTCAGTAGATCGGCCTGTTCTGCTCCCCATTCTGTCTCTAGTGAATCCTTTTACCACTCCCCAATACCTCTGGCCTATATCCCATTTCTTGTATAAACAAACAAACATACAAAACAAAGAAGTAGATTTCTATTCTAATATCTATTTTAGGCCCTTGACAATACCATAACCAACTCTGCTAAAGATAGAAACAAAACTGATAAAGTTCAAGTACAATACATACACAGGAATATCAATCATTGTTGATTGCACATTTTAATTAAATTGTAGATGAACAGTAGTCTCCCAGAGACTATGAAGCTTTAGAGTATCTTCAAAATGATTTTGAAATTTATTTCTAGTGAACAAATTCCACTCATTGCTTGTAGTTAAATTATTCATTTTTTAAAATATTTATCTTGTTTATTTATGCATACAAAATGCAGTGGCAGCCTGTAGCTACTGCTGAGATTTATTTAACCCCTTGCACCACCAAGGAGACCCAAATTATTCATTCTTTATCCTATAATTTTGAAGAAAATAAATAGATATGTTTTAGAAAAGAGAATAAACTAGATTTGCAACCTAAAAGTAATATTTAAAATGTGTGTGTGCATCAAAATAAAAATCTAAAAACCTGTTATCAAACATGTTTTAAAAACATAGTTTAGTCTCATCAGATTGACTATTCCATTCCATTTGCATTTGTACTTCAAAAACAATGTACCAATGGTAACATGTTTTAAGTGCCACTCCAAATTTGATCGTGGTAGTTCATAGAAGAGAAAAAGTCTAGGGTGTGGATAGTGGCTCTATTTAACTATTCAGTCTGAGTTTCTGAAATGTTAACATGTGCATGAGTATATCCAAGAATTTCTTACATATGTTGAGCAAACATGGTCAATATGTTTCATTTCAAAAGGTTTATGGCTTAGATATAGCACAAAATGCTTTCCCCCATACACATAATAACAAGTCTTTAAGTCTACATTTATAAGATCCTATCACAATATTTAAGAACTTATTCTAGATTTTTCCCCTCCTACTCTTTTTGTACAAATTATTATCAAAACTCCTTTCTTTCAACAGGAGAGCAAATTCTAGCAGATTTCCTCCAGCAATTCCAATATTTATGCTGGCTAATCATGCAGGAAATAAATATAACTTAAGTCAAGGGGGTGATTTTTAAAAAATGGGGAATTTATGCTAAGAGTAATCAGTTTTAAGGAGAAATAGAAAATATTGGATGTCTTCATGCTTATGTGGAATGTAAAGAAACAAAACAAAGAAAGCACACAAAACTAAACCACAACAATCCCCAGAAACCTTACTGCAAAACTGAGGTGGACAGAGGGAGAACCTGGGGGATGTGGCCCAAGGAACAGGATTATGGGTGCTTTGGTGGTGGGTGTGGTGTGAATTGGTAACATATCTGTAGAGGGGTCAACCAATACTCCAAATTACATGCAGTGTTGCAAATGTTACCTCAATAAAAAACATACAATTTGAAAAAGCCCTGGGGGTTATATAAAACAAGTCTCCTCACCACAGAGTGAAGCCACTTGCCTGCCTCATTGACTTAGATGTGTTTCAGGAGATGCTGAAAACTGTGGAGGAATCCCCTGGGCGAGACTGCCCTGTTGAGACCCAGTGGACGACATAGTCTGGGGCCTTTTTGCACTATATTCCTGGGTAAGTCATGTAATCAATCTGTGCTCCCTTTATTTTCTATGTCCAACAGGAATAAGGATAGTAATTACCTCAGCAGGTTGTTAAAAGAATTAAATAAATTCCTCTAAATGAGTTAGAATGGGTCTAGTAGAGAGCAAGCATGAAATAATACCATCACAGTTGCTTTTGAAATCTCAGGTGTTTATGTCCAGTTAAGAACATTAAATAACAAAACCTTCCCAGTAGTATATTCCAGCAAGCATCAATGATGTTATACTTATTATGTATTGATAATGGTGCTATATTTTATTTATATCATTTGATAACCATCACATATTTAGAGGTTAGGTTGGGCAGGTGCTATAATTCTTATCCACAAATCAATGAACTGAAGGTCAGAATGATTAACATACTTGCTTAAGGTATTACATCCAGGAAATAAAACCCAGGAACACAGGCACCCAAGGGCTAGAATTTTTTCAGTAACTATGCTACTTTTTAAAAAAATATATTATTTCATTTATTTATGCATATAGGAACTGGGGTGTAGACCAGAGGTGCGGGGGTAGATGGGTGAGTTAGAGGATTTCCAGTAATAGATTGGGGAGCAGAACAGGCAACTTTACTGAAACACAGTGCTGAGGGGAACCGCAGGCAAGACAGGAAAGGTCTGCTGTGCCTTGTGGGTCAGTTCCCTGGTTCCCTGGCCAGGGATGGGACTCATGTTGCAGTGGCTACTGGTAGCTTGATAGTGCTGAGACTTTAACCCT
>NW_004567104.1:62287123-62343028 GCF_000260355.1 Condylura cristata | reverse complement strand
ATTCACCAGAGACAGAGTAGAAAAGAGTGGGGAGCAGAACAGGCAGATATATAAAGCAGCAGAGGCCAGTCAGGAGAGGGTGGCTGCCCTTTAATCCACCAGGTAGGGACCATGCTATTTTTTTTTTTAATGCAAATATTGGAGCAGATATTTTTTCATCCTCTTATCCCTCTGTGTCCCTGTCTTTGCTCTTTCCCCTCCCCTGCCTACCCTAGGGGTAGAGTAGGGATAAGAGAAGACAGAATATAAAAGTATTTGTACTGTATACTTACACTAAATATTTTCTTGTCTTGTTTAGGCCACTAGATCATGGACTTAGTTTGATATATTTGCAAGAAAAAAGTCTCCCTGCATAAATCAGTCTGCTTTGCTATCCTACCTCGGCAGTGACCTTCCTACAAAAAACTGTCGGGAAATAAAATGGGGCTTGTACCATAGGGAGACATAGTCAGTTTGTCTGATTTTGACATCACTGTGAAGAATCCCAGACACTTGAGGGTTCAAGAAACATCTTCCAACCTGGTTTTACCCACAAACAATGAAATCATTTGGCTTTTAGCTGCCTGTTCTTCAGGATTTGTGGAAGCTCTGGGTATTTTTTAGAATCAGATCACTTTACAATCAAAATTCAACATGTCATATTTTGCCTCCCTTCCAATTTGGAATAGACCGAATTTGTGGTTATGAATTAATTCATTTTCCACATTTTCCTTTAGTAAATTCTTAATACTATTTATTCCTCAGTGTTTCATTTGAGGCCACTTAAGCTTTCCTGTGTGTTCTTTCGTAACAGGGCTAAAAACACATAACTCAGACTTGTTCTTATATATGAACATTACTAATAAATCATTAACAAGCAGATGCTAAGGGTTTTTTCCAGACCTATTACATTTACTTTCTCTTGCCCAGTTTCCTTATGGTCATTGGCTTGCGGCTATGAGACTTAACCTCGCTTTGCACTATAGTCTGTGACCCAGGAAGAGAGCAGAACTCACGGGCCCACACAGGGATTAAACCTGGGCTTTGGCCTCATTAGCTCCATGATTCAATGGAGTTAATTAACCACAGATGCACAATTATTATCAGCTGCTGATTCCACTTCTTGAAGAATTATGGGTTGACAAATTACACAGAAATGCAGTAAGGATCAACTTAGATGTGTTAGGTTAAATATACTTGCAGAGGTTTAATATTTCCATCTTTTCTCCCTCCTAAATGTTAACAACACTGTGGTAACTGTTAACAAACAGAAAATGTATCCAAAAAAAAAAAAAAAACCTACAATTCTCTCTTTTCCGCACCCCCCAGAACCTTCCCCTGATGCTCATGTGTGTGTGTGTGTGTGTGTGTTGTATATGTAAATGTGCAGTGACATGTTTAACTCTTTTGGATATCAAGTATTTTCTGGCTATATCAACAACATGGTTTTGATTAGCTCTCTTTGTGTTTATTACCAATTTCTCTGATTTTTGAAGCAGCTCCCAAATCTCTTCCTAAAGTTCTTATGCAATAATTTCAGTTGTTTGATTACTCCACTTTTATTTTGTCTTCTCTGCATTTTCTCTCCTTATTAGACTAATAATTCTTAGTCTAGAGAAAAATTCTTTTGTGATAGAATTTAAAATTTTTTGGAAAAAATAGCACCAAACCTAATAAATACAGGAGATTTTTTACAAGAAGAGAATATTGCAGATAGCGTATCCTGAGAATATATATGTCCTGCGTTAGTAAATAAATTTTTCTATTAATCATAGTGTAAAAACATATAAATAAATATGATTTTAAAATTAACCGATTGCTCCAGTTGATGATCAAGCTATTTGGAAGACATGTACTATCTATAATACATGCTTAATCAAAGGCAGAAATTGCTAAGTACTGCCAGAAATTCCTTTTCCCTATTTTATTCTCTGCTTATAAAACAATATGTATACATTTCAGAGCTTAAGAAATACACAAGATCCTTTTTCTGAAATTCCCTGACTAAAAGTTGGATGTCCTACAAAAGTTCTTTCTTGTGAAATTTAAGAATGGCTTCTCATATTAACTTTTTAACTTATATGAACTTTACTTATGAAAATAAAGTCTTTACATGAACAGTTCTCAATAAGATTCATGTTCATTCATTTTAGAAGAAGGATTTCTAAACTCTGGTTTGAATCTTCCTAACTTGACTTGTATGAATTAATTATAATTTTCTAAAAAAGATTTATTTATGCATACAGAATTGGGGTCCAAGCCAGAGGTGCAAGGTAAGTGAGAGGATTCACCAGAGAAGAGTGGGGAGCAGAACAGGCAGATTCATGAACTTAAAACACAGCACTGCAAAGCTAGCTGCAGCCGCTTGCGTGTGAATTGAATCCCTGACCCTGGAGGGACCCACATGTGCAGCAGACCTCTGCTGTCTTGCCAGCTGCTCCCCATCAGCAGTGCAATTTTTTGAATTATTTATTTATTTATGTATTTATTTATGCGTAAAGAACTGGGGTGCAGGAGTGATGAGAGGATTCACCGAGGCAGAGCGGGGAGCAAAACAGGCAAATCTACGAACTACACTAAGGGCACATTGGGCGGGTCAGGAGAGGTCGCTGCGCCATGTGGGTCACCTAACTGGCCAGGGATCAAATTCGCGCTGAGGAGGCTGCCAGGAGCTTCACAATGCTGGGCTTTAACCCGCTGTGCCACCAGGCAGGGCTCACCCTCAGTAAATTCTTTCTCTGGTTTAAATCTATTTTTCCCCTCAAGTTTTCACAGGAATTGTAGAACCAGTGACAATTATGCTACCTGTCAGGATCTAACAAAGTGCTAATGTTTTTTGTTTTTGTTTTTTTTTTCCAGAGAAGTACAACTTGAAAAGTGAGAATTTATCTTTCCTTTTTTTTTTTTTTTTTAATAGGAAAGACCTATCATAATGCCCAGTGCAAAATTCCAGGGAAACTTTCAAATAAGGATCATTAATATCTTTCTAAACTTGAAGTTGTCACCATAGAGTTCAAGGAGCCCTAGAAAAATACCTGCTTAATTAAAAAAAAAATTCACAGACTATTATATGTACTACTCTAGAATTTGTCTATCATTAACAATGTAGAAATAATATACAGTAATATATCAATACATGAGCTATGAATTAAAGCAACAAAACACGTGCATTTAGAATTATTTCTAGATAAGTGCAAATGAAAAAAAATAGATTTCAAGATACATAAAGAGGTGGTATGAAGTTATATTAATGTCCTTGTGGGAAAAACATATTGAAAACAATTTTTGAGCTATCAAACAATTTAGAGCACTTGTCAATTTACTGTTATGAGGAAAGTATTTGTTAAAAATGCAAGACAAGTGAAATTGATCAGGTCATTGCTTATACAATATGCATTAATATTAGTATGTCAAAATTATCCTGTATAGTTAAATTAAATTTAAGTTACTTAAATTTAAGGTTATATAGCAAGAGTCTTTACAATGGTTAAGGTCTTAGGTCTAATTCTAAAATCAAAACAACAGCAGCGAGGATGACAATAAGCATTTATAATGTTCACAGTCTAATTACAAAATGGATGATATTCTTCCAATGAGCAAAAAATAATTCCCACTTTATGGAAAGAATCCTCATGCTTATATTACTAAACTATTATTGAACCTTCATAAATGACCTCTAAATGGCGTTTAATTGACAAGCACAGTATGAGTTCATGCTTTAAAAATGGAAAATGTATTCCTTTCTCACTCATGAGATTCCTATCAACACCGAACACATAGCTTCAACAAATATGCTATTAATTTAATTTGAAGTCTGCATTCTGATAATTTACAGAGTTAATGAGAACTTAAAAGGCCTTCTTAGACATAGAGCTCAAAGAGAAATGCAGCTTGTTTAAATGCATTCCATCTTTCTGGGAGTTGCTGACTCTCTACATTACATAATGAACTGGTCCAGCTGTTTATTAGATGGCATTTATGACATGATGAGGGGAAGGTAACCCTGATATAGCTGCTACTTTCTATTCAAGAGCTGCAGTCCCAAGCTCGCAATTGGCTCACTAACCCTTGCCAACAATTTCAAAAGTACGGGTTGTAGTTCGTAATAGGGATGAACTGAGAGCATATGCCTGGCTCAGCAAATTCTGCCACTGTTGGAAAATAATTCAAAGTACATACCCTTAACAGATTCATAATACTATGCCATACTATCTTCTTATAGACAGGACAGTGTGGATATTTAATAATGACTTTACTGAGAGATAAGAAATGCATTACCGAAAACATATTTTGCTCAGAGAACTAAACCAACAACCTTCAGGCTCAATATATGAGGGTAGTTATAAGATTAAAATATAGATATACCGTGTTATAAATTAAATGTCCCAGGTATTCTCTCTTTCACCCTATTCTAATTGCCACCACCTGAAGCTAAAAGCTTATCACTCTCTCCACACCTGCATGGCTACAACTGTTTTTGTAGGAACTTCTGACTCCAGACGACCTCTCGTCTTTCTTTTTAATCTTCAACCATTGCCCATATATTGCTCAACACTTCCAGACTAATCCATTTTAAATGCTACTTTACTGTATTATAACTCTGCTTAAAATAAAATAAAATAAAATAAAATAAAATAAAAACAGGTGTGGATTCTTATTTGAAGCAAAATTAAACACAAACTTTTCTAGTTATGTGACTTCCCATTATTATCATCTACATTTATTTTCTGTGATTCACCAACAAATACTTCCAGATCACCTATTCTATCATTAAGGTCACACCCATTAGAAAATGCATTCTGTCATTTGTGAGGTTAACTTCATTGAAATATCTTAAAGAGAAGGCTGGAGGATTTCATTCAGATGAGGAATTTAATTAACAAACAAAATAATGGAAAAGACAAAACTGAAAAAAAAAAAAGAAACTTTAGAAATCTGACTGTAGAGAGGAGGAGGATGGGGGGTGACCCAATGGAGGATAATGGTGCCTTTGGCGGTGAGTGTAGGGTGCTAACGTATATCTGAAAAGGGGTGAACTTATATCCCTAAGTCATATATAATACTGTAAACCCTAATACCTCAAAAAGTTATTCAATTTTTTTAAAATGAAGAAAAATGAGAAAAAATATCTATTTTTACCCCTTTTCATTAACAAAGTTCTGCTTAGTCTTCAGTATTATAACCCTGTTGCTTTCATGAATCTATTATTACTGGCAAAACCTTAGGCCCCCTGTCCTTTCAACTCTTATATCCTTGTTAACACATGTGGGCAAACTGGCTTTAATATTTAAGATACTTTGGTGTGTTTTAGACACATTTCTATAATTATAGCATAATATATTTGCTATGTTAAATACTTTGGTATCTTTCATAATGACAAAAAAACTGTATTAAAATAAAGTAAACATTTAAAAAGTATTGATCAATTGCAGTACATTTTCACAAACGGTAAAAATATTGCATTATATTCCTGCCCACTTTGAATTCATAAAGCATTTTCTTCTGTAGTAATCAGAATGGTTTTCAAGATAGAGTCAAATCTGTTTTGTTATAAAATTTAAAATCCACTAGTTCAAAGATAAATCTCCTGTATATAATGGAATTGCTATAATACATATAGTACAATATTCCAGAATCATAAGAGTACGTGTAAATAATATATCTGTGTACATCTGCTCAAAAATGTAGAAAGTAAACCCAAAACATGTCACACCATTTAAGCCTTTTGCTAGTTCTTCAAAAAATCAGCACAACTATATTAATAGTTAATATTAATCAGCACCACTAATATTAACAATATATTTAATAATACTCAAGTATTACAAAGAAATACACTTTTCACAATCCTTTATTAAAGTATTATTTTTTGATTTCTGAAGGAATTTTCTTTCTTTGTAATTCTTTTCAAACTACATAAGCTAGCAATTAAAGTTTTTCAAGCTCCATGATCAGTAACAATGACATACATCTCAGGGGTGATCAATTCTTGTTAAAGTGCATTAATGAGTATTGGGTAGATTTAACCATTTTGAAAGCTCTTTTGTCCTTTTGAAAAATATTCAGTTTATTAATTTGTCTGTATGTTTCCTTAAATGCCACTTATAACTCTAGAAATAAGTTGGTATTCTTGCAGAATTTTTATTGACTTAAAAAGGAGTGGCATTTTAATATACACCAGTTCTATTTTGTAGTTATTTCTTGAAAAACAAAGGGATCACTGGGAAAATATCCACCTCTTGCTTATCAATCTAATATGATTATCCTAAAATTTTGTGTATTTGTATGTGTATATACAACATTTGCAGAATAGGTTTTAATGTATATTGATAATGTATAACCCCAATTGCTAATTAATATTTTACAATATTAAAATAGATATTTGTTTTACAAGCAGTAAGAGTTATATACCTTGTTATATACCTTTTATAGTTATATACCTTTTACTAGCAGTAAGAGTTATATACCTTCCTGAAAAGAAATACTACTTAAGAAGTTTTAAAAAAATACATGGACAGGGATTGAGAAAGATTAGAGCTCATGAGAAACAGAATGGGAAAGTTCACATCACTGGATGATCTATGGGAATTAGGGATTTTTTTTTTCTGGCATATGTAATATAAATGTGCAAAATAAGGAGGAAGGTATGATAACCAATTTATTTCTGTATGTGTGTTCATTTTAGCGCGGCAGGATTATGCTCAGAAGTACATTTTTTTTTCTCACTTCAGGTCAAATAAATCATCTCCAAGCAAGAACCAATAAAAAGATTAATGTTTTCTTTATAAAATACAAGGCTACATTTATGTTTTATATAATCTACTCTATAGGGAGAGCTTAGAAAACATGGAACCAAATCAAGAAAATTCCATCAATAGAAAATGTCTTTTCTGACTTCTACAAATTCAGTGTTAAATTTAAAACTCTTCCTATTTTATGCTCTTAATGTCCTAAATAAGTTATTTGCATGCCACCATTAAAACAACATTTATGTTAGTCTTTCTTTGCTTTAATTGCCTTGAGAAAAATCTCAATGATAACGAGGGAAAGCCTAACAGTTCCCCTTGCTAACCTACATTGCATTCAGCAGTCATTGAAATCAGGTTTCCAATGTCCCTGGAATTAACTGCAGTGCCGCCAAAATTTCTCCAGAGTAGACTCCATGTAACTGGTGCCGGAAACTCAAATCACTCACTTATATAGAACGGAGATTTTTTTCTCCTTATGTTGCACAAAACTGTATTCACAAATTTACTTTGTGAGCTCTATTTCATACTGTCTTCACATTAATGAAGGGCAGTGTTTAGTTTTCTCTTATGACTAAGTCCCCATTTCCAAGTGTCAAAGCAGAGAGGATGATAACCTTGGCAAAATGACACGGCCCTTTGAGACCGGTGTCTGTATGAATGCTCTGTTCATTTGGGGGATTTTAAATTTGCTTTTCTTTTCTTAGTTGGCATCCTCTATCCCTCTATAAGAAAGACATTTCTATGATTAAAGCATATGTGTTGATGCCAAGACTACCAACCCAAAAGTGAAAAATTAAAATATTTTTGGTGGGTTATGTTTTATTTATTTTTGGCTATAGAATTAAAAAAATAACAAACAGGCAGTTTAACTAAAATGTTGATGAATACATTGTGTGGTCTGCATACTGTGGTTCAATGCCACCTAGCCAGATGACTTTCTAGTCTACTTTGACTCTCAGGCTTTGCTCTGTTCCATGACTCCAGGGCACATTTCCTCCATAATATGTATTTCCTTGACAAAGCATAAGTAATTCATAGTGGTAGGAGAGGAAAGTACTGGAAATATATAATTGAAAGATGGGAACTGCCACTTCTCAGAGAAACAGGAAAGGATTCTAATCATCATTTGTCAATTTGCAAAATTAGTACTGAGAATATTTCTTCAAATTTCATCTATTATAGTTTCATATATTATGAAAAGAGTGGGAGAGACAACATTATTAAGAAAACTTCATAATTTTCTCTAGTCTTATCCCAAAAGTGAAAGTGTTAAGTTTTTAGAAGGTTTAAACATTAGATTCAAATATAAAAATTCAGAGGAGGGAAGTTTAAAAAGGACAGAGATCAAAGCAATAATAAAAGCAGGAGACAGGCTGATTGAATAAGAATTGCTCTACTGAAGAAACCATAAAAGACAGAACAGGTAGCTAGGTAGCAGTTGGATTGGAAATTTTCATTTTGTTTCATACGTTCACTAAAGCAAAAATTGAGGTTTGAACTTTTGAAAACCAACCTATGAGGCTTATGTTTTACTTTCAAACTCAGCTACCCCCCTGTTCTAGCATGGAGGTTTTCTTTTTAAAAAAGAACCTTGAACTTTTGCCTTAACAAGTACAGTCAATATATAAAGAATCAAAATTGGGACTGTTAATGCCTCTATTTTGTTAAACCAAGTATTAAATATTGTACAATTTGTGTGGTCTGAATAACACTGAAATTGTAGTTTGTGTGACTAAGGTATTTGAAAGATCTGGGAAAAAGCCAAAGTCATTTTTTTTTTCCAGAAGGACATTTTATTTATTTTAGATGTTTTATGCTGACAAATATAAATTCTCCCCATTAATAATTGCATTTGAGAAATCAAAATCATTAATAAAAAAGGATTCTGACAAATAGGTCAGTGTGTAACCTCAGAATCGTATTTATATTACTTTTCATTTTAAATTCATGTAAACCAAAAACTGTCCCTTTTTTCCATCTACTACTGTAAATTAATAAAAATGTCAAAAAATTAAATATTCCCTAGCATTGAGGAATGGCAAATTTATCTCCAAAAATCACTTAGAAGATAAATCTAAAAAAATTAAATAGTACAGATTTATTTCCTATATATATTTTAATAGCAAAATATTATTTATTTTTTTATTTTATTACTTTAATTAGGTAAAATTGATTTACAACACTGCATTTGATTCAGAAATACAGCACCCTGCCTCTCAGAGGAATGTTCTACACCACATCTATCACCCAGGCATCCATTTAGTAATTGGACCTAAAATTGGTTATTAAAAGAAGTGCCACAATTATCGATCTCTATATGCAACTATAGTATTCTAAGTTATAACTCCATATATAAATGTAGCGTGGATATATAAATTTATGTCCAATGAGACAGATGATATTAAAGATGAGAGAAAAAAAAATCCTGATTTATTTTCTAGAATTTTGATTGACAGCCTGAAATACAAGCCAATAGAACTGTCAATTCAATTGGTTTATTTTTTCCATCAATAATAAAATTGCAAACACAGTGTATACCTTGTTTGTTATACTCTCATTTTTTTTTTCCTTTGGGATTACACATGTGTTCGGTTGGATGGAAAGCAGATTATCAAAAATGAAACACATGTGTCCCCAAATGCCACAAGAATAAATAGGATTTAATGACTACCATTTGGTGACAGTTATGCAAAGTTTGAATAATTTTTGAATTAAATTTAAGCGTATACTCATAGCTACGTAAGACATAACCACCATATTTAAATTATTTCAAATGATCTTAATTGGTTCAAATAATTCTAATTTACTGATCTTTAAGCTAATTTTCAAAGACTTGGAAACCATTTGACAAACATTTCTGGGAGTTTTATATTTATAGCCCTAAGGTTATGTTTAAAATACAAGATTTTAAAAGGTTCTAAAATTTTACAAGGGTAGGATAGGCTCACAAAAGTCATTTGCAATGCCAGTAGTGAGACTTTTTACTTCACAATGAGTACCTAGAACACGCATACAGAAAACTAAATTCAATATTAGGTACACCTGGATCTCAAATAAATGTTATTTACTTAACATTAGAACTTGCATAAGATTTCATTTCATTGAACTGAAAAAAGAAATTATAAGGGGAAGAGAAAATTATACCAATTTGACACAATTGTAGGAGCTGAGCAGGAGTACTAAGAAATAAAGTGAGGAATTTAGGACTTTGCACTAAAGGATCTAATAACCTGGAACAGGATTTTGGAATTTATTTTGTAAATGCCTTGGAATCATCAATATTCTCAGGGTAAATTATGGGGAGTGGGGAGGGATGTCATAAGATTAGCCTTGCAGTAGGCTGGGTTAGAGGAAATAAATGAATCTAAAGACTTTATGATAATAGTGTTATATATTTATCCACTGACCAGAATAAATGAAAGAAGCCTAAAATGACAAATTACACATTTTTATGCTTACCTAATGAGCAAACATTAAACATCATAGGACTTTCCAATACTGACAAGAGAGGGGAATTTGTATGTCTCACAGATTTCTGAGGAAAGTATAATCGTCTATAAGCCTTTTGTAAAGCAGTTTTACAAAATATACCAAAAGCCCTAAGTTTCAGGGGTAATTCAAATGAAAAACTAAAATGTGCATATTTATATAAAATGATAGCTACCTACATGAAAAACATTGAGTTGTTGTAAATATTGTAAGCCAAAGTGTTAACAAACTCACAAAATAAATTAGAATTTTATGAGAAAATACTGAATTAAATCAAATCAATAATAAATGAAGTGAGACTGCATTTCAGCATAAATGAAAACATATTACATATAAACTAAATAACACTTGAACACAATAAATTGAGAAATAACTTTTTTGGGGTGATATAATTATTCATTCTTTCAGGAAAAAAAATTTGAGTGTCGAGAACACTCATCATTTAGTATGGTTCTAGGCAGACAAAAATAATCCCTCTTATAAAACTATTAGGGAAAGTCATCAACAGATACAAAATAAATACAGCAAATTGCTCTGTTTCACATCTGTTCAGAGTGGGGGTTTCATAAAACAGCGTCTCTTACCAGGTAGGACTGAGATCAGGGTAGAGAGATCCTAGATAAAGTAGAAAAAGACTGAAGAATGAGGATTCCTTTGGAAAGGTAGTGAGATCAGTTTTTGCAAAATCTAGATGGAAGAAGAATATCAAGGAAAACCAGAAAACATATTTTAATTAAAATAATGAAAATCCCAAAGGACTAAAGAGAAACTAACCATGAATCTGGGAAAAGAGTGACATAGATCAGGCTGAATGGAATGAAAATATCAAGAATAGAAGTTGATAGAGAAAATGAATATCTCAAAAATACGTTCCTCAAAGAAGTTAAGATCCTATTAATTTGGCTTTATGTGGAAAGTATTATTTTTTACAAAAAAGAGTATTTCCATTCTTTAATGCAACACACTGTCGATATTGTTCATAAAAGTTTTTTTTATCTACTTCATGAATACATGATTTTTCTTATTTTAAATCTAAGATAACAAACACTTCTACATTCTAATGGGCTATTGATGCTAAATATAACCTCCCCCCCCAAAAAAAAAATCTGGCAGAAGAATTCTAAGCAGGGAAAATATGTTAGTTGTTAAATTTAAGGAGTCATTTATTTTTAGATACTAAAATAAAGATGTATTTCAAAAAACTGAATACCAGACTCTTGCTAAAAGTAGAGTGGAACAATATTAAAATAAGCAAACATTTATTTTAATTATATGTTGCACCAAGAGACTCATGAAAATACCAATCTTGGGTAACATAATTATGCAACATTCATTCAAAGGACCACTCTGTCCCACCTGGCGCTGGCCCTTCCTTGTCATTTTGTAACTCAAAGTCTCAAAGTTACACTTCTGCAAACAATATAAAGTAGTGTAGAAGTTACAAAGACAGGTTTATATATATATATATATATATATATATATATATATATACACATATATATATGTATATATATATATATATATATATATATTTATTTATGAATGCAGAAATGGGGTACAAGCCAGAGGTACAGGGGTGGTAAAAGGATTCACCAGAGACAGTGGGGAGCAGAACAGGCAGATCCACGAAGTACACTGCTGAGGGGAGCAGTGGGCGGGCCAGGAGATGTCTGCTGTGTAATGTGGGTCACCTCCGGGGCTGTAGTTCGAACTCACACTGAAGCAGCTGCAGCTAGCTTCCAGAGCTGCATCCTTACCCACTGCGCCACCAGAGAGGGCCGAAGACAGGATTTTTTATTTTTGTTTTTTGTGTAAAATCTTCTCATTTAGAACATTATAAAACAAGTTTCTTCGGTAACCATTCCAAATTTTCCTGATATTTATTAATCATACATAGGTCAGTGTTATATGTGGATCTGTCTGGGCTATAAAATATTCCAGTGGAGAGAGAAGAGGAACAAAGTGGAAAGGAGAATGAGAGAATGAGACTTGGGTTGATAAGGGATGACCTATGCAATGTATTCATAAGTAATGGCAGATCTTTAAATTATCTCATGATAATGTTTATCACACAAATTTCTAAAAAAGTTTTAGTGTCTGAATATGACCCAATGACACAGAGATACTTTGTTTAGTTAGAACTTGAATATGACACAATATATAATTTTAAATAGTTATAATATGATGAAAGTAGTTATCAAAAATTTCTGAGAATATGTTAGAAAAAAGCTATTAGTAATTTAAGTAGTTACATTTTATCTGTTGGGTTAATAGTTCATGGATTTGCTTGAAAAATAAAATATCTTGATGATGAAACATAATAACATGTTATTAGATTATTAAAATTCAAGATTATTAGAATTGATTATTTTTGTGGGTTTCAACCACATATTCTCTTATTAATATTGATCCCACAGAGATCTCACTAAGTGTAAAGATCTAATTAAAAGTTGGGTATTTGGCTTGACCGGAGTATTGGTATAAATATATTTTATAAGATTTAATAGCTGCCTAAAACCTATTTAATTCTCAGAGGAAAAAAGTCCTTTTCAGACCTTATTTATGCCATCATTGAACCTTACTACAACTTTATTTTCCACTGTAGAAATTAAGAAAACATTATTTTAGATTATGTTAATTCATATGGAGGAGACATTAAAAAATGAAAGTATAGCAATATATCTTTAAGGTCAAATATTTAATATACTTTTACTCCATTTCCTTTTTATCTATTGGCATTCTTTCGGATGAGCTAATGCAGGAAAATATTGCTGTAACCAAGTGAGTGAGATCACTGAAAACTACACACTTTGAGAAGGTTCTTTTTCAAGTGAGATGGTGCTATAAAATTATGAAATACAAAACATTTGTAGGAAGAAATGGGATCCTGAGTTCTGGGAAAACTTTGGTCATATTTTTGTACTCATCTTTCAATAGGGCAGGGTTGCACATTTGTGACTCAAAATGTAATTTGGATCATTTAAGAATAAGATTTGTAGAAATAGAACAAGATTTGTCTTATTTTCATTTTGAAAAGCTTCCTTAGACTCTGGAATCTTGCCTTTCAAGATATAAGAAATCTATTAAAAAGTCATCTCACAATAATATTAGAAGACATTAAAATTATAGTAAGCACCTATCACACCAGTTCTGACTTTATGATTTCATATAGTTTATTGATTCACTATGATATCAAGCTCTGTTCACTTTCTGCCATTAATACTTCTACCTACATCTTTAAATAGATTATAATCAAATTATTATCTACAACCTAGGATTCTCTCTTAAAGGGCAAATTTTTCCATTAAACAATCTACCCACATAACATAAAACCATCAAACTTTCAACCTTTTTATAATTGAGCCCAGCATCGTTCACCTAAAACTTATTATCTGATGTCAATTAATGGCACTGTCATTACCTAAATTTTCTTGCAAACTTTAGGAATTAACTAAGAATTATAGCTGGAGTTAACCACCCACATAAGATGTCAATTTTATATTTAAAATACTGCTTGAATAAGTCAAACAGCTGTACCTTCTTCTCATGTTTCTCTTCATGAACCATACTCTTCATTCAATTTTCATATTTTCACAGTTGCAAAACATTCCAGAGATTCTTTTAAAATATAAATCTGGTCAAGTTGTGCCAATTCTTGAAGTTTTGATCTTCACTATTTTCAGATTTTTTTTCAAAGTTATTAGAATTACATTCAATGCTTCTATAACTGGGCACAAACCTACTTGTCTTTTATATGTCTTTACCTCTCATATTTGTTCTAAACATCATATTGTAATTCCTCCAGTGTGTTTTTCCTGCCAACAATATGTGTTGTGGTACTATAAAGTCCCTTAATCATCTTGTCAGTTAGTCTGAGTCTTCAAATCTGAACCTCTTCTATTGAGCCACACCTGAGGCTTCTGGCCCACACCTGAGGCTTCTGAGCTATTGTGCAGTCTGTCCTTTGTACTATTAGAAGTGTGTACATTCATCTGAGAACAGACAGTATGACTTACACCTCAGTGTCTAGTAAACAGTATTCATTGATGGTAGGTACAAATGAATAAATACAGAGCTAAAGGAGGCTGCTAACATACTTTACAAATTTGGGGTAATACATATTTCTTAGTTTTAAAACTCAAATTAAAACAAAAATTTTTAAGGATTTATTTATTCATGCATTCAAGAGCTGAAGTGTAGGCCAGAAGTGTAGGAGGTGAGAGGATTCATCAGAGATAGAGTAGGGAGCAGAACAGGTAGAGTGACTGAAATACATTGTTGAGGGAGCAGTGGTTGAGACAGGAGAGGTCTGCTGAGCCATGTGGGTTAGCTCCCTGGCCAAGGATCCAACTAGTGCTGCAGTGGCTTCAGATAGCTCCATAATCTTGAGACTTAATCCCTTGTACCACCAGGAAGGCCCTTTTATATATTTTAGATACGTAAGTGGAATAACTAAAATTTGATTCACTGATTCATTCTCACTGACTATATTGAGGAGAAAAGGAAAAACATCATATAAATGTTGTCTCCTCTTTTATTAAAATTATGCATGCACTCCTTTACTATTCTATCATTTCCATTAATTGGCTTGAACAAATACTTAGTAGGAATTATGGGTGAAGTATTTGGGATATAAGGATGGTGATGTTGTTAATGTCATCATTTCATTTATATCCTTAGATTTGGGACTGTTGTTTGGAAAAATTGAGTTATTGGTTGGGATACTTAGAGGTAAGTTTTCTCTTCCAATTGACTAATCTATTTCACTGTGGGTGTTTGAGTTGACAGGAGACCTAATGTTCACAACCCTGACTCAACTATCTGGAAAGCTCAAAAATCTATTTGGGTTTCGACTTCCTAAATCGGGAGATACTCAAAGGTCACTACTAATAAGCTGGGTCACTGAGGCTTGTTATGAAAAGGAACAACAGGTAATGGAACTATCACAGGATGACAATGAGTTAACTACTAGTTAACTTTCTTTGCTGCCTATAGTAAACTCTAAATATGGAGGCTGGTTTTCTGAATTATAAAGTATATTTTGTAGTGTTTTCTCTAGAACTACCAAGAGAAAGAAATAATCTTTTTTTCTAATAATAGTAGAACATGAAAATCTGCCCACAAACAAGGCAAAGCAGAGACCTAAGGAAATTAAAAGGGTAAATTAGGTACAAACGTCGTTTCTGCCTCAATAATCTAAGTAATTGGCACCAAAACAGGTTCAGGCATATAATTGACAAAGTTTTACTCTTTGCTTTGTGGTAGAGAAAAATCTGGAACCAGTTTTAAACTACAGCACTTTTCTCTGTCTTTGAGTGCATTTTGAAAGATGGAATAAATTACTCGAGTTTCAAATGATGTATTCAAGCAATATTTTGACAACAGCTAATAATAAGTAAAGCTTTTATATGGCTGTACAGATAAAAGTGGCAATAGAAACACACACACACACACACATACACACACATCATCTATCTATTTTCATCATCATCATCATCATCATCATATTATCTATCTATCATCATCATCATCTGTCTATGCCTCAGCTATATGGTATAACCTACTATTTGGAGCACCATTGTATTTCTGTTTTATGGTTGATTCAAATGTCATTTAACAGTGCTGGTGTTTGTTACTTTTGGCCAGGACTAGTAAAATGACCTCCTAATAAGTACACTGTCTGTCCTTTTCTACCTTGTACCTAATTCATTCATAATAAGATGAGAATACAAATCTCAAATTTTCTGAAGGTAAATCTGGGTCTTCTGTGTTATAAAGATGTATCTCCTAGAACTGCTTGTATCTCCATTCACAATTCACCATTCTTGTCAGACCACTCTTACTTTACTATGAAAGAGTGAGAATTTCCATCCTTCCATTTATTACGGTTATTATTAATATTGTTATTGGCTTGCTTGACTTTGCCCTTGTTTTCTTCTTGCATTGTGTTTCCCTAGTTTGTCAGTTAATTCCAACTAATCAGAATGTCCATTCACTAAACATCAACAATATATTAGCTGCTGGGTTGAGTGCTAATTAAGTTGTGCTCCTTACAATACAGTTTTCCAATTTAGTTCAGTTTTGATGAATGCCTTTCATAGACCTCATTTCCTCAGAGAAACCTAGGAGGTAATAAGTTTCACTGTTAACACCTTTCCTTTGTACCTAAGAACAGCTCAGTGAATGTCCCGGCCACGACAGTGAAATCATGTTTGCTGATGTGCCTGACCCAAACACTGTGGCTATTCTAAGACAGGATCTTTTGTCTTATCCTTCTTTTCATTTGCAAAGTCCAAGGTTTGCTCTATGTTGATTGATAAAGAATATGTTTAAATTTAGTTGAATATTACTAAGATTGAAGGATCCCGTTGTAAACTACACTTAATTCAATCTCATTTTTCCTTCATCTTGGCCCTTTTTCCTATCATTACATCTCAAGCACATTATCCATTCCCCCTTTTTTTTTTCAGACTATATCTCTGAATGTATGTTGAACATCTAATAATCTGTTTCTCAGTCCACACCACTACCTATTATCTGATATGACTCTTTTACAATCACTCTTGTATACATGGGTCCAGGTTATACTCATGCATTTGCAACCCTGCACAAATAACGAACAGTACCTGGGTGTGCTTTGAGAACAAAGACAATATGAAAGTATGTATTTGCCCAGAGCTGCAACCTCTGGGCGTAAAGATCAGAAACAACCTCAAAATTCGTAGAAAAGTTGAACCTCCTTCCTGACTTCGCTAATAAAAAGTATGTGAAATCAAAGTTGGGGTCTAGTAGCTTATGAAAGTCTGATGAAGAGAAAAAATATTATGTACATAAGCCTTATGTACAAAAATCTTACATTTTGTTTCAAAAATACTTCATACATACTTTAAATGTTTCTGTAAATGAAATTGGCATTAGTACATCTTTTCTAATATTTTAAATTTACATTAAATTTAAATTTAGCATTAAATTCAAGGGAATGTAGAATCAGAGGTTCTTTCAAGCATAATTCAGACTCAGTAATTCTACTTTTGCTACTTAAAACAATGTCAAAGATCACTTAGATGGCATGAATAGCATATTGCTTAAAAATACTAAAAACAATTCCTTTCTTCTATAGAATTCACACAAGGAATTGCTTCCTTTTTATAATTCTTCTATTTCATAAGTAGCCATCCATGTTTTCAACCTACAGACCCAATTTTACATTCTTAACAATAAAAATAATAACAATTATCTTATATATGCATAAGGCTTTAAGGACGATAAAGCATTTTCAGATCCTTCTAATGTAATGTATAAACAGGTTCAGTACCATGCAGGTTTTTTCCCCACACAAATTTATTAATGTTTTTCTGAAATATTTGACATGCAGACATGATTTTAAGCAAAAATGCCCCAAAGAAAATCATTAAAATCCAATTTAAAATGAGTAAATTTCATTACATATGAAAACTCATATGTTGATAGTTCATCTTTCAAAAGAACTGACTACATTTACTCCAGAAATAATAGGCAGGTTATGACATCTACATTATCTTAGTAAGATTAATTATTTTTAACTGAATACTCCCTTTTCTCATAAATCACTGCTGTTTAACTGAATGAACTATTTTGTTCAGCATATATTTGGTTCAAAAATAAATAACAGTCATTACCTTCTGGGGTTTAACAGCCCAATACATGAAAAAGAACCTTGCAAAATGGATTTTCATATGTGACATAATGTAGTAAGATCCATTTTTTCCCCATGTCATGGAGACACAAAGACAACTCATATAAGAATGAGAGGGGAAGAGTCTTGAACTACTGAGAAAACACTGTCACTTGCGGTAAACCTTGAAAAAATTAATAACCATTTCATTTTACATGCCTACAACACACTTACGTGAACATCTATATTACTGGTTTTGCTTTCCCCTGACAATTTATGTGCACTTACCTAGTAATGTTTTTAATGCTTCTTTACTGTAGCACTTTTTCTTTGCACCCTAATTTCCTGATTTAATGTAAAGATGGAAATTATCCTTTTGAATGCTTGCCAGAAAAGTAATTAAGAATGACCTTGTTTTATTCTATTTTAAAGTCCTTCCAAAACAAAAAAAAAAAATTAGAAACTACTTGATAAATGATATGGTACATCAAAAAAAAGTTGCCTAATAAGTGGTAATTCAAAAAAAAAAAGAAAAAGAAAAAGGCGAGAGATAGATAACATCTAATGAGTTATAATGCTGATAATGAAAGTATTTAAAATAAAATTATGAACATGGCAAGTAAGCATTAGATGAGCATAATGACGCTCATGAATTTAAAGGAAGAATAGGAAAGAATAAACATCAAAACTTTAGCAGAATATTACTCTGGAGAAATTATCATTCTCTACTCAGAACAAGTTTTTATTTAAATAATTCAAATAACATATATTTTTTTATTGAGACAAGTATGAAGTATACACCATCTATTTCCCTGCTCTAGGAATTATTAGAATAATTAACATCGATTTTTAATTCAATAACTTCCTTTAGTAATTCTCTTGTATTTATTCAATGATGAATAATTTCACAAAAATATTAAATTTTAGAAAATGTTAAAGATCTTAATTTAGGTTATATGAATTTTACGTCTAGTACAATGAAATTCCAGTGAAGAAGAACCATTAAAAATTATCTTTATATAAGGCAAAACTGTATTTTAAAATTACAGGCAAAATAGTTTTTTAAATCAATAACCATCAACACTCAGTACTTTTCGCCAATGTACCAAAAATATCAGCATTAATTACCCAAAATACAAAATACAACAAATTTAACAATTTCATGGCTCTGCTTTATAATTTTTCAGTCCTCTAGTAACTGGAAATGTTTTTCTTTTAAAGTAAAAACATATAAAGATTAGACAGAATCATAATCCTCAGCCATTTATCAGAAAATGACAGCACTTCCTCAAAAAAGCAACCACGGATTAGAACTGTTGAAATAACTCCCTGGCCCAAGACAGAGGCTCTCCAGCATGAGATACCATATCTAAAGTCAGAAACAGGAACTTTCCTGTCCCTGTAAATGCTCAGCTTCACCAGAAACACATCTGTCCAATCGTCCAATCCCCAAATGCCAGACAATTCAGGGTCTTCTCACCCCAAACAATGTTGACCATTTGGCCCTAGTTAATCACTTTGTTTTTCTTTTCCTTGTTCTTTATTCTTTATCTTATTAAAACCCCTGCTTTCTGCCCCATTTTAGTAGTCACGAAAACAGACTACTTTTGAAGAGTTAAAATGTTTTTGCATCATCTAAACTGTTTTTAATCATGTTTTTGCAGAGCTATAATGGAACAAGAAGGAAAATAAGCCATGTTTTCTAGTTCCACAACTGCAAACATCTCATTTAGCCTCACGAGAACTAAACGAGTCATTCTTTCCCATTTGTGAGACCCGCTCAGCCTGAGCAACGAAACCAATATGGGATTAGAGGAGTCACCAGTTTTACATTCATTTTTCTAGTCCTTATTTTATACTGAGCAGTTCCATGAGGAGACAAGAACGGCCTGTGATACCACCTGACAGATAAGGAATAGCATACAGGATGAATCTCGCCTCAAATCTCAAGCGAGGTGGGCAAGCACAGCAAAGGTAACAGATCAACTAACATCCCCACAGCCGACCTGACTGGTTTCTGCTGGCCCTTTTCTGACTCCTGGCCCATGGCTAGCTTTTATGCTATTATTTTTGGTTTTAGCCTTGAGCCTTTGAATGTGCACTGTTCTGCCTGTTTCAGACACTGAGCAGTTGGTTCTGAATTAGAAAGAGGTGCTAGAATGTGGGAGTGGGAGGCTGACCTACATCTGAACAATCTGCATATGATTCACCACAATTAAACAATTTGGTTTGAAATAGCTACAATTAAGCTATTATCATAGAAGTCTTTACTAGAGTAGGAATTCTAAATTTATCTTTACATACATCCTAGCCAAGAAAACAGCCACATTTTCTGGAACTCTTATTAAGTTAAACTAATACTGAAGTAAAATTTTTCTAAAATAACATTGTTACTAAATCTCTGACAGCTAATTATACTTTCTTTGGTTGTATCTTTTAAAATTATAATTTAAAATAGCAATAAAATGTGGAATTATTTTCAAGAGAATCTTGATTTCTAAGAACATACATTTTCAACTTTTTATATTTTCAATTTATATGCATATGTTATAAAATGTTTTTCCATATAAATGAGAATTCAATGTTGCAAAAGTCAAATTACCTTAAGATTTTGGAGAAGACAATATAAAAATGTAAAAAAAAATTGGCTGCATAATATGTAAAATATAAAAAAAATAATAAACTAATATTATGGAAGAGAAATTCAAACTGATGACTAAACGAAACACGAATTGTTGGGTGACTTCAAGTTTAGCATGTAACTACCCACAGCACACTTTTCTGTCATTAAGAGTAAGTAACATCAATTTTACTTATATCTGACAAGAACTGTTCATACAACTAAACCAAATGCAACATATTTTATAAGAAACATTTATTTTTCCTACCTTTATAGGTGAGTGCAAGATTCTCTGATTAATCTTTAAAGATATCCTGAAAAGAAAAAAAAAAAAAGATGACATAAAGAAAAATAATAGCAGGCTTACCTTAAAATTATTAACTTTGAGTGTTACTGATCTATTTGCTAGAGTACCGGGGTGGGTTTGATCACTTACTTGACCCATTTGGGTCAAGGCCTGAGCAATCCATCCCCAGATTAAGTATAAGACCCACAACACAAAAGGTGATATGTGGTAGGTAGGCACTTTGGCACTCTTGTAGTGCAAGATGTAGAGAATAAGACTCTTGTTCATAACTATTAATCTATTTGGCCTTTTCACTACTGACAAGTGGTAAAGGTGAAAAGGAAAAGATAAAAATCACAACAGTGAAAACAAAAAAATTTAAAAAAAAACAACAAATTACAAAACAATGACTTTGAGTTTTAAGAACACTTTTTAAAATCACTAACTGGCCTCCCTAGTGATACCGGGGTGAAAGTGCTGCACTGTGAAGCTATCCAGAGCCACTGCAGCACTGAGTTCAATCCTTGGCTAGGGTGGTGACCCACATGGCCAGGCAGACCTCTTCTGTTCCACCTGCTGCTCCCCACAGTGTGTATTTCAGTCAATCTGGCTGTCCCCCACTCTGTCTCTCACCAATTCCCCCACACTTCTGGCCTACATCCTACTTCTTGTATGCATAAATATATCTTTTAAAAAAATAAGATCACTAAAAACACAGGTAGTAATACAAATCAACTGATCCAACTTCCTCACTTTACAGATAAGCAAAATAACATGGCATAACAAATTCGTCACAGAATTGTACGATTTTCATCTCCTAGCCTCATATTCATCCCACAACAAAAAGTTACTTAATTCTTCATAACTTCCCGAATTGGAAATAAGTAGGTGTGGAATCATGTTTTGCTCTTGATGAGTTTCATTTTTCTGAAGTCTTATATTCCTACCTGAAAATAAGGCTGTCATTAATATATATTGCATTTACTTCATTCTAAACTCTTTTACTTGGTGGGGAAAGATACCAAAGACTTAATGACAGGATGTGTAGTCTTCAACTGCTTACAATGCAATGCAAGTAAGTAGAATGAAAATCAAGGACAAAAACAGAGACTACGGAACTGACAAACCAGTTAACTTAGTAGTAGTTGATATGAGTGGTCTGTCAACTACTACTGGTCTTAGTAGTAGTTGATATGAGTGGTCCTTCACATAAAATTTTCTAGGCAGACTTCAAGTAAAGAAACTCTACCACTGCTTTTTAACAAATGCTTCCATTTTCTAAATTGATATGCACTGTTATACTATTTTAATCAGTAATGAGGCCCTCCCTGGTGGTGCAACAGGTTAAAGCACAGCACTGAGAAGCTAAAAAAGCCACTTCCGCATGAGTTCTATTCCCGCCTGCCCCGGAGGTGACCACACGGAGTGGCAGACCTCTCCTGGCCCGCCCGCTGCTCCCCTCAGCAGTGTACTTCATAGATCTGCCTGATTTGCTCCCCACTCTGTCTCTGGTGAAGCCTCTCGCCGCCCCTGAGCCTCTGGCCTGTACCCCAGTTCTGTATGAACAAATAAATAAATCTTTAAAAAAAAATCAGTAATGAGCTCATTCTCAATTACCCTTTGTTAGATTTCATTTTTTCAAAAAAACAATCATTTGTGATTCCTAATTAAAGAAAGGTAATTTTTGAAAGAATAATAGCTTATTAAAGCACTTCTTGTACATGTTTTCAAAATATACAATAACTCCGGCCTACTTTATCTCGCTGTTAATAGCAGCCTCTGTATTAAGAAGGTGTGAGAACAGGATCAATATTAACTATGCCCAGGATGCATGGCTGTGCTATCCAGGTCAAGAGTTTTAAGAGACTGGGGACAGAGCAACAGCAAAGTAATACTGTGGAGATGATTCTGAGCTGTAATCTCAGAAACAGCTCATGTGAGCCATGATAGAAGCTCAAAGAACAAGTAAGATGTCTCTCTCCTTGCTAGACAACCTCAATTATTAATTCATGTTTCCTCTGCTGAATGTCATAAGTTATATCAAATACCAAAAAATATTAATAATAAAAAGTGTTTCTAAAATGTAACATATGGCTAAGCAGAAGAGAAGTAGAAGGAGGTACACTGGGTAAAAGGGGTCAGTTATGTATTATGTATATAATCGTGAATTTTATAATATATATATATATATATATACACACAGACACACACACACAATTAGACTACTAGTGGTAAACATAATGTAATATATACAGATGTTGATTTATAATCATGTTCACCTAAAACCTATATAAATGTACTTTGACAAGCCATTGGACTTTAGTAAAAATTTAAATAATGATAGAATAAAATGTGAGATTTAAATTATTTGAGAATTTGGGGTATCCCTTATTAAAGTCATTAGTGTCTTTAGGAAGTTAACATACTATTTATTGGATTTCATTACTACAAATTCTTTTTCTCCATAACTCATGAAAAATACTGAGACAAATGTTTCTGTGCCAAAGTTTATATATATTAATCCAACCATATTCAGGAGAAATAAGTCACAGTAGGAATTACAAAGAAATGTATTCATTGAAATTTCAGTAATCAGTAAATGAGGCACTGTTCAACACTTTTATGTAAGAGATCATATAATCACAGCTCAGTACTCATATTTTACAGAAGCATAAACATACACACTTTATTTGGAGTACACAATTGTGTTGTATACCAACAAATATGCTTAAAAACTGAAATATGTTCATTTAATCCATTATACAGTTTATATCCTCAAATACGCTCTACCATGGACTAGAGTTTTGTTTTTTGTAATATCTCCCATACCAGTGTTATGGGAAATAAACATAACTAGAAGCTTCAAACATGACTGACACAGTGTAAATGACTTCCAATTTAGGGCAAGATTCGATAATGTGGAAATAATTAAATTACTACTTTTTAAATACATTTTCTAATGAAAATAAGAAATTTGTTTTTTTGTTTGCTTAATAAGACACTTGCTTATTAAGATGCAATCAAAATTACTTAGATATATTATTTCATAAAAATGTAGTTTGAACAATCAAGAGAATTAAAAATAATGAAAAAGTGTATTGGAACTTTTATTCTGGAAAGCCTTATTTCTTTTGTCAGAATAAATTGTCACAAATGCATATTCTACAAGAGTAATCTGCTCAAAGAATTAGAGAAATAAGAGTAAAATTAGACCTTAGTGTTTCTACAAAAATACATTGGAAGAACCAGCTTCATAATGTTCACATGCTGTACCTCTAAAACAAAATAAACATACTCTTTATAATAGATATACAGAGAATTAAACTTAATAGATATATCAAAATATAACTTAAAACATAGAATTGCCTCTAAACCAACTTTTTGACTGTCCAATAAGCCCTCTTATTTTACCAACATTTAAATGAACTAAGACATACACTGAAATATTTATGAATACAGCCTAATTTTATTATCACAGCATATTTTCTTTTTATTTTCCCCTAAGCTCAGTATTGTCATTTTAGGATTAATGAGCATTAGAACTTTTCTAATTATAATAAGTAAGGAGATAAATAAATAAAATGTTAATGCATTCTTAATTTTGAGGTTTAATTACAGCTCCTCTTCAATATTCAAATCAAATAATGTTTACTAGTTAGTGTATTTTTATTTGAAGACCTATATTTCTATTTGATTAACAAAGAAGGATAAAAACAGATTAAAAAATAAAGCTTCATTTTAAAATAATAAATTTTCTTATATTATTTATTAACAGAACATGGATTTTTGTTACTAAGAAAGAAACTGTTTCTCATTTTCCCACACTGTTTTCTCTTCTATATCCAACACTAGAACAAACCAATTGAACACTTTGAACATCCCAGGGTAGGGAAAGATTTATTGTTAATTTCTTACACTTGGACTCTTTAAAAATATATCAGGAAGTTGTGGTTTAGTTAATGACATACAGATTCTTTTTATAAAAAGGAGTAAGACCCAAGGCTTTTACAGTATTATAACCATCTTCGTGTCTAAAAATTATAAGGTGGTCTAAACCATTAGAAGGCTACTCCTGACCTTTGAGAAACTACAGCTTCCTTGCATGATGACAGAATCATTTGAGAACTGTTCAAATAGTAACTTCATGTCCAAGGAATTTGATAAGGCTTTTCCCTACAAAGACTCTATTGGAGAGAAAGATTTGACTGGGTTTCTGCCAAAAGACCAGCTATAGAGATTGATCTCCAGTGATAATTTTTTTTCTAAGTGACAGTTGGAACATGCCCATTAGGAGGGTTCTAGAAGTGTTCTTAGGCAACTTGTAGAGCCCAGCTGAGGTCTTGTCAGTTGATCTAAGAAAAGCAGTGACAGCATCACAGTGACAGATTGTCAGATTGTCATGTTCAATACCTTTCTGGAGTAAAAAACTCAATGCAAGTAAAATGTACAGTATTTTAAACTCACACAGATCCAGGAAGTGTCATTTTTAGCTCTGTTTATTACATGTATTATACAGCAACATTAATGTCATTGATTAAAACCCACAGATGCATACACTTTATAAATGTAATTTCTCTGAACTGCAATTAAAAAAAAAACAACACAGTATTTTACTTTGAGAAATACATCTTTTTTTTTTTTTTAATCCTGGAAAACACACAGTATCTTTTATTAAGACGTAATAAAGAAAGTAAGAAATTTTTGTTTTTACAGAGTTCATATACTACCCAAGGCAATAAACAAATTGATAAACAAATAAATGCCAAATGTCAGTAAGGGTTATAAAGAGAAATAAAGGAGGGGAATGCAGAACTGAAACATTGGTTCTATGATGTGAGATAAGGTGGGATGATTAGCAAGACCAGGAGGGAAAAGAACAAAAAGAAGTCCTATTGCTTCCTGAAAGCTCTCAGTTCACCTTGGTTCTGCTTTTATAGACATGGTGCCTGAGATTCTCTTTCACGTCATTATGGTATTTTTCTGCAAAATGGGATAACAAATACACATTGCAAATTGTGTGACATGTAATTGACTGGAAACAAATTTTGAGATAAATATCTGAAAAGAAGTCAGAGAAATGAAGGAGAATGCCCTCTAGGTAGCCTCCTAATAGATGTGAATCTACCTACTCCACCACAGAACTTTAAGTTCATAAAGGTGTCAGTGCTGTGAGTTATTTTTTATGAATCCGGACATGCTGTAAATGCTCAGCAATCATTCAGTGGAAATGATTCTTACATGTACCCTATACTTGAAGATGGAGATTTATTAGGCCAGGAGTAAGTCATCCTTGGCCAAATTGTCCATCTCCATTTTCCTACAAATGAAGTTGGTTTGCCTGGCTAACATGAAATAACTATTTATGACATAGATTTCATTTCCCCACCCCCAGCTTTTTTACTATACTTCCATGTTCTCCATGAATTGGTAAGTGCACATATTGTTTCAGATTTTGAGAAAATGTTATTTCCATATATTCCAAGTTTAGGAATCACCAAGTTATATTTATGTACCAAAGAGAAAACTAGTTTATACTATTTAGTGATGTTTTGGTGACATATTTCAAAATGTCATCTCCTGATTCTCAAACACATTCTATGCAAAATAAGAGATCCAGTTCACTTAAGTTGCTGCTTAAAAGCATAAGCATCATTGGCTCAAATTATAACATTTATATTTTGAAACTGACCTCTTTTTCCTCTGGCCACAAATTGTGTGTACAACACACACACACACACACACACACTCACACTCACACTCAATTAAGAATCCAGACTCGGGCCCTCCCTGGTGGCGCAGCGGGTTAAAGCACTGCACTGAGAAGTTAAAGCTACTTCCGCATGAGTTCGATTCCCGCTTTCCCCAGAGGTGACCACATGGCGTGGCAGACCTCTCCTGACCCGCCCACTGCTCCCCTCAGCAGTGTACTTCATTGATCTGCCTGTTCTGCTCCCCACTCTGTCTCTGGTGAAGCCTCTCACTGCCCCTGAGTCTCTGGCCTATACCCCAGTTCTATATGTACAAATAAATAAATCTTTAAAAAAAAAAGAATCCAGACTCAGATTATATAAAAATAATTAGATTAACATACACTTATTCTGTTTTAGTTAAAAAACTCAACAAAAGAAAGTTCATGAAACTTAGAACAAGCTTATTTTAACTGAGGATTCTACAAATGTATTCCTATAGCACTAAGTCTTAACAGCAAATTTCTCCAGGTCATTTAGGACTCTTATTCCTCTCCTCACATTTGCAAAGTTATGTCTTCAGTTTATGACTAAGAAGATCAGAAAAGTAGTGAGGCTATGCTATAAATATTTTGAGATATATGTTTACAGATATTCTACAACCATATAAAAGTAAATCATGTCTCTAAGGTGAATGAGGGTGAATAAAAAGTACTAGATGGCACATATCATCAAGTTAATATTCAGTCTTACAAACATGGGCAAACACAAAGTTATATAAAATATAACTGATGTATGATGATAATAATAATTCATAGTAAAAGAAAACATTAAAAAATTTAGGAGTAATTTGCCTGCCCCACCCTGAGCCTCAATGGTCATTCACTCAGTCAGTATTTTAGAATTTGGGGATAATTCTATCCCCAAAAATACATTTACTTTTCATAAAAATATATTTAATGTTTCTACATTTTATACAGAGACTAAAACTCAAATTCTTCTAACAACCTGCCAATGGAAATCAATTAAATGGACTGAGGTGGACTGTTTATGACAAGAATATGTGCCAGGAGTTTGCAACTTTTGCTTTAAAGTAATATAAAAACCTTTCTTACATATAGCTATATTCCCCAAATGTAGAAATACTTTAAAAAATAATAATTCATCCTATACAGTGCTTGGTTATGTGCCAGTTTCTGTTTAAATTATCCCCAAATTGCAAAGGATAATGTGTTTCTGTTTCAAGACGCCTATTATCCAGTGAGTTAGAAAAACACGTACTTTGGCACAGTAATGACAGACATTGATAGAAATCTACAGAGCCCTACAGGAACATGGGTGAGCGTCATCATTGCTGACTGCAGTCAGGCTGAGGTGAGCACTAGGTTGGCTCGACAAGGGACAGGCAAGAACTGACTGGAACTGGTTTTGGGAAAGAGTGCAGTTTGTGAAGAGAATGTCTCCAGAAAGATATATCAGCAAAGTCAAGCCCAGGAGAAGAAAAGGCATGGTGTAGAAAGGAAACTACTACTTAGATGTGACATAGGGCCCCTGGCACGTCTATTCTGAAAGGTCCAGAGGCAATTCCGATGCACATTTGTAGGTAAGAATCACCATCCAGACCCTTCCTGGTGGCACAATAGGTTTAAAACCAGCACTGCACGCTACCACTGCAGCAGCTCTAGTGCGAGTTCGATCCTCGGCCTCGGAGGTGATACAAATGGTGCGGCAGACGTCTCCTGTCTCACCCGCTGCTCCCCTCAGCAGTGTACTTCGTTAATCTGCCTGTTCTGTTCCCCACTCTCTCTGGTAAATCCTCTCACCACCCCTGCACCTCTGGCCTGTACTCCAGCTTTATATGCATAAAAAAATGAATCTTTAAAAAAAAAATGAATCACGATCCAACTTCAATGCAAGGATTAGTTCACCTACAGATCATAGCTTCCATTCTTGATTTAATCTACTTCTGTAAGATGTCATGATGTACACAGAATTGCTTGATAGCTCTTTTACTCATGTGAGGTGAGATTTTTCATTTGTAACTGAGAACACAGAAGAAAGTCAGGAGACTGGTGTAGATTACTACTTGTCCATTAAATGGAAAGCGATCTTCTGCTAGGTTATAGCTGTTCTTTTCTATAATTTTCATTCTGTGACTCCCTGCCCCACATTTTCCAGTTAAACCTAGGTTCATGGGGCGGTAAGCTCTGTAAAAACTAAACAAACTACACAATTTTACTAATTAGACATGAATAATTGAATTTAGTTACAAATAGTAATACAATTTCCAACATAACAACAATGGATGTCATGTGAATGGCTTGAGACTAGAAAGTGTTATGATGAAACTTATGAGGAAGAAAAAAAAACACTTTTAGTAGTGTACTGTATTCATCAACACTGTAAGTATATTGTCCATTAATAAGAAAATGTGGGGCTATGTGGACCATGTACAGTTTAATACTAAGTTGTGCAGGAATCAAATGTACTTGTAAAGATATAGAAACATTCTAACATATTTGTGTTTTGCTGAGCCATAACATTTTACAAAATTTTTATATTCATCCTCTATTAATTTTATCACATTAATTCACATGCTATTTAACCCTTCCCTATGTTGGTTAAGTAGAATGGGAATGTTTGTAATGTGATGTAAATGTACAGTGATGGACAAGGAGTCAGAACTGGAAAAGGGGAGATACCATGTAGGCTGGAGTGTAGGATAATGCTGGAGAAATTAACATTTCAGGTGTTAGTTGGCTGCAAATGGCAGAAATAGACTATTGTGTAGCTTCTTTGAAATAGCTATCCTATTTTTGTTCTAGCACCCAACCCACTCTACAATATTCTCTCAAGAATTATTGTTATATGGAATTCCAACATTCCCAAATGATCTGTTGTTACATATACATTTGTCTAAATCATGAATTGATTTTCCCTTGATGCTCTGAATAAGCACATGATTCTGAGAACATGGAAAACAGAAATAAGCCCTGACAAAAATGATACCTTGAGGATTTTTTAGACTTTTTTTGAATGAAAAAGAAAGAGGTTGAAGTTGGATTAATCATGAACATCATACACAAAATAAATCCTAAATGGAGTACACTAGATATACCACTGAAATATAGATATAAAATGTGTTGTGGTTAAAACAAATAAAATACATGAAGAAGACACTGGCCATACATTCAGTGTTATCAGCAGTAAAGATATTTTTGATGACTCAACTCTGATGGCAAGGGAAGTTAAAATAAAAATTAAACAATTAGAAATATCTGATGTTAAAGAGCTTCTATGCAGCAAAATAAAATATTAGACAATTAAATACACACTTCACTAAATAGAAAAAAAAATTCCGTAACAGATTTTATTTATTTTACTTTTGCACAGAAGATCTGAGGTATAAGTAAGAGGTATAGGTGGTGAAAGGATTCATCAGAGACAGAGTGGGGAGCAGAACCGGCAGATCTATTGAAATACATTGCTGAGGGGAGCAGCAGATGATACAGGGGAGTTCTGCTGCGTCATGTGGGTTAGTGCCCTGGCCGAAATTCAGACTCAGGCTGTAGTCGTGATAGCACTGAGACTTAATCTCTAGGCAACCAGGGAGGCCCAATAGGGCCTAGTTCTTAAGCCAGAATTTAAATAAATTCCTGATCTCTGGACTGCCTAAGGGGTTTGTACACATCACCATTCATTTGGCACCTTAGCATGTCAGATCTCAGGTTGGTGACCTTTCAGGAAGTCAATCTTAACATAAAATATGAACAAAGACATTCAGAAACCTTGTTATTCTCCTTGTATCTTAACACACTAATGAATTTTAGTTGGTGCTCAGCAAGTACTGGTTAAAATTAGATAATATACTGATTTAACCAATATGAGTTTTATAAATGCTCACTGAAGAATCTGAATTTAAATGATTAAAGCATTGCATTGTTTGCTATAGGTGAGGTTCTGCTTCATTCAAATCATTAACACAAATAAGTGCAGCTCAATTTTAAATAGGGTGGAAGTCAATCAGTGTTTGCCAAAAAATGAGATTTAAGAACATAAGAGAAAGGGTAAGATGTAAAATGAAAGTCTGGGACTCTCTAGACATCCTCCTCAGCCCTACCCCCAAAGTGCTTGGCAGCAACAATGGCAGGATGGAATTCCATCCAGGGCAATTCTATTCAAGGAAGAGCTCCCCGCTAAAATCCCTGCAGTAACCGCTACAAAAATTATGGGAAAAATTATGTTTGATTTTCTTCTCACCCCCATTTTAAACAAAACACTTCTCTCTTTGTTCTATTTTCTTGTTTCGAAAGGAAGGTTCAGGGAAAATGCTGATTAAAAATAAAGATACGGGCCCTCCCTGGTGGCGCAGCGGGTTAGAACGCAGCACTGAGAAGCTAAAGCCACTTCCACAAGAGTTCGATTCCCGCCTGCCCCGGAGGTGACCACATGGCGTGGCAGACCTCTCCTGACCTGCCCGCTGCTCCCCTCAGCAGTGTACTTCGTAGATCTGCCTGTTCTGCTCCCCACTCTGTCTCTGGTGAAGCCTCTCCCACCCCTGATCCTCTGGCCTGTACCCCAGTTCTGTATGCACAAATAAATAAATCTTAAAAAAAAAAAAAGATACCAAGTCAGGAAAAGTTTAGTATTGAATCATTAAGGTCTTATGCAAACAAACATGCTATATACTCATTCAATAATAAGAACTTGACACATTTTTTTATTAACACTGCCAAAATACTGTTTTTTATAATGGTTGGTAGTTAGAAGAATGAAAAATCATATGACTTTACTACAAACCACTGAATATCACAAAATGATTTTTTATTGACGAAGCAATTGCTAATATTCTAATATTTTACTATATCTTTTCAAATATTTGAAACACAGGAACAGATACTATGAAAGTACAGTTTGTCCTCTATATTTAATATGCTTAATACATATTTGCTCTCTCATTGTATGTTTTTAAAATTATTTTACAAATTCAATTGCATTCAAACAAGATGAGAGAAAATGCATGACCAAAAAAGAACCAATCTTGAAATTAAATTTAGAGCTTCAAGTAACCAGTCAAATACAAATAATTGGCTTATCTATAAGGCATATAATTAATGTTTGTAAATATGTAGATATGCTTTGTGTCCTGAGGTCTACAGGAACTGCTTCTTTTTTTATATCCTGGGAAAATAAAAGCATCAAAACCAAACTCCATAGAGGAGTCTTCATTGGTTATATAGTGCTGGTCCCAACTTTGGAAATAAAGACTGAAATCTAGACAACTGAACTGATTTCATTTGAAACCTGAAATATAAATCCATTTATGGATTCCATGTCTAACAAATAAGGTGTCTGGTTGGCAAATCTTTTAATATGGGTTTTGTTTACAGCATCCATTTCACTGAAAGCAAGGTTCTTTGTTTTCTTAGTAATTTATTTTCCAGAATCATAAGGATTCACCTATGGCAACCCCTGTTTATAGTTTTCATGTTGTGTTTATGCCCATCCTTCAAAAGCCTTGTCCTAATGTTACTCTTTCTTAACTGATGTCTTCTTTGGGCGCTCCAACTAGAAGTGGTCTTTACCTCCTCTGATCCACTAGAGCAATTATCACATTTAGTCATATAATTCACCAAGGTTTAGTGGAAGTAAGTGGAAATAGATGAAACTCGAGTTAAGCAAACAGTAGTTCAAATTGTGGTTTCAGTACTCATAAAAAACAAATAAACCATGGTCCTGTCAGTCAGTTTCACTGAGCCATAAGTAATATGATGATCAGACATATTAACAAGTGGATAAAAAAACCAACATGTCATATACACTTAGTAAATATTTACATGTAATTCCAACATGTAAAATCATGAGCTAGACATTTTCAAAATTTCAGAGTCACAAAGTCATTTATATAATTGTATTTCTTCTCCACTCCAAGCAGAATGTTCACATATTTGAAAAAGGGGCTATACATACGTTATCTTATAGTCTACAGTGCTACATTAGTTACTGAAAAATGGTTGAAGAAGTAAATGAATGAATAAACAAATGAATAAGTGAATTTGTTACTAATGAAAACTTGATTGGCAAGTTGACAGATAATGTGTAGACTATTCAGTAGCTAAGTACTCATTCTATACAAGAATAAACTATTTGTACTGCTAATGTCAATTCACACAAAGTCATAAATTGACTTCTCAAAATGCAATGAATTTATATCTTTTCAGCAAGAAATACACATTTGACTCATTAATATGTTGCACATCAAATTTCATGGTGTGAAGTTAAAGTTTTATTAAAACTGCTACATGCTACAATATAAATATCTAAATCCTCTGAAAATCAGTGAGAGAAAACATGATCTCTACTGGTAAATACATCTATGATTTATAAGCATGTCATATTAGCATGTCATAACTGCTTCACTACCCAAAACCATCAAGTAACTATGGATAAATCACGAATGTCTGCCCTAGCATGGCACAATGGTTTACAGACTTAAATGCTTCAACTCTCCAACCCTACAACGATAAAGCAGAACAGTCAACATAAGCGGATTCATCGTTATGATGAGTGTTACTCTCTAAAAGGGTTAATGCTCAAAGAATCCTTTGTTTTGGGACAAGTGTAATGTGAGGACCCTCAAAACCCTGATTTATCATTGCTCCTTTCCCCCCTCTTTCTTGGCGTTATTTTTTAAGTGCTTGCAATCCACATTGGCTAAAAAAAGACATCTGAGGTCGAGAGCTGTGGAGGCTGGAGGGGGGAGGGCTATTTTGAATCTTGTGACAGTGAGGTTTCATTCACTAAGGAGCTCTCTGTGGGTTTCTGGCATTGTAAGTGTTTTGTCTGCTTGCAAGCGAGCAGCTGATGGATGGGGAAAATGTTCATTGATTTGTAGTGCCTGTGCTGCAGCCAAGCAGCACTAGAATGAGGTGGCACCATCATGAATCTCTCAACTATGCATATTTATATGCAGCTGCTGTACTTCTAAACCTCCAGTGAATACAAAGTACTTGTGTGGCCACCAGTTCACACAATACCGTCCTGCCTCATGCTCTGATTTAACTACTGTATGGAAGAATGGGCGGGGGAGGGGGGTCGGTGGGATAGAGAAAGGAGAGGTAAGCATGGAGGGAGAAAAGATCCCTGCACAATTCCTTTTTCTTAGATAGTCGAGAGAATGAAATGAATGTGGGAACAAGCAGAGAACATGTTAATAAATGCTTTGCCTGCTTGAATCTCAAATTCTAAAATTGATTAATGGAAACTAAATCCTTTTAAAGATGATGTTTTTAGTGAGCAAGGCTTTGGGACTACATGATAATGATGTGGTTAAAATATGCTGGCACCACTGAAATCATCATAGCACTGAGCTGCATGTTTGAGAAAGTTGCTCCCCTGGGTAAACCACAGCTTGAGATAGAGAAATAGATGAGATGCTATACTTGAGGGAGGAAGGGTGGGGAGAGAATGAGAAATGAAGAATCCTTTAACAGCACTGGGAAAAATTTTTAAGTGAAAATATGAGATTGTTAAAAAAAGCAAAGATGACAGAGAATTCATTTTAGAATGGAAAATGGAGTAAGAGGGGTGGTTTAGAAGCCTGAAGGATATAGAGAGAGGCATGAGAGCTAAAAGCTTAAAAAGGGTGTACAGTGAACAGGAAAATGAAATGAAAGGAATAAAAGGAAGTTAGAGAAAGGAAGTGCTCTTTCCCAGAGCTTCAGTTTTTTTTACTTGAGATATATCAATACAGATTTAGAATTATAGAATCCAAATAGCTTGATGCAAAAGCAGTGATTTTATTAGACCACAAAGTTTTGAAGCAGAATAACTCGTAAGATTGGAGAGTTATACATTTGATCAGTAAATTTTATTTTCCAAGCCTTCAAAACAGAAAGAAATCAAGCGACAAGAGAGAAATGGGGAAAATGAAAAATCATGTAGCACTAACCCCTATTATAAAATTATTCTCATTCATAGTTCAGGCAAATAGTTCAGGCAAATGCTGTTGACAATGAGTCCCAAAGTGCATCTGACAGAAGTTCATTTTATTATAAGATTAGGGCTTAGTACCAACATAAGCCTATATCGAAGCAACAGCAAATGAAAAGTCAAATTCAATATCTGGGTACAGTTTGACTTCATTATCAAAAATAAGCGTTATGCTTTTCCATATAGAGTTAAAGAACTAATTCAGCCCAAATTGCAGCTGCTCTTTTGACCAGAACATAAAATGGCCTTCTTCCAATTCATTCTCTCTGAGTTTTCTAGGCAGGATGTCAAACCTTATCTCCCACAGGTCTAGAGAAGATGGATTGAATCTTGAAAGGTATAATACCAGAGCATATTCAATGTTGGCATTATATTCCACTCATTTAGCCTTTATTAAACATGTCCACATTTTAAAAACAATATACAAAACCTCAAAATTGATTAGGAGTTTCTCTTTTCTGGCACAGAATACTCAACAGTACAGTAATATTAGCCTCTGGACTAGCAATGCACTCCACCCAGTGGTGTGTCAGAGTAAAAATGCCTTTTATAAAGGCGAAACCTGACCTAATTTCCTTCCATTTTTTAGCTCTAGAGTGTTAAAATGTTAGGTAAATACACAAAATGTAACATGAACTTTACTTTTCATAATGATGAAATAGGAATGCACATAACTTGTTTTAAAGTGACTGCCTTCCAATTTTGCCATTAAAAGGAAGTGAAATCATTAATACAGATTTCATGTAAGGATTATAAATAAGCAATCTTCATTATGTGTAAATAAATCATATCTTTGAATGGATAAAAGTGACATTTTATATAAGGTCACATAAAAAAGCACCAAGTTGCCATTATTTTAACTGATAAATGATCAACTCTGTTTTCCTGCTAGAGAATCCAAACTTGAATGTTAAGCAAACAAACAAAAATAGCAAGCCAAATTAGTAGTAACAGCTAGGACGCACAGAAAATAGACTCGTCAGATTCACTACGTTCTCTGACTTATAGAATTCAGAGCATCTTACCTAGTCCTGTTGGAATTTCTTAAATTCTGTTCATTTATACCTGTTCCAGTTGGCAGAGAACAGAGGAAATACAATGGAATGTTTCTTTTGTGATTTGTCTTTATAATGATCAAAGATGATTACACATCAAAGATTGTGGTTTGGATAAATAATGTCTTGAGATTAGGTCTCCCCCAGGAAATTAAATTTAAAAAAAAAATTCAAATTGTCACTGCTTAGAAAAATTGAACAGAAATAAAAACTAAATTTGAGCTTGGATGTCTAGAACTGGTTTTGAATTTTTTTTCTCTATTAAACAGGGAAACCAATGAAAACACCAAATTTTCATATAACTGATAAAAGAAATATAGGACAAAAATGATTCAAGCTATATGGTAAAGCAATATTTTAGAGCATGGACAGAAATTGAGATAGACTCAAAGAGATAAATATAGGGTGGGAAACACCCATGATCTCTGTCAAGAGACAACTTATTATTCTTTTCTAGATTAACCATTGAGCAGTTACTTGATAGTACGCAAATCACAATACTTTTTTGTTTAATAATATAATTGTTTATTTTTACATCATTTTGTGTATTTTTGTCTCAGTTGTAACCCCCTTGGGCTTCCCATCACCAAATCACCCGTGTGCCATCACCATAGTACAGTGTATTTCCCTCCCCGCACTGTTTTTGATCCCATTCCCCACTCCACCCCTATAAAATGTTTCTGTTATATGGCTGTTCATTATTATTATTTTCTCCCCTGGTCTGTTACACTCCTACTACGAGTGAAACCATCTGGTATTTTTCTTTCTCTTTCTGGCTTATCTCACTAAGCATGATCTTTTTCAGCTCCATCCATGTTGCTGCAAAAGGCATGTGTTTATTTTTTGTTGTTGTTGCTGAGTAATACTCCACTGCAAATCACAGTAATTTTGAGGCAATGCTTATTTATTAAAAATTGTGCCACTGAGGACCCTCCCTGGTAGCACAATGGGTTAAAGCACAGCACTTTGACGCTAGAAGCAGCCACTTCACAAGTTTAGTCCCTGTCAAGAGAGGTGACCCACGTGGCCTGGCAGACCTCTCCTGACTCACCCGCTGTCCCCCTCAACAGTGTACTTCATCGATCTGCCTGTTCTGTACCCCACTCTGTCTCTGGTGAATCCTCTCACTGCTCCTGCACCTCTGGCCTGTACCCCAGTTCTATATGCATAAATAAATAAATCTTTTAAAAAAAATTGTGCCACTGA
Organism: Condylura cristata; assembly: GCF_000260355.1. Lineage (NCBI taxonomy): Eukaryota > Metazoa > Chordata > Mammalia > Eulipotyphla > Talpidae > Condylura > Condylura cristata. The sequence goes on along the minus strand of NW_004567104.1, from coordinate 62,306,314 downwards.
AACTAGTTTACTTCTACTGCCAAGGAAGGAGATACCTAACTCTTAATTTTGTTTAAATTATGAACTTTGGGAGACACCAATGGAATCCACAAACACTTTTCCCATGAAATGTTCCCATCAGAAACCCAGAAAGATTGCATATTACATTAGGATTTTAAGAACTGTCTGAAACCTATTCACAGACTTAAATGAATTAACTTCATTAACTCTGTCATGTACAGAAGTCTTTGATAATCTTTCATTAATTTGTATATCTCAGCCAAGAAACCAAAGCAATTATTGCTATTATAAAGTCTCAAGCAAGACACTTAGCTCAGGGTTGATATGCAATAAATTGGGGGAACATAAATTTTTTCTTATGTGTTTTAAAAGCTTTAAAAACTGAGCAAGAACATGTAAAATTATAATGTGTTTTGAATAACTGAAGTTAAAAAGAAAAGCAGACTTAACTCAATGAATGTTCAGAATTTACTGTAGCTCACTTAGACAAAAAGAAAACATTAGAGAAAATAATCCTGTATATGGAAAGAAGGAGGAGGTGGCGTTTTACCGAATTTTATATTGTCATCTCTTTTGCTTTTACATAACGTGAATGTTTCGTGATGTTTCCATTAGGAATATATACCATATCATTATTTCATGGTAGTTACCATCATCACCTCATGGAATACAACAGATTTTTTTTTCCCAGGAAATAATTAAATAAAAGGTAATATTGTACAGGGCTATCCGCAGGGAAAGGAGATTCCCTGCCCCACCCTAAGGGAGGGTGGAACTGAGCCGGGAGTGCTAGAGAAGGAGAGATTAAAAAGACCTGGTGGGGGCGCTCCCTGGTGATGCAACAGATTAAAGCACAGCACTGTGAAGCTGTCAGAAGCCACTGCTGCACGAGTTCAGTCCTCAGGCAGGGAGATGACCCACATGGTGCAGCAGACCTCTCCTGGCCCGTGCGCTGCTTCCCTCAGCAGTGTATTTCAGGACAACTACCTGTTCTGCTCCCTACTCTGTCTCTGGCGAATCCCCTCAACTCCTGCCTTCTGGTTTGTACCCCAGTTCTGTAAGCATAAATAAATAAATATTAAAAAAAAAAAAAAAAGAACTGGAGGAGGCACATGGACCAGAAACATGTGGCGAGGTTGCGCCTACTTTGAGCCTTGGACTTGTACCAGGCACTTGGGAAACATTCAAGGCAACACTTGGAAGAAACAGAGACATGGATGAGAGACCCGGGGGGAGGCTGAAAGAGGAGTAGCCTTATTTTGTGTTGATTTTGCTCTTGTTCTTCCAGATTTGCCTGGTCCCTTCTGCCCCTGTTCTGGGTTCCCCTCCAGAAGGTGCTTTAGGCTTTTGTGAGCATTTGGGCCTCAGCAGTGCTACTTTGGGTCAATCCTGTTTGGCTGAGTATATACTTACAAGGGGATGGGTAAAATTTTTTTTAAAAAAATTTATTTATTTATGCATACAGAACTGGGGTATAAGCCAGAGTAGCAGGGGTGGTAAGAAACTTCGCCAGAGATAGAGTGGGGTGCAGAAAAGGCAGATTGATGAAGTACACTGCTGAGGGGCTCAGCGGGTGGGTCAGGAGAGGTCTGCCATGCCGTGTGGGTCACCTCCAGGGCTGGGGATCCAACTGGCACTGAAGTGGCTGTGGCCAGCTTGCAGTGCTACATCCTAACCCATTGCACCACCAGGAAGGGTGAGGAAGGGTAACTTTGACTATTTAACTAGAAATATTTTAAACTATATTCTCATGCTTCTCTCTATTGTACACTAATTACATTAAAGTTACTTTTTATTGATGGCTGTATACATGAGAGTATGTTTTGTCTTGATGCAATGGATGACCAATCCATTTACAGTGTGTACATTTGGAGGGTCCCAGGTTAACCCTTATCCTGTGCATTAACAATACTGTTCATAGTGATTATTCACTGTCACATATGTTGCATATGACATCATCTCTAATACCATGTTTATAGCCATACCATTCTCTCACTCAACAAATACCCAACTCTGTTCACTGCAGCAAAGTAAAACAAACAAACACATAAAACACAGATACAATCAAAGCCCATTACAAAGTAGCTCACAATTACACTGGACTTAACTCAAGTATACGTAGGAGCAAACAATGACCCCAAGTGGAGAGTAATGTCTTTACTATTAGCAGAAAGCCCAAAGAGTTGCCACCATTCTTGCCACATAGTACCAGGATATTTTATATACTATCATTATTCTGCATGTTTAAGGCATTTTTTCAAATATTTACTTTAATTGTTGAGAGAAAATTATTCATAAGAAAGAGCATAAGTGATAAGGAAGTTTAATCTTGGATAAGTTACCTAATTTTTCTAAGACTGACTCTACATATGCAAAATATCCAAGATAATCATAGTTGTGATATTTAAATGTCATGATCAATGTGAAGTGTATAAAAACATGCCTGGTACAAAGTAAATATTGAATTAATGGTAACTGTTACACCACTAGCATAATAATGCTATTTCTATTATTGCAATTATACAGATAATGATGTATGATCACAGCAAAATATAAGCTGACTAAAATTTTCCTCTCTTCTAGAAAATTTAAAAATCTTGAAATTATCTCTGCAATAGACACTATTAACAACAGAAAAATTCACCAAATTAATATTTCAATAATAATTCCAATATGACCAAATTTAGCTCTAACATTTTTTAAAATAAAAATTAATATCTTCCTGATTACAATTTTTGTTTGTAAAAGAATAATTGGGAAGAAAGGTCACTACTGTAAGAGCCTTTGTACTAAGTACACTGTTCAAAATATCTGTTCCCTGGTCCTCCCTGGTGGCACAATGGGTTAGGACACGACACTGCAAGCTGGCTGCAGCAACCTCAGTGTGAGTTTGATCCCCACCCCTGCTCCACATGCCGCGGCAGACGTCTCCTGTCTCACCCACTGCTCCCCTCATCAATTTGCCTGTTCTGCTACCCACTCTGTCTCTTGTGAATCTTCTCACTGTCCCTGCACCTCTGGAGTGTCCCCCAGTTCTGTACACATAAATAAACAAAACTTAAACAAAAACAAAATATTGGTTCCCTTGAATGCTGTTAAAAATGTGTATAGTCTTATAACTACATGAGTGCTTATTTGAACCAGCTAGGATGACAAGGCCCTTACTGCAAATAAACAGTTGTACCAGTAATTGTTTACTAATTGCTATGGAGAAATGCACCATTCATTTTTGACATATTCAAATCTCTGATATACTTTCTAATTTGCAGATTATTTAAACAATGACTAGATCACCCTAAAGCCTCTGATGCCTACTAAGACATCTGTACTTTACATGTTGTTCAATTGTTTAGTTATTTATGGAGATGCAAGTTACCTGTTCAGTGAAATAATTTGATTGAGTCTAATTTTATTGATTCTCTTTATTCCTTTTTATTTTTTTAAAGATTTATCTATTTATGCATACAGAAAACTGGGGTGCAGACCAGAGGTACAGGGTCAGTGAGAGGATTCACCAGAGACAGAGTGGAGAGCAGAATAGGCAGATATACTGAAACACACTGCTGAGGGGAGCAGCAGGTGAGTCAGGAGAGGTCTGCAGCACCATGTGGGTCACTTCCCTGGCCGAGGACTGAACTTGTGTTGCAGTGGCTGCAGTAGCTTCCTAGTGCTGTGCTTTAACCCTTTGTGCCACCCGGGAGGGCCCTTTTTTCCTTAAAAAAAAAAAAAAAAAGTGTTGCCCACAAAGGAAAGATATACAACAGGTAAAGAGGTGAAAGTGGGAAGTAAGTGAGTGGGGGGAGTACAGAGTGGAGAGTAAGTGGTGAATTAACAGGAGAGTAGAGCAAGACAGTTGCTGGTGAGCCACGTTAGCCTCTCGCAGGCATGGGGCTGGAAGAGGTAATGAAGAGCCTGGACTGATGGGGGAGGATTCTCCTTTATTCTTAATTATGGTAAATAATAATTATAATAAAATCGTGTTTTTTTTTATTTCAAAAACAGTTTAGACCTTATAGTTTTCCCTTTGTTTAATCTTTACCTCTATTACGTATATAACTTTCTTTTGTTACTTTTTAACCTTCTGGAGTAAAAACTGACAAAACATGCTTCACCTTCATTGCATAAAATCAATTTTGTTGGTAATTCTACAATAAAGTTGCTTTGGAATACACAATATCATCAGAGGAAAGATTCAGGAGATAGAGACATTATTAGAGGCTATAAAATGACTCACTGATAAACTCCAACTGTGCTCTGCTCCAGGGCAATAATAATTTGGTCATTTTTCAAATTAGTCTAATTCTCTAGCTTTTGTTTTGCCTCCAATAGCAGAAGGTGAAGAACTCTGAAATAAGGACAAAGAGGCTTTATGTGCTTATGCACATTATGAAAAGAAATCAAAGGTTATATTTATAGCCTGATTAAAAATTAGTTTTGGAGTGAATCTTGGCCTGGAAAATGAAGACAGATTTGAACTTCTTTCCAAGCCTCTGGTCATCTCAGAGAATCATGCTGATAGGAGGCTGAGTATTCCCTAATATTCTGTCTCTTATTTTATCACTAAGAATATTGGAGCAATGCTTTCAGACTTCCACCCAGTTACACCAAAATAATCTTATAAAAATGAATGTTAATATGCAATATGCAAACACACAATATTAATCTTGACGGGTATATGAATAACCTTTGAATTATGACATTGAACCCTATGCTGCATCTATCTTGCAATCAAAAGGGATGATAAATAATTCACTTACTAGCTTAACAGAGAACTACCAGTCAAATACAATGTACACAGTAATATTAACTATTATTTTCCTTTGTGTTTTGTAAAGAATTGCAAAAATTGGAATGTTTTCAATTCTCTGATGACATGATACTTAAGCTAACAATTAGGCTCAGCTGAAACAGACTGTAAGACTTTTTAGTGAAGCAACTAAAAATTCAGAACAAAGACGGTTTGGAATATTGCCCTATCTGACACAGTATGAAGTGACATTGGTCATTTCAATGTGCAGAAAAGAATTGCAATGTTTAGTTTGACTTCTAACTAATGATCTGTTGTTTGAATGAATGCAATTATTATAGTTTTATTGCACAATTTTCCATGTTCTTTCTTTATGTTTCTTTTGTCACTCACAGTTCTGAATTGTGTGTGAAATAAGCCATAGATACATATTTATGATTTACAAAGTTTGATTACCATTAATGACTATTTTAAATAATCATTTCCTTCAGTTTTTATGTATAGGTGTTAGTTCAAATGTTAACAGCTCCTCTGATTTCATTCCTCTGGGAAGATAAGAGTGATGATTTAAGGAAATCATTATCTTTTATCCAGGAGATACTCTTAATATTGCCTATTGTCAATCTAAATACTGAAGATCCTCCAATAATGGCATCTTTTTCTGTGTCATTTCATGATAATGATGAGGAAAAAAATTCAGCTGACATTGAATGAAATCATGTTATTCAAGGAACTGCTTTCACTATACATCACTTTTCTTAAAGTCAGTTTCCCAGAGTCTATTGACCATATTAAATGAGGACTCACTGTATGTGTAATAATCAGCAAATCTCCAGCAGGAACACATTAACAAACAAAATTCCACAAAAGATTTGAAAGCATCTGAACATCAAGTAATTAAATGAAGTATTAAACATGCTTAAGAGAAACACTACAAAGCTAGAGTACTACACAGATGGTTTTCCCCAGATAGTTTCAGATTTTGTGCTCTGGTTCAGAATATATCCAAATATACTGAATCAGATAGTTCTAGTTCTAATGCTATAGGGCCAAGCACCTGCATTTCAAACTCTTAATATGATGAACAGCAAGATTTGGGAACCAGTGGGTTAAAAATTATAAAATTTCAGTAGTACAGTTGGCTAAAGTATTTAATAATAGATGCTCCAATAAAATCTATTTTGACACACAGTATTTCTTAATAATATATACTGACAATTCTCCAGAGTATTTGGTATAGAATAGGTATACAATTCATTTTCAGGCAGCATTTGTTTTACATTCTGTTGAGGAGATTTATATATCAAAGAACAAGTAGGGTCTATTTTACTGCAGTGCAATAATGTAATTCTAATGCATTCTACCCTTTCTTCAAATAAGAAAGGTTTATGAATCACCCATAGTCCAAAAAAAAAAATCACCACATTGCATTTATGAAGCAAAATCTACTAAAGATGCAAGAAGACATAAATGCTAATAACATAAGATTTTGATGTGCCACTCTCAATAAAAGACAGAACAAGTAAACAAAAGAATAATAGATAAGATAGATGACGTACCCAACATAATCAACAGGGTGACATGAAATGTATCCCCTAATAAAAGAGACTATTCTCAGGTATCCATAAAGTGGTCACAAAAAAATTAACATATTGAATTGTAGGGAAATATCAGTTATTTCAGAGTAAATACACTGTAAATAACACTCCATATTCCCAAGGCAATAGAGGAATTAGGTGAGTGTGCAGGTATAAAACAACCAGGAAGGTCTTTTCAAATGGACATTAAAAAACTTTTGCAAAATAAACCCATTAAAAGGAGAAATATAAATCAAAATAACACCACTAAATACTGACAGAATGTTGCATATCTGTTAATCAGAAAATTATGCATTAAACACTTTCACTAATAGAAGAGTGAAAATAAATGTATTAAATCCCCTTCTCCAGAAAAAAAAAAACAAACTAATAAATGAACCAAATCAAACCAAACAAAGTATAATAAGGAAGAAAATAAGAAAAGGAAGAAAATGAGAACTGAGTAGGCAAATAGGACATGAGACTTAATATAAATGAAAATTTGATGTCTTAAAGGAAATTAAGAGTAAAAACACTAGCTTACCCAAATCACAATAAAGAGATATATAGTAAGAATATTAGACAAAGTAAGAAACGATAAAGGGGAATAGTGTTGAAATCAAATAAAATACACAAATACACACATGTATCTATTAGTGTTATTTCAGACACAAGATAATTTTCCTATGGCGATAGATATTACAAAACTGTTTCTCTTTGGATTATACATCCTAGAAGAATTTCTACAAGAAAAGACCAGAAAGTTATCTAAGACATACTCCACAAAAAAGCAGCATGTATAATGGTTTCACATGAGATTTTTACATATTTTCAATGACCATATATTCTAGACATTATTCTAGTGCAACTGAAAAGTAACTAATAATTCATAATTGCTTTTATGAAATAAGAAATATTTAAAAATTGGCACGAGAAAATTTTCAGTCAAAAGATAACTGAAAAACTGGGTGATAGTTATCACAACATATATCACAAAGATGACAACAAGAATTTAAAATTGAGAAACAAACACCAAAAACACAAAAATCATTTGAACAGACAATTTTCATGAAAAGTAGAAAAAGACTGTTCAAATATAAGAAAATATTGTCATAGTCAATCAGTGAAATACAAATGCAGTCACTGAGGTAACCTTTCTTTACTCTCAAATTGACAAAAATTAACAACACCACATTCTGTTCACGAAGGTGTAAGGACATTGGCATTCCCATGTATTACTGGTAGGAATTAAAATTTGTCTAATTATACTGGAGGTAATTTGCACAATACCTAATGGAATATAATAATACCACATGTGGAACTTTCAAGATTTTACCCTGATGAGACTTTCAGCACTTCCCTTGAACACTGACAGCAGAACTGAAGCATCTAGAACTGGGTGGTGGGGGAGAGTGAGAACGAAGGAAGGTGACACAATGATGATGGACTATGGGAACTCTGGTGGTGGGTGCCTCAGGATGTGTCTATACCTTAGGGTTGGGGAGCTGCAAGCGTATCAATAACAAAAGAAAACACATGTGTACATGTTCAACAAATAATATTCGCTGAAGCACTGTTTTCAATTTAAAACATCCTACAGCACATATATAGCAAAGTCATCTAATGCATGTTAGAGTACCACAACAGAGTATCAAATAGCAACAATAAAAAGAATGAGTGCCCTCTCTATGTACTGAGTTGGGATGATTTTCTGGAAAACCTGTTTTATCAAGAATGCAAAATGAAGAAGACTCTCGATTGTAATTGCTTTTCATTAAGAAAGAAGGGAATATGGAAAATAAACATCATTTGCTTATTTGTGAAAAAGATATAAAGAATAAACCAAAAGGTAAAAAATAAAAAGTAGTCACACACAGAGGAGGGAGAGAAAAGAATGGGAAAGGGGGGCATTAAAATTTGGTAGTAAGGATGTAGCGAGAAAAAATAGTTTTACCTCTTAAAATCATAGGGATTTTTTCATGAAACATTAAAATGAAAAAATTAATGAAAAATCAAAACTACCAAGGATATGAGGTGAATAAAAAAATTATGTAATAAAAGAATAACAACCATATTGATTAAGTTGAAAAATGTAACGAATCAAAATAATTTTGGACAAAATTACTTTCAAATACAGTAAAGCAAAAAGAACTATATAAAACTACTCAATTAGTTATTGAGTTTCTCATAAGGGTAAGGGTTATTAACTTTGTAATTATTTGATATGGAACAAATAACTAAATATGTTATAGCTAAGTGAAAGTCAAATTTTTACTATCAGAGAAAATGTAAGAAACAAGGAATGGATGGAAGCTTAAGATAAGCTTTGTTGTGTGATGCTGGAATCAGAGAATGACTCAAATTGTTAACTTATTTACACACAGATATAAAATAAATATGTATGAAAATACATGGATTAGTTTACATATATATGTTCCCTAGTTTTACCCATTAAAGGGGGTCTAAAAATAGTTACATGCCAGTGAGAACAGGCATATCTAGTAAACATTTCTTGGTTTCTCAATATTGTTCCCTAATAAAGGAAACCTGAAATTTTGGACAAGTGGTGTATTTCACTATTGATCAGAAAAAACACAGATGCATCTAGAATATCTTGCATCATCAAAGAATAACAAAATGCTCATAAAAGGGTGGAGTCCGCCTGAAAATAATTCCAATAGCTGAAGCAGGAATTAAAAATATATATATATAAAATACACACACACACACACACACACACACTCATATATATAAAAATAGATAAATAGTGGTCCCCCTAGCTCCTCCTAGTGGTGCAAAGGGTTAAAGAGCAGCACTATGCAACTATCCACAGCCACTGCAGCATGAGTTAGATCCCCGTCCAGGGAGCTGCTGACCTAATGGCACAGCAGACTTCTCCCAGTCCTGCCTGCTGCTCCCCTCAGCAGTATATTTCAGTAGATCCACCTGTGCTGCTCCCCATTGTTTATGGTTAATCCTCTCACCCCTCCCCCACATGTCTGGCCTGCATCTCAGTTGTATTCATAAATAAATAAGTCTTTTATTCATAAATAAATAAAATCCAAAGTATAGGATTATAATACCTGAAATAAACACAAACCCATTTGTCCAGGTTAATACAAATACAAAACTGGGTGCATATATAATTGGAGGGGAAAGGGCATGTCATTTCAGAAGAATTTCAGTTAATTAATGTGGAAGAAATGAGGGACTTGACAAATCATATAGAGTAATAATTATTACAGTTACTAGCAGTTAAGTGTCAGTGGCCAAAAGACTGAAGAACGCTGCTTATTTTAAAAGTGGCTCTTTTAGCATATATATTCATTAAGAAGGAAAAAAAAACAGTATCTTATTTCCTTCTTTAGCAAGAAAATGCTGGCATACACCATCTTTCTCAGTACCATTTATCCCTTAACATGCCTTGTATTCTTGCCCAAATGTGAGCCCTTGACCTCATGAGAAATCAGACTGCCCAAATCGAAGGGCATGCTACAAAATATCTTAATTTGTACTCTTCTAAAGTGTCAAAGTCACAAAAGATAAATTTTGGAAACTATAAAACATTGAGGAGAAAGTAGGTTTTGAGGGATACTGAATATGGCATTAATTATTAAGTTTTGGTAGTTGTCATACAGGTATGCAAATTGTCGCCACTAGGGAAGCTTGGTGGAGGTTTATATATACTCTTCATTATTTTTACATGTGTCCTATTTGAAAGTAAAAGTTAAAAAAATCATGACATTTTAGAAGTCAGGAGTTTACTTTGAACTTGACATTGTGATCTGGGCTTTTGTCCTAGCACTAATTCTAACAGGTGTGACTTGAGTATGTCACTTCATGTCTCTGGGCTTCATTTGCTTCCTAATTCAATAATATATATTGAGTAAATTATCCTAGAATGACTTTTTCTACTTTAATAATGTTTTGACTGGGAAAAATAAAAAAAACAATATGGGGAAAAGTTTCTTTAAGATCTCACTTTCTTTTAACATGATAATCAAACTATTCTGGATATTTTACTTATTTTTAAAATTAATATTCAAATAAACCTTGTTTCATTTCTAAATTTAGGATTTTTTTTATCTCTACTATGTATTTCTATGGGGAACTATGTGACAGCAAAGCACATACACTGTTTGGGATCATATATCATTTCATTGTAAATATATTACATTATTGTTCTAAAAGACTGGTTTAATGCTTAGAAAGATCAATCAGCCTTTCATAGAATGCCAACTCTGAAAGGCATAATAGGCGGTGGTGGAATAGAGAAATGAATAGAAATAGTCCCGGCTGTAAGGAGTTGACAATTTAGCCGGAGAGCAGACATGTATGTAAATGAATATTTGTAAGTCAATGTGAAAAGCATTGTGATAGAAATATGTACCATCCCAGAAAAAAACAATTAACTCTGCCTGGGGGGGTGGAGGGGCAGGGAAGATTTTTCAAAGGAGATGTCAGAATACTGAAAGGGAAATATTCAGGTAGAAATAAAAAAGAAGGATTTTTCAAGATGTAAAGTAGCATGTATAAAAGTATACAGTCCTGATCTGGGGAGAGTTTCCAGTCAAGTGAGTCACATGTTAAAGAAGAGGGGAAGGTGTCCAATGCTCAGCTACCAAAAGAGGACTGACAAATGTAACAGACTTCTCAAATTCTGGTTTTCCTCACCACTGCTCTTTCTTGCTTACTTTATTTTATTGTAAGACACCGGGGGAGGGCGCGCACACACACACACACACACACACACACAGAGGGAGAGAGAGAGAAAATAATACCCTCTCAGTGTTGCTTAAATCCTGCAGAAATAAGAAGCTAAAGACTCATTCTTGCTTCTAAGATCTAATTTTATACTGTAAACATTCATGAGGAAAGGGTTCTCTATTCTTCTATGTGCAAGACTCTAGGTAGATATAAACAGAACATCGTCTTTATCATGGAGATATTTCAGAAAGGTAAAAGCATAGTCAAAATTTTTATGAAAAATAACATTGTAAGGAATACTTTCTGTACATATTCCCCACAATTCTGTATGGCCTTCTACAGCACATGAACAAAGATCTCTGAGTTGATTTGGACAAGATATTGGATAGTTGGGTGGGAATCTTAGGGCAACATTCTAAATTGATTTATCACATTAAAATATAGAAAATCGGGCCCTTCCTGGTGGCACAGAGGGTTAAAGCACAGCACTAAGAAGCTAAAGCCACTTGCACAAGAGTTCGATCCCCGCCTGCCCTGGGGCTGGCCCACATGGCGTGGCAGACCTCTTCTGACCCGCCCGCTGCTCCCCTCAGCAGTGTACTTCGTCAATCTGCCTGTTCTGCTCCCTACTCTGTCTGTGGTGAATCCTCTCACTGCTCCTGCACCTCTGGCCTGTCCCCCAGTTCTGTATGCATAAATAAATAAATCTTTAAAAAATATCTAGAAAATCATCAGAGCTTATTGCAGAGCAGGAAAGCAGGCTTGATATTGGATGACCAGACAATTTTCCCATTGTCTCCTCTGAAACGAATAATAGACTATGCCATTATGTATGGGTCACCACACATACCCAGTTCCCATTCCTTCTCAGTACTTTTATTGATTATTTGCTCAACTATTCATACTTCATCATAATTTTTTTTAAAGATTTATTTATTTGTACATACAGAACTGGGATGCAGGCCAGAGGCTCAGGGACGGTGAGAGGCTTCACCAGAGACAGAGTGGGCAGTAGAACAGGCAGAGCGATGAAGTACACTGATGAGGAGAGCAGCGGGCAGGTCAGGAGAGGTCTGCCACGCCATGTGGTCACCTCCAGGGCAGGGGGGAATCGAACTCATGCGGAAGTGGCTTTAGCTTCTCAGTGCAGTGCTTTAACCTGCTGCGCCACCAGGGAGGGCCTCATCATAATTTTTTAAATGACGCTATACATTGATGCGTGTGTTAACAAAAAACTATACATCATCATTAAATTGTGGAAAGATTTGAAATTCAAAAGAAGGCTATGGTAAAATATATTTAGGATGTGAGGTTTGGTTATGTAATGAAAAATAGGGATCCAGAAGAGTTCTGGTGTTTTATTATTTTTCAAAATACTTTTTAAAATAGTGGTTTGACACTACAGGATTTTTCTCCCCTTGGGTGTAGTTACTCTACACCCATAAGACACACATAATCTACCACAATAGTCTAAGACACACATAATCTACCACAATAGTCTGTTGTACTCTGTCCCCAAACTACCCTGCTTTTCTCTCTTCCCCCATGCCTATCCATCTCTGAAAGTCAGAGTCTTGTGGTCAGTTTTCAGTGGTTTTTAAAGTTTGTCTTTGTCTGACTCTTTGTATAGTTTTTCTATATTCCATTTATATGTGACACCATCTTGCAATTACCTTTCTCCTGATTTATTTCACTGAGCAAAACCTCTTCCAGTTTCATCCACTTTGCTACAAATGACATTCATCTTTTTGGATACTGTGTAGTACTCAACTGTGTATAAATACTAAATCTTCTTGATCCACTCATATTTTGGGGCACTTAGATTGTTTCCATATATTGACTGTTATAAACAGTGTTACCATAAAAAAAGGAGTACGTATTTCTTTTCAAATCAGAGTTTTTCTATTTTTGTGTTAATACTTGGGAGTGTAATTTCTGGATTGTAATTGAGGTCCATTTCTGATATTTTGAGAAAACTTCACACTGCTCCCTTCTGCATGGGCCAGTCTACATTTACACTAACAGTGAACCACACCCTTGCAGCACTTGACTCTGGGTCTTTTTGGCATGAGCAAATCTCATTATAGTTTTGATTTGCATTTCCCATATGATCAGTGATGACAATCATTCCCTGGTGCCTTTTAAGCATCAGTATACCTTCTTTGGAAAATGTTTATTTAGCTCCTCTGGCCATTTTTTTTGTGAGGGAGTTTTTGGTTTTAAATTAAGCATATAAACTATATATAAGCACTTGAGAAAATGTTACCTCAAATGACAATATTTTTAAAAAGATATATTGATTTATGCATACAGAACTGGGTACAAGCCAGAGATGCAGGGGCAGTGAGAGGATTCACCAGAGACAGAGCAGGGAACAGAACAGGCCAACTGACAAAGTACACCAGAGGGGAGCAGTGGGTGGGCCTGAAGAGGTTTGCCGCTCCATGTGGATGACCTCCAGGGCAGGGATCAAACTCATGCTGAAGTGGCTTTGGCTTCTTAGTGCTGTGCTTTAACCCTCTGCGTCACCAGGGAGGGCCCCCAAATGACAATGTTTAATTCTAAAATACCCATTTTCAGTTGCTGCTTTGGTCATGCCTTTAAATATATATAGCTCTTTATCTGTTTTGCATTTACACATTACCACAACTGATTCAGGGGAGGGGAAGACTTCAGTGATCAAAAGGTCACTTTTATAATCATGTAGGTGTTATTTTGACCATGATATAAAGTGTGTTATTATTCTAACTAGTTTTAAGTATTTTTTTCTAAAAACAGATATGATTTCTGAAGAACACCATTTTTGTCCTAATAGCATAAAAACCAGACTGAGCATTTTAACAAACAAATGTGACATTACAGAATGATAAGGCAACAAGAAGTTCAGATACTAAGTTACATAGAAATTTCCTACTGTAATCTTTGTCTTTCTGTTCAATTCATTATATTTTTAACTGACATCTTACAATTTCAAAATTTTTATCGTTTAGCAATTTTTTTGAAACTCTGACATCTATTATTAATAATAATAGTCATGTAAATCCATTCTTGTCAGTATTACATCAGAACTATCAAAAAATGATTTAAAAGAAAACTCAATATATTTCTGAAGTTTCTCTTAAAATATTCTGGATGTTACTTGTATAGTGAGCTGGAGAAATAAATATATCATTATGTTATAATGATAATTATTGACTGAAAAACAATTTAGTAATACTAATTCTTCATAGTACTGGAAAATAATTGTTGAAATTACAAAAACCTGTAGCCTACTTAAAGATTTCTTCAAAAAGAAATAAGCATAAAATCCAACTACAACAGATAACTTCTATGTTTTGATAACCAAACAAAATCAGCATCTTAGTCTTTTAAATCATCAAATACAAATTTCCACCCTTAAAGAAGTTGACTGTGAAGAGAATGTCTGAAATTTAAAAATCCACATAGGCAAGAAGTGCATTTGGAAGCCAGTGCGTGGTGTACATATCTCAGAGATTCAATGCATTTTATTTACTATTTATCATGATGTTCATATTTTAAAGAAATAATGGAGTCATTGAGAATGTTCAGTTTATTCAGTAAGGCATAGTCTACACAAAGATATATTACTCAGTATACTGTAAGAATATTCTACAGATATTCTTCACTGTGCCCTGCAGAATGACATATTATAGTTTTATGTCTCAATTTTTATTCTTTGCCTACTTCTGTATATCTCTTAAAGCCTTTCAGAATCAGCCTGCAAAAATTCTAGTCAGCCATCTTACGGATTATAGTTCACCAAAAAAAATACCCACAAATGTCTCCTCACAGAAATTTCTCCAAGATGAAGTAACTATTAGTAATCAGTTACGGTGCAATTTTTTGTTTGTTTGTTTTTGTTTTTTTTTCATGAGGGAGATACAGGGTATTAAAATATTTTAGGAGAGTAGACACATGATCTAAGTTTTTGAAAGAAACTTTTGTAAAAAGAGAATGAAATCTCAACATAGTTGAAGGAATAAAAAACTTGGAGATCAGTTAGAAAACTGATGCAATATTCTAAATGCACTATGTGGATCAAAAGGCACAGTAGAAGTGTGTCTTGTTAATTAACCTCAGTCTTGTGTAAACAGAAATTTGATTTTCTGATATGACGTAAAGGGTATTTATACGAATGAAGAGGCAGTAAGTAGTGACAAGTGACAGGTTCCTTCTTAGTTTGGATGGCTCACCTACGGATGTGCCGGGATTCCAAGTCAACTGAAAGATATTCTTTATCCTTTTCCAAAAAATTAAGCAACACCCAGACTTTATGTAGGCCTATTTCTATATGTTTGCTGTTTTGTCTGTTTTGCTCCATGCAAGAATTCTGGGCACACTTTGCTGTTTTTCACCTCTCTAATTTCTGAAACCTTTGGCATTAATCTATTCTTCCACGCCCACACCAACTTATGCCTTTTCCCAAAGAATCCATTCTTTTTTTTTTTAATTCTTTCAGATAAATTGCTTTTTCTGATTTTACATATCTAGTTAAATTTTAAAGGCAAAAAATATTTCTCTCTATCACACCATTTGTGCTTAAATTTTTTTGTGAAAAAATGAGAGAATGGGAACATTGGTACTTTCAATACTTGCTTTGAAAGGATCCCAGATTGGAAAAATTTCTTAAATTCATCTGAGTATAGATCGGTTATTCTGCTCAAGTAGTACTAACAGCTACTATTTAAAAAAATGTTTTATTCTCTTCATGTATTCTTATTGGACTTTGAATAAAGAGATGGCATATTAGAGTCAGTGACAATAAGATTGTCAATACTGGAAATTTGTTAAATCAGAAAAACTGAAATTGAGTACAGAAAGAAGACCAAGATACATTAACACCTCTAATGAAACGTTAGTTAATTTGTGTTGGAACTCCAGCTCATGTCTAAAATGTTGAATTAATCTCAAAGGTTGTTCGAAATGTAAATATCCAAAGTTGTTCATAAAAGAAGTAATTAAACTAAAAACTGACTTCCTTACTAAACTTGAAAAATCATACCAGGTTTCATCTGGTATTCTTTCCCCTTAATTTACTAAACAATAGAATTATCAGTAGAAGTATAAAAGAAGATAATTGTGAACACCATTTACTCTTTTGATGATAATCAAAATAACAAGTTGCTGCAAAAAACAAAGTCAAGGAAAGTGACAATTGATTCCAGAATGAAATAGGAGGATTGAGAATGTATATTTCATCATCTCCCAAATGGAAAGCAGGAAGCATATGAAACTTGGATTATAAATTAATTGATTTTTCTTATGTGGACTTACAATATGAAAAGTGAAATGGATCCTTTGAAGTTTTACCATAATTTAATTAATGTACTTATGGTTCCTTGAAAAAAATGCTTCAAGAGAAAATATAAATGAAAGATAAGACTGGCATACCTTCTAGCTAATGTTGATTTTAAGAAAATTCCAGCTGGCAACATTCATTACTTTCCATTATTCTTAGAAACATGCTATGAAAATACATTTTTTTGACCGCCATATGGCAAGATAGTCAACTTTATATTAACAAAGCATAACCACTCAAAGGAACATGTTTCCTTTCTCATTTCTTTTATATTCATTTCCACATCTGTATTATGTTCTATGCAACTTCATTTAATTGGAAAAGATATTATTATATTTTCAGTAGTTAACCTATTCAATTAACTCAGTTCTGTTATTTTTACAAATTTACAGATAAGTAAAATAAGTGAAGGGAGGTCACTTTGCCAAGATTTGGCAATACATAGGTAGCAGAGGTAGAATCTGAACCCACACAATCTAACTACAATATGTATTTTTTAAGGAACATGTTACTATTCCAGGAAAACCCTAGCATAGTCTCCAAAAGGTAGCAGTTGCTAGCATTTTAAAAAGATTTTTATTGTTAAAAATTATTTGTTCCCAACTATTATGAATTTACATCTTTATAGGGAAGAAGGAAAGGAACATGGCTTACATATCTCTTCGTAACATATAGTGTCATAATTCAATCGTTATACACTTGGCTTCTTCCATACTCTGTATATTTATTCATAACTAAACTAATTGATTCTGATTAAATCTTCCTGATAATTAGCTAAGAAATTTTCTGGTGATAGATTGGCACAGTGAGCGCCAAAGGCAGCAACCGTGAATGGGAAATCATGATACTTATGGACAGGAGGGTTTAGAAGTTATCATTAAATCAAGAGGAAAAATACTTCTAGGAATAGGAATCTGCACCATTTATTATACTAATTAAAAGGTGTTCCAACATAAGTGCTATACCAATTAATTATTGCTGATAACATTTCTGTGTGCATCCTTATCAAACATTAACATTTGTTAATTATTGAATGCAAAATATATGCACAAGGTGTTCATTTGTTTAAAAAATAGCAAGATAAAAATTCTTAAGCTTATGATGACATGGTTTGTAGCTATTCTGTCAAAATAATAGCCATAGAAATAACACATATATACATGCAACCTCCTTTTGAAAAACAAAGGTAAGATTAGTCATCAAAAAGTCAAAAGAGGCCCACTTCTATACCTCATTTACCAATTAATTTCTTAATGAATTCTATATTATATCATTAAATCCTTGATGACAATCTTCATTTTTTTGTGGACTATATATAATCTTAAGGATTACAAATTCCCTAACATTTAGATCCTCAGAAACTGTTAGTTTCATTGGCTGATAATACTATAAATTGAGAAACACAGTGATTTTGCTGAATAAAGTTTTAAGTAGATATTCTTATTTTGTATAGTAACTGACTTATTAAGTGATAATAACTATAGAATTGTATGAAGAAATTCAGTGTAGAACTTAATTTTCAGTGTGATTAATTTAATGTAGCACATACAATGATTTATAATTATATACACCTGAAACCTATGATATTGTAAACTTTGATAAAAATTAAAAAGATAAAGACACTTTAGAAACTTAAAAAAATTCTTCTAGTCTTTAAAGAAATGAGCCATTTTGAGAAGGGGAAACACAAATTTGAAATATTCATTTTACTAGTATCATTCATTTCATTTAACAAATATTTGCTAAATGCCAATCAGATATCGGTTCTTGTTCTACAATAGAAGTAGGAAATGTGTATCAGATGTATTATCAGAGTAAGTTTTTCACATAGAATATCGATTACTGATGTCACTGAATTAATTTACCTTTTATTGTAGACTTTCAACAGGTTTACCAGGTATTTGAAGATGTATTGTTCATGAAAAACTGTTTAAAGGGATGTATGATGGCTTTCATTTGATTTTTAATTTTTTTTAAATAAAGCATGCTTTTTTTTTTAAAAAAAAAGCTCTACTAGAGCTCAACCTAATTTAGACTACTTTGTTCTTTTGTTGATTTTTGTTTTTAATGCTTGCCAATTTCTGTTTAATATTTCCAACCAGGTTATCATCTTCCTGGTGATAAATAATCCAAAATATGGTTTTAATATTAGTACAGAAGTATTTATTCATTACATAGAAGGCAGTAATCTAATTCATTTCTCTGATGGCAGATTGATTTTTATTATTCCATAGAGAGGAACATAGGCCAATGGATAAACCACAGTCTATATATAATTTTTCTTGAATCATTTACCTAAAACTTAACACCCATCCAAGAATGGAAGAATTGGTGAAAGGTTTATAAAAGTATTACAGATGTAAAAAATTTAAGACCATTTGGTTTTATTTTGTTATCAAAGCAATGCACAAAAAAAATGGGATAATCCACTTCTTTAATCTTTTATGGCTAGGATTTTATTTAATTTTAAATGCAAACCTTATGACAATCTATCCTTGCATCAGAATGGATATTTTTTCCCTATCAATGGACATGAGAACCAACAATAAATAAGGAATAAATAGTTCTGTCAGGACAGGAAGACAATCTTCCATATATGACCATTTTGTTATCAGGGTTTGGGTATTATTATTGTATTGGTCAGAATTACCATTTAGTTTTCTATAGGTTAGCATTTCATAAAAACATGACAAAGGGCCCTCCCTGGTGGCGCAGCGGGTTAAAGCACAGCACTGAGAAGCTAAAGCCGCTTCCGCATGAGTTCGATTCCCGCCTGCCCCATGGGTGACCACATGGCGTGGCAGACCTCTCCTGACCCGCCCGCTGCTCCCCTCAGCAGT
>NW_004567104.1:62265227-62286163 GCF_000260355.1 Condylura cristata | reverse complement strand
TATTTTCAATTATAATGCATATTTGTAATGACTGTGGCTTTATAGAGATTTTTGCATTAAAACAAACAATTGTAAAAAAAAAGAACAGAAATAAGACTGGGAACTAATTACTGTGAAATCTTTCAGATACAACTGTTCAAATATTACAACAAGACTAAACATGTATTACTAAAGAATAAAAAAATGTTTCTAGTGAAATATCAATGCCTTCATCAGAAGGAAATGGATCAAAGTTAACATAGTTTAGGATACTTAATGAAGGTGTTTTAAAAACATCCTGAATTCTGTGGTTTCCTTACTGGTTTATGACAAATTCAATGTGAATAAACATTTGTTGTTAAGACATCAGCATCTTTCTCTGAGGTGATTCTTTCTGCAGTTTTCAAATCTAAGCTGTGAACCTGACCTTCATAGTGGATCAGAATAACTCCATCTATTTTCACAGGTCAGTAGAGACAAATTGCTAGGTGACATCCCAGATTAAAGAGGACAATAGTTTGAAGTCAACCATATTTTGCAAAACCAAAGATTCCCAGCATAGCAATGTGACAAACCAGTAATTTTTAAATGTCCATAGTAGCTGCTTATTTGGAAGCTTCAAACATTGCACACACCTATAAATGCATTTAACATTAAGATAAAGTTATGGGGTAATAAGAATTGTAGAAAGTTATTCTCTTCCTATTAGATGCAAATACATCTAATTAAGCAGAAACACAGCAGTGGAATTTTGTAGTGTCCATTACATGTTTGGATTATGAACAGGCCATCTATGAATTCATCTAAGAGAATGACCAGCTGGTGTCAGAAATAGAATCATTAGGCACCGTATAGCTGTCAAAAATAATAACAAGCATCATTGACCTTGGCCAAATGTGTACTGGTTATTTAAAAACAAAAATACTAGAAATTGGAATCACTGCTTTTAAGGTTTACAATGTCTTTAATATGTAATCCCCAAGAAACTGATAAAAACAAAGGGCTTATTATTTATTGTTAAGAAATTTCCAAATTATAAGATTATAATGTTGTAGCATAAAAAGAAATAAAGTCAGTCTCCTTTAAAAATTATTGTGGGAAATTGTAGTAAGCCATTTGGTGTGCAGCCTCCAAAATGTAGTTCTGTTGTTTATACAGATACAAGGTGCTATAGTGAACTTAGAATGGGAAGAAAAGCAAGAACTGGCTATTGGTAACTCTCTACTACTAACTTTTTTCTCTTTGGGTAAGTGGAGTGTGATAACCTCTCCCTCTCAGCATGAATGTGTATCCTATGTGAAGTGGTTTTGTAAACTACATTTTCATATACTACTTTACCACTATTTACACTGTTTAAAGCAGTTGCTGCAGATGACAGCCCCAGACTGTTTATCAATATAGCCAATGTAATTAGGAGTATGCACAAAACCAAAGTTTGTAAATAATTTAATTGGTGAGTTGATTAATAACACCTACATTATTTCATCTTGCTTTTTCTTTCAACTTTTCTTTCTGTATTTTGCCAAAATGGAAAAGCTATCTTAACTTTGAATGCAGAAATAGGAACTATGGAGCTAAGTGAAATAACAGAAATATAGTAGTAAAAAACTATTTTCATCTCCATTTATTTACATTGCCATTTAATCCTATTGTATTCAAACAAATATTTATCCTTACTGCCAAAATATTAGAAGCAAATTTGTTCATATATGAAATTATTAGGTTAAATATTTTAAGAATCATTCCAAATTAATCTATGTCAATTATGATAGCTTAATTTATTTCACATCGGAAAATTTCAATGATCCAAAAAGGATTTAAAAGAGGAAGTGAGTTACCTATATGTAATAAATTCCAGGAGCAAAGGAATAATGACTAAGAATTTATAAATAGTTTAGGATTTTTCCAGCACCTACTGAGGATACAAAATATCATTTCTCATTTTCAGAAAATATTTCCATTAATAATGAAGTAATATTGAATCTTCGTTTCACATTGTTCAAATACGCATGGATCAGTTACTACACAAAACAAACAATGGGGTGATTTAATTAAAATAGTCCTATTTTCACACTTTATTTGTTAGGAAGAAAAACTGACTACTAACATTTTGGCATCAGATTTACATTTTAAAACATATGCTAAAAGTCAACTAGAAATAACTTAATTAAAAGTATAGGATGGATAAATTAAGTGCTATTTTCATATCCCCAAAATACTATATGGCAATAAAAAGGAATAACCCCTATGGGGAAAATCACATGGACAAAGTGTTGTGTATAAGAAGTCAGACAAAATGCTTATATGCTGTGTGATTATTTCTATGACATCAAAAACTGATAAAATTATCTTTGGTGATAAAAATCAATGGGGTATGAGCCTGACTTCAGGATGCAGGAAATTTTTATATTCAGGTCTGGAAAATGATGACATGTACATGTGATTTTATATTCATATATGCATGTAAAGCATGCATCCACTTATGTTTAAGAACCATGTGTTTTTAAATGCACTCCACATTTAAAAAAAAAAAGTTTTAATATCAAAGGAAAGAAAAAAAAAATCCAAAGGATGATCTTAAATTTTTCAGGATGGATGCCATGTGGACACTTCAACAAAATTTATTAAAGTGTGAGTTCCTTAGAATATAAATAAAGGATTTATATTTAGAATATAAATGATAAATTTAAAAATTTTCAATACTGTGACTTTACAGAAACAATAACTATAAGCAAATTTATAGTTTTGATTATAGGTCCTTTTACTGGTCTCGCTTATCTACCAATGAAGACTAATCCTACTGCATTGAAGTTTAAAAGAAAGAAAAGGAAAATATTTGCTAGCTGGATATATACAATTTCACAGAATAAGAGGGCTTTTATACAGAGTACGGAAAACAAAATTGGAAAGAATATCTGTGCTCAAAGACAACTTTCCAGGCACTATCGTTTTCATCAAATGTATGTTTTTCCCTATGCTAGTATTTTTTTCTTGCATAAAACATGGTAGTCACACTCAATTGTCTTTCCCCAAGCCAAAGAATCAAATATCTACATGTTGAAAACATTTCCTTGAACCCAAAATTATAGTATTTATCAAGATATTTTAAATCATGTCAGAATGACATGAAATTTAAATAAAATAATAAATACACTTTTATAAATCTGTACCATATAATTTCTTTTAAGATTTTGCTCTATCAACAGAAGCTAGGTATCCCATATTTAAATGATCAACAATATCCCTTGCATATTTCAAGTTTCCTTGTACACAAGGAGATAATACGGAAAAATTCTTGATTTTGAAGGCATGCAATTGTCCAGTGGGAAACAGCTACTTCACGAGAGCAAAGCACTTTGGGAAGGATCTTGAGCGTTGGTGTCATGGGATGCCATGCTGGACAGAGCTCAGGTGTACTGGATGGTACTGGGCCACAATAATAATTGACTGTGCTTCCCTAGTTCTTTCACCTCTCAGTTATACTACATATGTTCACAAAACTTGCTAGTTCAATTTCCTGACTGAGTGCTGGTTACTCCTCACAAGCTGTTCCATATCTCTCAATATTTTAAGCCATTGATGGGTAAAATTGCTTCAATTTGGGAATGTATTTCTTGGTTACTGGATATTGCTCAACTTAGTAGAATATTAAAAGTACCTGAAATGGGCCCTCCCTGGTGGCGCAGAGAGTTAGTTGAAGCACAGCACTGAGAAGCTAAAGCCATTTCAGCATGATTCATATGGCGGGCAGACCTCTCCTGACCAGCCTGCTGTTTCCCTCAGCAGTGTTCCTCGTTGATCTGCCTGTTCTGCTCCCTGCTCTGACTCTGGTGAATCCTCTCACTGCCCCTGCATCTCTGGCTTGTACCCCAGTTCTGTATGGATAAATAAATAAACCTTAAAAAAAAAGTACCTGAAATACTAAATGTACCCATTACATAAAGGAACTTTATTTTCCACTACTCTCCCTCTATGCATGATTTTGATATGTTTAGAACTATATTTCTTCAACTGTTAAAAAGAAAGAACATTTAGGGTTCTCCCTGGTGGCACAATGGATTAAAGCTCAGCACTATGAAGCTGTCCTCAGATACTGCAGCTCAAGTTCTATCCCCAGCTAGAGGGGTGACCCACGTGGCACAGTGGACCTCCTGACCCTCCCACTGCTCCCCTCAGCAGTGTATTTCAGTACATCTGCCTGTTCTGCTCCCCCCTCCCCGTCTCTGGTGAATCATCTCACCCCCATATCTCTGGCCTATACCCCAGTTCTTGTGTGTGTAAATAAATAAATATTAAAAAAAATAATTATAATTAATGTTCTTTAGACTCTCAGGGCCAAGATCATTAAATATGAAGGCCAGTCAGTAACAGCATGGACTAAAGCCACACTAATGTGCCAATTTTACCATTTAAACTTCGTTCCATTAGCATAAGTTCAAGTTCAGTCATCAATACGTAACTGCTCCTGAAATTCTGAGAAAAACTCTTATGCACACTTAATGTTCTTCCTGTATAGTGGGGATAATCATCACTACTTTGGATATTTTTTATTTATTTATGCATACAAAAGCTAGGGTGTAGGCCATGTGGGGGTGGGGGAAGGAGAGATGATTTACCAGAGACAGCATGGGGAACAGAGAATACCTGTCTACTGAATTATTATATTGAGGGGAGCAGCAGGTGAGACAAGAGAGGTCTGCTGTGCCATATGGGTCAGCTCCCTGGCTAGAAATTGAACTCATGCAGCAGTGGCTGGTGATCTCTTAATAGGGCTTAGACTTTAACCCCTATGCCACTAGACACGCCCCAATTTTGATGTTTTAAAAGAAATGAGAATTGAAAGCCATGAAGCACTCTGCACAATATGTGAACTGCTGCATCAAATGGTCACACTTAAGACTTCACCAAGAGAAGTCAGTCACTGGAACAGACATTGTAGATAGGCTAAATAAAGAGTTCTATCAGACACACATAACCAGTGAACAAGTTTTCTAATCACCTCCAAGATAAACTATTTAGACTCTTTCAGTAATATTTTTTAGAAAAGCAAAATGATTGTTAACATACTAATAGTTATATCTGTGCTTTCACAGAGCAAACCACTTCAATTCCTTGGCCCACTGCAATCCCTCACCTTCAACTTCCCATTCTTCCTTTTATCATCAACATGTCTTTCCAGAGGAGTTTCAGAAAATTGTGGTTATTCCTAACTGAAAAACTAAAAGTCTATTTCAAGTCCAAGGAAGCTTGGCTAAGAACAAGCTTTAACTAGTAGGATAGTACTAATGATAGTAGCCTATGACTGTTGGGAATGTAAATTGCTCCAAGGAAAACACATAAACGAACAACAACAAAAAGCTAATTTACCGGAAATATGGTCCATGGCTGTTGCTTATAATCCAACATACAAAAACAGCTTACCAATAGTCATTATTTTATCACTGTATTTATAAATTACTCTTGATATTTTCCTAATCATTAGGCAATGAAAACAAAGCTCTTTTCCACACAGACACAAACACAAACACACACAACATCTTGTGAATACACATACACACACCAAATTGCCAGCGACAGCAGAATGATTTTGCATGCTATCATGGATGTACATAGACTAAATGACAAAAAGTATGCATAGGGAAGTCTATATACTTAGTAATAAATTTCTACAAACCTGCTATAAGTTTTGGTCTGGTTATAATTTCTAATACTTTAATAGTTCTGCTACCACCTAAACAAGAATTATCCCAGGTACTCATAAGTATGAATTCCCTTCATCTGGTAAAGCTAGTAATGGTGCTTCCAATCCAATTTAAAAATCATTAAAATGCAGTGACTTTTATACCCATTATAATTTAGCTCATTTCTGCAAAATTTATTTTAGAAGAAAGCAGCTGTGCATTTGCACATCTGTAAATTATGTTAATTACACTTTTCTCAAGTGGGAAAAAAGAGAGGCTTTACCTGCAATGCAATATGTATATCTGACCACAAAAATGCTAGTAAACACCTGTGCTTTATATATAATTTCATTTTTGGCTACATAATCTTATGTCACTATTAATGTAGGCTTTTTTTGTGATTTGGCTACTGCAAGTTTGTTCTTAAGTAGGCTTTCAGATGGGAAGTGGAAACTCTAAGGTATTTGATTACTCTTAAGTCATCTACTTATCTACAAAGAGAAAACAAATTTCATAAGCAAACATGGTTAATTCAAAATTGGAAAATATGCAAATACTATTATATTCATATTTAATGACTTGGGTATTGCAAATTTAAACAAGTTCCAGATAAGAAGTAGAGCAATAGCTTGCATTTTATCTACCTATTCATTCAATAAATTAGCACTTTGTCTTATCCAAGCATTTTGAACTTCTGATTACCAAAGTCAATTACTGCCTTCTAGTAACAACTAGCAGTTTCCAAATTAAATTTATTGGCACAAAATATGTCAATAGAAAAATGTTATCAGAATATAAATATTCAGAACTGATTATTACTGTGTTTCATTTGCTAAAACTACAAATCATTCTTTGTTTCTATATCCTTGTTGACTCATTTCCTGACAACCAAAGATGATTTAGAAATAGCTAAATCATTCTCCACTAGGGATTTTCTGTGTATCAACCTTTATGAATGTCAAGCAAACTGACTGTATCTAAAATGGGCTGTTGGCAAAAAAAAAAGTCTCTCTAGAAAATATGCCTGAAGGGGCTTCAGGAATGGATAGGAAAGAACATGTGATCAAGTTAGAATTTAACAGAAGAAGCAATGCATATGCATATGTATGTGTATGCAATATACAAATGGAATATGCATATCATTTTCAAAAACTGCTGTGCTAGCAGAAAATTCCTACCTAAAATCATTACACCTCATGTAAAATATAAAAGACAAATTTTAAAGTAATGCTTTTAAAAATATATTTGCAGATGAGCTCTTACAGAAAATTGTATAAAGTCAATTGCAGAAGTTTACCTCAGGACAAGTACTGTATCTTTATTTGAATATTTTGGACACAATGTATATTGCTATCTATGTACTATATATAGTAAATAGATAATGCTCTCTCAAACACTGTTTATTGAGTCACAAGTAGAATATGCATATTGTACGATTTTTAGCAACTCAAGCTTTTGTCTACATTCTCTAGGAAGTATTCAGGTTAAAGGATGAACGAAAAGCTCATTATGTTTGCAAAGGCTGAGTTAGCTTGGTTATTATTCAGATTTGGCCAAGGGATCGAGCTGACCTGCCCAAACTGTGATTTTTTAAAAATCTCTCTACAGAGAAGGCTGCCACAGCTAAGAAACCCCAATCATAGCCCTCCAGTGAACAACAAGAATGAACTTGTCCTGTTGCCACCTCTTTCACTGTGAAAATGTCTGAGATTAGAGATATGGGACTCTGAAGTGAGACTGAAGACCTAAATGTGGGAAATGACTGCATGGATCTAAAACAGCAGAAAGCAAACAGACTGGACCGAAGCCATCTTTTTGCCAGCATTTTCTCAACAATTCTCAAGCAAAGAGTAAATGAAGGTACTCCCAGAACCTACTGTCTTCCCTTCCAGTTTCTTGTTTATATATGAATAACAAATTGCAATTAGTTCCCATAAAAGCAGATCATATCATTAATCTCAATCTTATTTTCTCTTTTAGATTTTTAATTGAAGTCCACAGATAGCCCACAGATTCCTAACATTTATAGGAAGACTAAAAAAATATAATGATTCCTTTCAAAATTCTGCACAAGGAATGAAGTAGTAGATAGTCACAGAAAAGAAACATTTTTTGAAATATTTTCAGGTATCTCCTGCCCCCATTATACACACACTGACCTCTTCTGCTAGTGGGAGAAACTGAAAGTAAGGCAACACTTAATCTCATAATATTTTTAAAGAGCATTATTATGTAATGTTGCAATAGCAAAGGAAGGCAATTGTAGAATCAGTAAATATTAATAAGTAAATGATGGCATATCAGAATTTCCATAAAAAGTAAATTTTTGAAGCCAATAATAATAAAATATTTAGAATAAGCCCACAAGCCTGTAAATGACTAATTTTTGCTGAATATTCAGGGATTTAAATTAAACAAATCATTATATTTGCTATGGTCATTTATACTGATTCGTATATAGACCAGCTTTTCATAAGAAACCTAATATCCGTTTATTCAGAGGATGCATGGAATAAGAATAAACTTTGAATCTGCGGCTACAATTTCCAGCCTAATGCTCACAAAACAGATTTAGGAGGTAGGCAGATAGTTAAGTCAACAAACATACCTGAGCATATAAACAAGAGAAAATCCAAGAGGCTTTTAAGAAGAAAATTTAAGCACTAACCAGTGTCCTCTGATGATCTTGACATTGAAAGAATATACAGCTAGACATAGTTCATCATTGTCTAAATATATAACCAGTCAAGTTACTGGCAAAATAAATCCTATCACGGCTCAGAGATTTAACAAATAGCAACATTTAATTTATGGTAATTAGAAATTAAGCCAATCCTCAGAATAAAATGCAACAAGTGCAATCAACTATTTTCATATTTAAAGTTAGACTACTTTTATGATTTAATATAAATTGTACTTAAATCAAAGAACCATATTTTAAAAATTAGTTCCTTATCACATTGGCTGCTTGGAAATAGGGTAATTGCTCACCTTAGAAAATACCACAATTAATTCTATGAGGGAAATCTTAGAAATCATTACAAATTGCAATTATTTTTTTAATGTTCAAAATTTGCGATATTCATAAAAATGACAAGATAATGTCATTAGCAGTTTATATGAGAACCAACTGCTTTTATTTTAGCACATACTTTCTCCAAAACAACAAAGGTATCAACCTTTGTTGATGTTGTCCTGTTTTCACTTACCTACTTTTAATGCTGCAAATCCAAGATCATCACACATACACTAATCTCTTATGGCAGAGGTCAGTGAAGTTGTGCCAAAATTCAATAATTATGTTCTGCCTTCTATGGCAATGCATTCCTTTATCTCACTGCTAGAACTTACACCATTTAGAACAAAGCATTTCATTTAAGTGATGACACGTTCATCTAAACTGCCTTGTCGTAAACATTTCTCACATTTTAAAAACTGTGAATAAAGTATACTCTTAAAGCTTTGTCTTAAAAAGAGAATTAACATGGATAATTATTTAGTGTCTCTTTTAATTGGAGAAAAATGAAGTATTTTATGTGCCTGTTGCATAATTGAAACAAAAACAAAAATCCTGTCACAGTTACAGTGGTAAAAGTCCATAACCTAAACTGGTAACTACAAGTGAGTTTTACTCTTTCTGCAGTGGAGAAAGTTCCACATTCTAAACCGGAAAGGTTTTAGTATTTCCAAGAGGAAGTGAGAAATGAGGGAAGCATTCAAATGTACTTCACTAACAGTAAATTTAACAAAAATACATGTTTTCTTTTTAAAAGTAATTAGATTCTGAATATTGTTTTTAAAATGTCAGTGAAGAAAATGTAGTCAACATTTTGTATTTATAATCTCAAGAAAAGTTAGCTAGCTATCCTGTCAAAAAGCCTGTATTATTGAAATACAGTCCATTTCTTAGTAAAAAATATATCAAATTTTCCTCAAAACTTGATTCTATCTCATCTCAAAAATATCTGAGAGTAATCATTTATACAGTGACAGTGTTGTTTCTTTCAAACTTACAAACATATCTGGGAACTCTAAAAGTCCTATATTTTATGGCATTAACTTCAAAGTGCCTCTAATGAATATTATTTAAAAAAAAACAGCAAAATTTTCACTTGAAACATTTTCCTGTATATTTTAGAGAAATAGTCCACCAATTTCAAGTGCTAAATAAAATAACTGATTAAGAAAACAAAACTTGAAAACCAAGACAAGGACATATGTATGAGAGGTAAGATTAAAATATAGAGCTCAAAAACAAGGTGCTATAAATGTTTATCTTATTTTTCCTGCACCTGTTTGATAACAGTATTAAATATTACCACTTTTATCAAATTTGGAAATAGCTATATTATGTAGTAACTACTTTCTAAGAAATATCTAAGATTATACTGAATGAGAAATAAACTTTGAACTCACACAATAGTAGAGAACTTGTCAAGGTAAATTACCATAAAGAGTAGATTATATATTGTCTTTCCCAATTTATAACATCTTCATATTTTAATGGTAATAAATATGATAATTTCAAACAATCGATTACTTAATTCAACTATTAGCAAGATATATATATGTTGCGTAATAACTTGGTATAGCAATACTATGTAAATATATATGCTATAAAATATTTTATATACATGTTATAAATGCATAGGTTTATCCAAAGCAAATCAAGATGAGCTTTCTAATACTTCAATTGACTTGAACTTAATTCTCAGTTTCATTTTTATCACTCATTTTACATTATGTAATAATAAGGGGGAGATAAATATAATAATACATATATGAAAGCATGTATACTAAGACAGGTCTAAATCACATTTCTTTGAAGAAGACTAAATCAGGCTGTCAACAATATTTTAAAGGGAAATGATTATTTTTAATATAAAAAACTTTCACCCTAAATTACTATAGAGTAGCTTAAAGTAGTGTATAGCATCATGTGAACTGTAAATTTCTTAAAAACAAAACAGAGCAATTGACATTTTACTTGTCTGTTGTTATGTAAACTGCAGTATGTCTATTTTTATGTCTAAAGATATTTCTGAAAATGGCATTATAAAATCTGAGGCTCTCAATATCTTATTACTGTAGTATTTCATTACAACTTATGAATTTAACTCTTAAAACACTGGAGTATAAAATCACATAACGGCTTACATGACAAATTGAGTTATAATAAAGTCAAACTTAACTTTTTCAAAATTAGATATAAATGCCTTTCACAAAGAAAATAATTTTTAATTGCAGAGCTGCAATGAAATGAAATCATTTAAAGTTGTTCAATTATGTTTACATACCAAATATTTCTATGAAAACATTTGTTAGAAATAAGATCCAGATAACAATAAAATTTTAAATTCTATAATAAATGCTAGCTTATTTTACAATACCAAATCCCACAACATTGAAAAGTATTTAAAAAGTCTATGAAAAGATATTAAGCTTAATTTAAGTGCGCACATCGAAACTTCTAGAAAACTTCATTACTTACTGTTCACTGAGTATTACTTACAGAGATTAACAGTTTTAAGAATTCATCTGTTATTTATCCTGAAGTGTTTTGAATAACCCTTTCATACTGTCTACTACTCAATGAGATGACCACCCTACTCTGGTTTGCTGAGAAAAACAAAAAAAAAAAATCGGTAAATCTTCTTTGGGATTGTCCTTATTCTAACTAAGGTACTGTAGGTGGCCACAAGCGAGGAACTCATAAAGATAAAAGCAACAATATAAGAAAAATTTTTTCGATGCATGTTTCATATTTACTGTATAAAGTAATTTTGACATGCCCACACAACTGGTTGTGGCAGCTTTCAGACATGATTTCTAATAAAAAAAAAAAAAAATGCTCCAGGTTCTTTAGAGAAAGCTTGCCGCTGGGAAGTTGATTTTGGCCAAGTGCCAAAATCATGTGCAAAGGGGCCTCATTAGGGATTCATAGCAGCCTTCAGCACTAACAAAAAATGTGACCCAACAGGCTAAATCAGCGACTAAAATTAAAAAGTAAGAGACAAAGACAACTTACTTAATATTCCTTCCAAAGCAACATTAAACTTTTTTTGGTAATTAAACCCTTGTTAGTCTAATGCAGTGTTCCTCTGTCCTCAAATGATTGTACAATTACTCTTTAAAACTTGTCAATTTCCCTTCTAAATACACCCTCTTTCTGTGGCAGTTTACAAAGATTTTGCGATATAATAAAACTCTATATCCACTATAATCAGTTCAATAGCAGAAAACAAGATCGTAAAAATGCAGACCACAGTATTCCCTTAAGATTTAAACAAACAAACAAACAAAATAAGCAAACAATAGTCAGTACCTTTTAAACTTCTACAAAAGTGAAGATACATACTCCAAGCTCTTATTGTCTTACTGTGCCGAATTATCCTCAGTGCCCAACTTTACCCCCCCAAAGATTTGATACGTAGTCTTACCTAGATGTCTTCTGGCTTTTCTGCAGATCAAAAAGTTTCCTGCCTAAGCACAGATATTCTTTCACGAACCATAAAGGCCCTTTTATGAATCCAGCACTGTAACAGGCAGTTAGTAGACCACGTTGAGAGCCCAGTGCGTCAGCGCTCAAGATAAAATACATTGCTAATACACAATTAGTGGGAGAGGTTGCCTACTGGAGAATTTATCTTAACGAAAGAAGGAAAAAGGCTTTTTCCTTTTTTTTTTTTTTTTGAAAAGCAAAGAGGGTGCGGTCAGATGTTAGGTTTTGCCTGAAAAAAGGGCCCTCCACTGCACTAGTACCTAAATACTAGCAGAAGCTGCCTGGGAAGAGAGCCAATGGAAGGACTTTGTTTGACCCAGCTGCCAATCTCCCCTGAAGCCCTGCGCCAGACTAAACACTCACACTATTTTAACTCAAATCAGGCTACAGCAGCTGTTTGCTTTCCGGCTCTGAGCTCTGCACCCACCATGGGCTGCGCAGTTCACCCAGCGAGCTCTGCTAGCTGCCTGACTGAAATCTGTTCCGGGTTGGGAATTTGTCATTGGAGAGCAAGTTTTAACCCTATTCCTCGGGGGTAAATATGGACTGTTTGTTGTTCAGCCTTTGGATCTGGTGATTTGGGATATTTTATGTTAGGAGGAGCTTTGTGAAATGAAGGTAACTGGGGCCACTTATTTCTTTAAAATTCTTACTTAATCTCTTCTGATGTGGGCAAATTAACACTAATGTGACCATTGTCTATAGAAGTCACAAGATTTCTACAACGCACCTCTAAGACTAAAGAAGGGACGCCTTCACTGCACACTTCATCAATCCTAGCAGGATGAAAGTGATCATCATAGGACCAGAGCCTCACAACATCATTTAACGTGCCTCTGAAAAGTGCCTCTGGAAACATCTAAGGACATAATTCAGTTTTATTTTTTAGAAGTGGTAGCACATGGCCTTATTTACATTTCTTCAGTTTTCTAGCTTTTTCAGTTATTAGGCTAAACATAAACTCACATCCTGAATTGTAGACCACTGAAATATGCCTACTGATAGTGAAAGAAAAGGAAACTAGGAAAAGTTAATCATGATTGTACAATCCATGTAACACTCAAAATTCCTGGTGATGTCACAAGGAAAAGAGATGTGGTCATTAAGATCTGTGACACACCAGAGAGGAGCCAAACTTTGCAAACATGGCCATTCAACATGTGGAAGAATGAGGAAGTCGAGAGGAGAGTGCTAACATAGACGAAAACCAAGTAGTTTTCTTCCTGACCAAATTCTTACTTAACGAACAATGTGAGAGAAACCAGCAACTTTTATTTAGGGATTCTTCCACCAGGGTGGAAGAATGTCTCCTCATTTAGAGCAAACTGTTAGTAAGACTTTTATGACACATTCAGAAACTTAAGTGCCAGCAGCAGGAGAACTGTTTCAAGGCTGTAGAAACCAAAATCCACACAGCTACCCGCTAAGGGGTAGCTGGTCTCAGGGAAGTTGCCTGAGGGAGAAGGTTTTGTCCATACTTCAAACTCATGTTGAAATCATAACTCTCCATATCTCAAAATGTGACTGTTTGTGATGAGAGGGTCTTTACAGAAATAATTCAGTTAAAGGAGGTTGTTAAGGTAGATTCTGATACAATATAAGGAAATAAAGGCACAGACACAGAAGGGTAATCAATCATGTGAAGACATTAGGAGAAGATGACCACTGTCAAGAAGAAAAGTTCAGAATGGCACCTTGACCTTGGACTTGGAGTGACCAGAATTGTGAAAAGATAAATCTCTGTTGTTGAAGCTATCCTGTCTGTGGTATTGTTATGGCAGTCTGAAAAAACTAATAAAATGTCTATGTAAAAAGGAGTGAATGTGATCTTATTGTTGCAATACAATATTTCTATACTTAGGTATTTGAACATATAAATAATAAAGTATCTGTTATTCAAATTTTCCAGAAAAGAGGAAAAAGTGTATGTATGAAGAAAGGGGATGATGGGAACTGGAGTAGGGTACTCTTGCTGTCTACTGGAAGCAGAATTCCAAAATTACCAAAAGATACTTGCTCCCTAGTATACACTATTTGCATCATATATTCCAAACAAGTTGGGCACAAACTGAATATAAGAAGATAGTTGCACTGTTGAATAGCTTATGGAACCTATAAGATCTCCATGCAAAATTAGTAGAAAGAGAAAGAAGCCAAATAGCAAACAAATGTTATTACATATAACATACACTTACAATATGTTATATACAAATGATATTTTATATGTGTGCCTGTGTGTGTATCATGTATAATCAGGAATGGTAAGGTGAAAGTGATTAGAATTACACTACAATTGACATATTTTCTCAAGAATTCTAATTAATGCTGACTTTGTGTGGAGCACTAATCTGAGTGTGTTATGTGGGTAAAAAAAAAAAAAACAAAAAAAAACACAGACCCTAATGTCAGGTTGCTGATAGTCTAGTAAGTAAAGTGAAAGCTGAATAGTAAAAGAGTGTCACTGTTTTCTGAGCTCCTTGAAATGTTTAAAGTCTAGTTAGTGGTTTTTTATAGGAGATAGACTGTTATAACAATGCTGAAAATGATCAAATGTTCAAATATTTATAATAAACAAGTGACAGTGAAAGACATCATGATAAAAAGGACATA
The DNA here is from genome assembly GCF_000260355.1 of Condylura cristata. Lineage (NCBI taxonomy): Eukaryota > Metazoa > Chordata > Mammalia > Eulipotyphla > Talpidae > Condylura > Condylura cristata. The sequence goes on along the minus strand of NW_004567104.1, from coordinate 62,271,391 downwards.
TTTTGGGTTACTGTCCTGCATTGTTATGTCACATATCTTGAAATGCCTAAATATATTGCTTGTATGAAATAATGTTTGATAGCCTTAGTCGATTTTTGATGTTTCCTTTACTATTTTTCCAGGGCATATGGGATGAAAAAGAACATATATCTACTGAAATGCTAAAATGAAAAAAATAAAAATCTAAAACAAAATCACTGTGCACAAAAGTCTCATTATCCAAAAGTAAATTGCAAACTGCAGTATAGTGGCTTTCACTTTAAGCAAGATATACTACTAATAATAATACAGTACTTTGAACACCTGTTTCCTCATGAGAAAACTCATAAAACACTGCGAAGCAATTTCAAATAAATGTTAAATGCAAGTGGAATGTGATCATGGAACAACTCAAATTATTACAAGGAAAATGATCTTAAATGATTAATATTTTCCATGAAGGTCATATGCAATGATTTAAAATAAAAATATAATTGTCAAGAAACAACACACAATTGTCAAAACAGAATTTTTTTTTAATTACCTGGGGCAGAAATTAAGATGAAGACACAGCACACATATACAAACAAACAGTGTGCATTTAAGTAATGGAAAAATGATAAACTATTCTAATTAATTTTATTACAATTCTGAAAATGGCATTACCTTCCCACTGCAAGTTTTGTATATTTTTTTCCTTAAACTATTCTCTGCTTCACACACTTTGCTAGATTTATGAATCACTTTTTTAGGGAATCTCCATATGCATTTTTATATTTTAGCAAGTACAATTTATAGCTTCAAAAGTATTGAGAATAATCTTAACACATACAAAGAAAAATAAAAAAAACTGAAAATCTCTGTATCTGTAATTAATAAGCTCTCCATTAAATCGCCATTTTCAATGGTTTAATACATGAATTTCCCCAAACTTTTAAGGAAGAAGTAATATAAAATTTCCCCAATCTCTTCCAAAAAAATAAAAGAGGAAAAACACTATTTAATGCATTCAATGAGACCAAGGAATGAACAGGGTTACTGAGTTTACTTCATACTAAAAAAAAAAATATGCAGACTTGACATCCAAACTGTCTTTAAACCTATAGATAAACTTTGTACAGGGTAATTAGATGCTTTCTACCTAAAATTGGGGACAAGGCAAGGGCATTATTTCCTGTCATTATTCTTATTCAGCATCACACCAGAAATCCCAGTAAAATCAAACAAGAAGTAGAATTTAAAAATATAAATATTGGAAAAGAATAATTCTGTCTTTCTTCATAGACGATAGGATTGTTTGTAGAAAAATCTACATATATTTTTAATAAACAACAGAATTGAAGTTCAGTTGTAAACATAGTATAGTATATATAGGCATTGATTTTTAGTGATATACACCTGAAACGTATGTAATATTAAATACAATGTTGCTTCAATAAAAAAATAAACAAATAAAAAGCAATTATAGCAAGGTTTCAAGAGTCAAAGTTCACACATAGTAGTCAAGTGCCAGTAAGAAGATGAGTAAATGCTAGAGTCTAATGAGCAGTACTATTATTATAGTTAATAGTATGTGTTACATATGTCAAAATTACTGAAAAAAAAAAAATGAAGCACAAGCATCTTCTTGCTCAGTGGACAGAGAGGTCATAAGAAGCAATTCCTTGATGATAAATGAGCACATCTAAACCCAGATCTCAGTTGCTAACATCCTTCTCCAATAAAGGGAAATAAGGATTCTTGGAGAAATGCCTGATTCTTAAGCTTGGCAGGAAATTTGCAAAATGGGCCTGAAGCATCTTGTAATGCCATAAAGTGCCAATATATAAAAATAAATAATGATGGGACTATATCAAAGGGACATGAAAGCCAACTGAGAGTGGTTATAATGGCCAAAGTTAAAATAGTTTGAGCAATAAAATAGTGTTTAGTTATATCTCAAAAGTATAAAATAAATACCCATGAATCCATATTCATAAAATTGGTATAAAGTAATGGTTTCATGTATAAATAACTTGAGAGCACAAATAGACCACACAGAAGAACCCCATATATATGGATCTAGTCCACATATATTTATGTATTTATATATATCATATCTATCTCTATATATATTTTATTTTTAAGGAAATGGAGCAAATCTCATTCTTTCGTATAAGTTGAGCATAGGAACTTCCTTCCAAGTAGTATAATGAGAGAAAAAAGGTAATTTGACAGTGGGCCAAGCTGATACAGTCAGGTAATTTTAGGTCTCATCAACCATGATCGCTATGTTCATTTTTGGTATTATGTGAGGAAAATGATAATTTACCTTTGTGGTCTTCCTCTGCAAAATGCAATCCTTTAGACAAAATATAAGAAAATACCAGACAAATTGAAATTGAGCTATATTGTATGAAACTACTGATCAGTAAATCTAAAAATTAACAAGTTTATTAGAGATAAGGAAAATCTTTGAAGCCATCACAATCAAGAATAACTGAAAGAGGAATAACTATTAATATCATGTGGTATTATGGATGAGACTGTGGATCAATAGTAATGGGCTTTAGGGAAAACCTAAGGAAGTCTGAATAAAGAATTAACCTTAGTTTATAATAATGCATTGAGTGGGTTTGAATAACCAATATATCATATGAATGCCATGAGAATCTTGGTGTGGAATACTGCCTTTACAATAACTCTGTACATGACAATGGTTTTAAAATTAAAATTTTATTAGTATATGTACTAGAAAAATACCTAAATAGAAAACATGACCAGTCTACTCAGTCTAAATATTCCATGGATATGTTGTTATTCAAATATTTCTTAATTGTAGGAAGTAATATTCAGAAAGCAATTCTTGAAAAATATACATTAAATAAATAAAACTCTTCCTTTGCTTCCTTGAAGCTGTTTGCCCTTGGTTATATACACATACACCATATATAATATATATATGTGTGTGTGTGTGTGTGTGTGTGTGTACCCTATATATATATATATATGTGTATAACTTAATCTTCAATATTTTAAACACACCATAGTAACTTTTTCTTTTCTTACTCTATTCAGAAATAAAATTCACTCTTACAAATCAGTTGTCAATCTAATCTTTGGCACAGATATCTCTATAATGGTACAATGTAATTTTTTACATGATCATATGTACCCTACCTCCATTCTTAAAGTGTGTCCTTTGTTCCTATTCTGTTTAACAACTACTCTTGCTCAATTGTTCCCAAGTAAAACATGGGCACAGTGGGAAAGCATGGAATAAAATTCAGAAAAGTAGAAATCAGAAAAATAACTCATGAAGAGAAATTGATCAATAGAATTAAAAAATAAAAAGAGAATCAATGGATAACTAATGTAATTGAAGGATCAGAACAAATATAAAACTCGAAGATATTAAAGATAAAATAGTACATTCTCAACTGAAGGCCAGAACAAATAATCCACCATGTGTATGGCAAAACTGATGCAGAACAATTTAGACCTAGACTGTGGTAGCAAAAAAAAAAAAAAAAAAAAATAGGAATTACAATTTTAAAGCACACATCTCACTGTCATTGAAACAGAAAAAGAATGTGTGTATTCATACATCTATGGTATGAGCAAAGAAATAAAAACAGATTGTCCACATTATTTTAATGAAAATTTAACAATCTACATAACACTGGATGTGTTTGATAAATTTCTGTAAGTTCTTTGCTACAAGTACTTTGGCTACAAAACTGGTTGTAGGGAAGTTTTGCTATATAAAAGATAAAGTAATTGCTAATAGTTTGGCTTCAATTTGCACAGTACTTCCATTTTTTATATTATATAAATCTTAGCTTCACAGCAGTGTATATAGTGAAGGTGCGGTCCTTTACTATTAATAGATGATAACAAGTATTTAAATGCACTTGATAAAAAAAAATATGTCATTAAAACTAACTGGAAGTGTGAAATAGGTGTGTAAAATCAGTTTGCAAATCCTTCATCAGTACAGCCTTCCTCCCACCTGTCAAAGCCAGAAGTTAACGATCTAAGGCAAATATAAAAAAGGCTTCTAGAAATTCACAACAGTCTTCTAAAACATTAATGATAGTTTCTTTTACTTAATTTAGAAACAAATACTTGTTTTCTAATGCCATTTTTACCAAATTTATCAGCCAATATTAAAAGTTGGAAATTGGGCCCTCCCAGGTGGCACAGCAGGTTAAAGCACAGCACAAAGAAGCTTAAGCCACTTCCTCATGAGTTCTATCCCTGCCTGCCCAGAGGAGATCCACATGGCGTGACAGACCTCTCCTGACCCACCCACTGCTTCCCTCAGCAGTATACTTCGTCGATCTGCCTGTTCTGCTCCCCACTCTGTCTCTGGTGAATCCTCTCACCCTCCGCATCTCTGGCCTGTACCCCAGTTCTGTACAAATAAATAAATCTTAAAAAAAAAAAAAAGGAAATTGAAGAATCAAGCTCTCCTGATCCCCCCCCCCAAAAAAAACTGTGATATGATTCCTGGAGGACTGAAATCTCCAAATGCATATTTGTAAGAGCTTTGTGTCACATTGTAAATGCTGCCTTCTATGCCGTCACTTATTCTTACCATACCACTGATAGGTATTCCAAAGTTCTAGGGGGATAGTGCTCAATTGTGCAATTCAAAAGAAGAAATAGACTGTTGTAGCAAATTACTGTCTCTGTTAGCACAATAAAGTCTTTAATACCACTGCTAAGTGGAAGAAACTCGCAACAAAATTTTAAAAGGAACTATTAAAACAAATGGTCAATTATTTTATCTTTCAAATTAAAATTAATTTAAAGTTCATTAGTTATACAGAGAAAATGGTTTTGGCAAAGAACTGTGGAACTACGTAGAATAAAAAATGGGATAAATTAGTTTTGAGTAATTTAAATCTTACCTATAAAGGTCAGAGGTGAGCTTTGATGCCAATAGGATTTAGTGAAAACCACACAACCCAATCAATGCACAGCGTTCCTGTAATCACAAATACTGGTTTGGTGCTATGGCCAACATGACTAGAATTAACTGACTCTCTCATAAAAAGGAGGCATACATATTTAGGAGCAACTTTTTGTAACCGTGACAACATCAAAACTTGTAATGAAACTGATACCACAGGAGAAAGATTGGGGAAAGAAGATAACGAGCGCATTTATGATATTAAAATACAGATTAAATCTTACCTTTCCAATAACTATTTTCATTCATGTGAACCAGTTTAAGATTATTTTTCTCTTATATGATAAAGAAAATATTTAACTGCTAATATCATAACTTACAGACTAGCCAAAGTTTATGCCACATGCAAAAGCAATATAAAACAATCTTCAATGACCAAAGTGTAAAGGATTATATTATTTTTGAAAAAACTGTATAAAACACACTGGTTGTCTAAGAAGTGAGTAAAAATTAAATATACACCAAAGGATAAACGGTAAAGTATGACACACCTGCAACTGGAACCCACTTTGCTAAATGAAATAAGCTACAGAAGAAATAAAAATACTACGTAAGTCCCCTTATATAGAGAATCTAAAAAGTCAAACGTAGAGAAATAGAACAGTTATGCCCAGGTTTAGTTATGGAAGTGGAGGGATACTGGTCAAAGGCTACAAATTTTCAGATATAAAATTAAGTTCTAGAGCTATAATCTCCAGCATAGTGACCACAGCTAGTATTTGAATAGTTGAAATTTTCTAAGACTTAAATGTTCTTATTACACAAACAGAAAAGGTAATTATGTTAGGGATGAATATGTCCAACTAGTTTGGTGATCAAAATATAACGTTCCACATCTTAAATATATGTATTTGTTCATTTTCCAATCATCCTCCAATGAGGAATAAATAAAACTGAAAAATAATTGGTCATTATTACTCAAGCTGGATCCCTAATCCAGCTAGGATTATCTCTAGACTTGGCAATTTTCACTAGGGTATTACACTTTTTTTCCCCCTTAGGGAGTTCCTAAATCTCTACATAATAGATTTTTCATGATATATTCTTTATCACATCGTATTCAAGGAACACTGAAACAACACGAAGGCCATCACTAGTGGCACAACGGGTTAAAGCACAGAACTATGCAGCTAGCAGCAGCCACTTCACGAGTTTGATCCCCGCCAGAGAGGTGACCCACATGGCGTGGCAGACCTCTCCTGACCCACTCGCTGCTCCCCTCAGCAGT
>NW_004567104.1:62185230-62265057 GCF_000260355.1 Condylura cristata | reverse complement strand
ATATGGTTTGCTCCAATGCTTTCTCACAATGGCTAAATTATTCACACTTGTGATATTGTACCAAAATTGCTAGATAAAAAAATCCTTTCAGTTAGTGTTTCTTTTTCCAAATGGGGGAACAATATAGAATATCATGATAAGTAAAAAAATCTTCTGAAGAGTTTGCAGTTCTGGCTACTTTGAAATAATACCCCAATTTATTCCATTAACATAATTTCATATAATTATCTTTTAAAGGCAATCCATGAAGAAATGTCTTCATTAAATGGTCATAGGAATATGTAAAAGGCATCTGGCACTTTACAACTACATTAATTATATGAACTGTTTCCTTTAATCCTCACTCCAGCCCAGTGTAAACACATACCATTGAACTGGGTTGAATAGTTTCTCTAAAACTCATGTACTCTTCCAAACAATGAGTGGGATTTGCTCTAGAAAGACAGGGTTTTGAAGATGTGGTTAAGTCACGGTGAGGCTATAGGGGATTAAGGTGGGCCAAGTGTGATTTTCGTCCTGATAAGAAGAGGGAAATCGGGACACAGAGAAAAGCAAGGACTCTGGAGAATGAAGTGAAGTGTCTACAGTACAGAGGACACAGAGGATGGCTGGCAGTCACCAGACACAGAGCGAGAGCCATTGCAAGTTGTAGAAAGAATGTTAGATTGAACTCTGGGCAGGAAGCTGTCAGTCTTCCTGGTAGAACTCATACACATTCTGTGTCCAAACAGAAATAGCCAGGCAAAGTGCTACCAGGAAGGGCATTAACACTAGTGTGTGGTTTGGGGAGAGAAACCATGTGCTTAGCCTGTTTCTTACACTGAGGGTATAATGTGGATAATTTGCAAGAGAGCTAAACAATGATCTTACTACTAGGAATATTTCTAGAGTAGATATCCATTTTACAATAAACACTATCTTACAGATACTAGAGCTAGTGATTGAGAGCATAGTATTGAGTTGTTTTATACAGTTATTAAAGACTGAAGAATAATATGATAAATGATTATCCATCCATTTAAGTGGTTTTCTTACTGAAAATGTTTTGATTCTTTATCATGGTCTAAATATGTTTGTCATCTAACTTATTTCTGTGTTTGAGAATTTATGAGTTAAAGTGTGATGCCTATAGGCCTTCCCTGGTGGCACAATGGCTTAAAACATAGCACTATGAAGCTAGCCACAGCTGCTTAGGCAAGAGTTTGATCCCTGGCCAGGGAGGTGACACACAGGGTGCAGCAGACCTCCTCTCCTGTCTCGCCCACTGCTCCCCTCAGCAGTGTACTTTGGCAGTCAGTCGGCCTGTTCTGCTCCCCACTCTGTTTCTGGTGAATCCTTTCACCACCACTACCCCCTCTGGCCTGTACCTCAGTTCTGTACGCTTAAATAATAAATCTTAAAAAAATAATAATTGTGAAGCCTAAATGGATATGCTTAATCATTACTGAGAATGGATCTAGCCTTTCGTTTGCTTGTTTCTGGAAAAAGGGTCACCATAGAAGTACTTTGTTAAAATCTTTACATCATGAAGTAGAGTGAGTTCTTAATTCTGTTTTGACTAGTGTCTTTATAAGAGGAGATTAGAGGGGCCTCCCTGATGGCACAAGGAGTTAAGAGGCAGCACTGTGAAGCAAGCTGCAGCCACTGCACAAGTTCTATCACCAGCCAGGGAGCTGACCCACATGGTGCAGTGGAACCTCTCCCATCTCTTCCACTGCTCCCCTCAACAGTGTATTTCAGTGCATCTGTCTGTTCTGCTCCCCACTCTGTCTCTGGTGAATCCTCTCGCCACCTCCCCTGTCTCTGGCCTATACCCCAGCTCCTGTACACATGCATGCATAAATAAGTAAATCAATCTTTAAAAAAATAAGAGGGTGATAAGAAATTAGAGATAGGCACACCAAAGAATACAAGGAAGTGAAGACAACCTCACTGGGAATTTCTACACCATGGGACAATGGAGCAGAGATTGGCATGGTGTCTCCACAAGCTAAGGGCCACCAAAGAGTACTGCTAACTACTGGCCCCAACAAAAAGCCATGTTTCCTTCGAAGGAAACACTGCCTGTGGATGCTGCATTTCAGACATCTTACCTACAGTTAGGAGAGAATATATTTTTGCTGTCTAATGCCACCCAGATTATGGTACTCCGTATAGTAGACTTAGGTGATCTATCCAAGTTTCTTTAGCTTGAATATAATCATGATGAGTATTGTGTCTCCTCATTTTCTTTCTAAAGTGCCTACTTGGGTTCATGAAAGCTTAGCCCCTTAAATGTTTACAATTATTACAACATTGTTCAGAACGCAAACCATGATGATAACTGAATTTGTAATCCTAACACCCTATAAATGTTCAAATAACTTTTTGTTAACACTTAAAGGTAGTGATCAAAGTTACTGAATTTTATGTAGGCCTCTCGGGAAAAAGGCATTACTGACAGAGACTCATCCTTCCATCTGACCAGAGGCACCCAGAACTTCCACCCACCATGAGATGCATTATGATGTATACCCTTCAGAAGTCTGAAATACTCGTTAATAGCAGCAAAGAGCCGGTTTCTGCTGTGCTGTATCTCGTCTATACTTCACAAGACTCATGTGCAACATTATCTGCAGAATGCTGATTAGGTTTTAGAGCTAAAATCTCAAGTCTCCTAAAAACATGATTAAGGTTACATTATTAGCCTTTTGGAGCAGGAGTCTAAAATATGATACTTCTTAGTTTATAAGCAAAACCAGTGGGACATGAAACAGAACAGATATGCAGGTATAAACACATAAACTTCAGTTGTCCTCTTTGAAAATGTGGTTCCTCTAATCTCACAAATAATATCACCATGATTAAATGTAACAAGAGCAGATACCAAGAATGTGCACTGCCACTAGGGATCTTAGCCAGAGTACAAAGTTTGCTGTTTGTCTTGGGAAACTTCTCACCTCTTCCTAAACTCTCCTAATCGGCCCTCAGGCGCCCATCAGCCTCACGCTGCCTGCTGGCTGTCCCGGACACTAAGGGCCTACCAAACACCCCCTCCTCCTTGATCGGCCGCCCTGAGTGCCAAACTCAAACTTCTGTCAGTTCCACTTTTCAATCAAAACTCTAATTTCCTTGGGGTGGTTGATTTTGGCAGGTCTGAGCAAAATTCTAATCTGATAATCTGATTAAATTAATTCAAAATTGATTGTTAATGGCTAACAGCCTAAAATTCTGAGAGAAGCTGAGTACTTGACAATCTAATTTGTGCAATATACAAAGGAAATGTTTTGAACTTGAAACCTGAGTGTCCTTAGTTTATACTCACAGTTCTCCCATTTCCTCCCTCTCTCCTTCCTTTTCTCCTCTAGCCCTTCCTCCTTTCCTCCTCCCTCCCTCCCTCTTTCTAACTTTCTTTATCATTCTTTCTCTACTCCCCACACTTTCCTGTTTTCTCTCCCCTTTCCTCTTCATTCTCCCTTTACCAGGCCAATAATATGGCACAGGCAGATGGTTATTTATCTGTAAATTGATTTGTGGATAGAAAAGGAACTAAGGCAAAAGTAACTTCTTCATTTACTAATGTTACAGTATCTGTACTCTTAATATTCTTCTGGGTTCGTTACTATTTTTTAAACCTGTGATGAGAAAAACTTATCAAACTAAATACAGGATTATATTTTCTGCTTCTTTAAAAATCTACCATCTGGTCCTCCCTGATGGTGCAGCGGGTTAGAGCGCAGCACTCAGAAGCTAAAACCACTTCTGCATGAGTTCGATCCCTGCCTGCTCAGGAGTAGACCACATGGCGTGGTAGACCTCTCCTGACCCGCCCACTGCTCCCCTCAGCAGTGTACTTCGTCGATCTGCCTGTTCTGCTCCCCACTCTGTCTCTGGTGAATCCTTTTCACTGCCCTGCATCTCTGACCTGTACCCCAGTTCTGTATGCACAAATAAATAAATCTTAAAAAAAACAAACTACCATCTGTGTAAAACACAAATAGAACATTTAAAAGCATCATAATGAGTTGCTTGTTTTCAAATTATTATTAATAATAATTAATCAAATAGTTTACCTGTCATAGTTACTGCTTTGAAAATCTTTCCCAGAAATAATCATACACGTACTGATATTTGCCTCAGGTCATTAATGGAATGCATATCAATATATATCATATATTTATTATCAGTTTACTCATTTGAATATTTAATAAGAAATCTTGTGGTTAAGATTCTTCTATAAATAATCAACATAATTTATATTTATTGCACAACTGTGTCAGATGCTATTTTAAGTATGTTGCACACACTATTTAATTTTCAAAACAACAGTAATTTTTACACCCTTGATTTCAACAGCTATGGAAAAATTAAGACTTGAAGCATTTAAGAAACTTTCCCAGGATCACACAGAGTAGATAAATTATACCTAAAAATCACTGCATGAATACATAAAAGAATGTGTACTATCTATTCCTTTAAAAATACAAATGTGCATTTCTTTCATTAAAAAAGTAAGTTGTGGGCCTCCCTAGTGGCCTAGGGTTTAAATCTCAGAACTACCACTGGTACGGCCTATGGTCCATCCCCTGCTAGGAAGATTACCATGATGGCCCAACAGCCCTCTCCTGTCTCACCCACTCCTCCCCTCAGCAGTATATTTCAGTAGATCTTCCCGTTCTGCTGCCCACCCATCTCTGGTGAATCCTCTCACCTCTCCCACACAACTCCATCCCAGTCCTTCTACATTAAATAAGTTATTTTTAAAAGGTTAATTGTAAATGAAAACTGACTTTTTAAAGATTTATTATATGTATTTATGCATAAAAGAACTGAGGTCCAGGCCAGATGTGGGGTGGGGTGTTAAGAGGATCCTCAGAGTGAGAGTGGGGAGTGGAGCAGGCAGACTGATTTAAATATACTGCTGAGGGGAGCAGCAGTGAACCAGAAGGGTTCTGGTGAGTCATGTGGCTCACCTCCTTGGCCAGGGGTCAACTCCTACCTCAGTGGCTGGAACTACTGCTGAGATTTAACCCTTGTGCCACCAGGGAGACTCTTGAAAACTGATATTTCAAGCTCAAACGCAGTTCCAAACAGGAGGGAATTAATAAAGGGAGTTAAACCAATGTGAAAGAAAACAAGTCACTTTCTAAAGATACCTAGATTAACCTGGGGGAAGGTGGTGAATGAGCACAAGAAGCAGTGTACTTACCCATCACCTCCTCTAAGCGGAGGTCAGCAGAGCAGCAGAGCAGGGAGGTCAACCTTTCTCCAGTGTATGAGTGACATCTCTGGCAACAGAATGGTGAGCTGACTAGAGGCAGACAGAGGGAAGCAAAGTCTCTAGAAATCCGATCAGCACCTGAAAAGAGAAAATGAATCACCCTATTTAGGGACCTGTATTCCAACTCATAATGGCTTAATTTTCCCAGAGTGAAGCCCACAGTTATGTCTCAGGTGTTTAATGATGGAAATACTCAGTTTTTTTTCTTTAATATCTTAAGATTATGAAGACTTACAAAATACACTTTATACAATTACATCTCATACATGTAACCCAATACACTCAAGAGGCTTAGAAAATAACTCCAAACGAAACAACTATTTAAAATACCCTGTAATAAAGTATACAAGTTTTGAACCCAAATTTTCTGTTACTGTAGCCAAAATTTATATTCAAGAAATACTAACTGACCATCTTAAAAGTAGATCCTATAAAAGACCAGGCGAGAAAATAATAATAATGAACAACTATATACCAGAGACATTTTTTGGGGGTAGATTGGGAATGGGATCAAAAACGGTGAGGTAGGGAAATGCATTGTGCTGTGGTGATGGTACAAAGGTGATTTGGTGATAGGAAGCCCATGGGGATTACAACTGAGATGGGAAAAGGCACAAAATGATGTAAAAATAAACTATTATATTATTTAAAAAAAAAAAAAAAGTACATCCTAAATGTTGGTGTAGGTTAGTCAGTACCATTGAGGAGTCTAAAGAAAACTCACATCAGGGTTAGTATGAGTAAGGTCATCCAAGCAACAGCAGCTATATTTTCAGCCCTTATTGCTCATCCCCTTTGCCACCAAAGAGACCATGTGAACAGAGAAACCTTGCAGCTGTAGAAGACACATGCTGAGACATAGCACTATAACTCAGAGCAACTTTTGGCTGGCTGCATCAGTCTTATTAAATTTCAACCTTTCTCTGGAAAAGAGATTCACTAAGACAAGAAACAAATAGAACAAAAATACTTCTGGCACAATCACTAAAATCAAGAGTCTTCAGATAATCTCTAGGGGAGGAACATATTCCCCATCAAATGGTTATGTATGCTGGCCTGGGACACCTTTTTGGGCTCATTGAAACCAGACTAACCACCCTTTTCTCCTTACTGAAAAATTACCACCCCCCCCCCAGAAGAACGAAATTATCAAAACATTTGGTCTATTTCTTTTTAATGGTATAGTTAATGAAAAAAAAAAAACATAAAATGAATTATCAATTGTTATACACAAGCTGGCAATCATTTTAACATAGCTATGGGAATGCAAAAAAAATAAATATTCTTGGGGGTAAATGGATGTGGGTGTCAATGTTTCTACATTAACAGGGGGTAGAGCAAATACATTTAAAGTTCCCATCTAAGATAAAGAAAACATATGACTAGATCACAACTGATTATTCTATTTCTGCCTGAAAGGTCAAATAAACAAATAAAACAAATTAACAAATACTAAACCCTGAAGACAACAGAAAGAAATATGCAAATAGCAGAGTTTTAAAAATAATAGATATTTTTAAAAATGCACACCTATGGGCCCTCCCTGGTGGCACAATGGGTTAGGACACAGCACTGCTATCTGGCCACATCCGCCTCAGTGTGAGTTTGATCCCCATCCCAGAGGTGACCCACATGGCGCAGCAGACCTCTCCTGTCCGCCTACTGCTCCCCTCAGCAGTGTACTTATTCAATCTGGTTCTGCTCCCCACTCTGTCTCTGGTGAATCCTCTTACCAACCCTGCACCTCTGGCCTGTACTCCAGTTCTGTATGCATAAATTAAACAAACAACTAAATAAACAAAGTTGGGGTTCTATATACATCTATTTTTCACTCTGTTTTAAAAAAAATGCACACCTAGTGAGAGGACAACCAGAAGTCTATACAAAGGTTTGTACAATGAACATGAACTTAAAATCAAACTAAATGGGGTTTAATATATTTTTTGTTTGCAAGAATAACTATTCAAATCTGGTTCAGGTTTTAGAGAATGCTGAAAGCGGTAATACCAACAAAACTCTTCTGAGAAATTTGTATTTTTCTGAAAACATTTATGATAAAAACGAATCTGAAATGTGTAAACGTTAAAGTCAACGATACCCAGAATGTTTGTAAAATATGTGTATAAAAACTGTACACCTCCTTCAAAATTTTCATTTTGAGCATATCTGTTCTATAACACAGAATTATGTTATATAAAAAACTTTCCTGTCATCTTCAAGATCTTTGAAAATTTGATAAAATCCATGGGAGGTCTCCACAGATAAAAGGAAAATACGTAAGATATACTCCATATAACTTCTGAGCAATTACAGATTATTTTATTCAAAGTTTACTCTTTGATTGTAGCTTAAGGAGTTCTAGAGGAAAGAATGGTCCTGACTAACAAAAATGGTATTGACCAAAGTATTATGTAACTGATTAATAGAGGAAAAATCTGGCTCTTGCTACCATGTCACCACTCTCATACACTGCTATTCTGGGCACTGGATAGAGGTGGATGGTGGTCAGGATGGACAAGGTATAGACCAGAATCATGTCTCCCCTCTATAAATGACCTAGAATTATCTTCCTTTATTTTTGTTTTGCTCTTTCAGCCTTGTACCATTCATTCTCAGTGAAACCCTACAGAGTCTTCTGAACAGCATCAGAAGTAAAATGAAGTCTTAAGCAACACATGTGTGTCAAAGACCTATTACAGACTGCACAGCAAAAATAAAATAAATAAAATAAAATAAAAATAAGAAAGAAATGAGACAAGGCATTATATTAGAAACAAAGTAAGAAAACTAGTTTTCACAAAACAACAAAATGTCTTTGAAGTTTTAGTTATATTTATGTATTGAATATCAATGTTGAATAGTTGGTAACTTAAAGTGATAAGCAATTTTGAAGAGATTGCAAAGTCTTTACTTGTTACTTTGAAAACCAGAATTATGATCATAAATGAGAAATGCTGTGGTATTAGGAGCTCAAATATGTTTGCACTCTTCATTATAATCTTAAATTCTCCCTGATGAAAAATTATAATTAACAATCTTTTGCATGGGTCAAATATATTAACATACACAAGTATATTTTCCAATAAGCTTATAAAAATAAACTTGTAGAAGTGGGAACAGTTCAATTAAACTCTGTTCCTATCCTACATATATATGCCATGGTGTCCACCACCAGTCACTATGTTATATGTATTCAACTTACATCTGAAAACTACTTAATGGAGCATTAGAAAATTAGTCCATAGGTCTATTTGAAAGTCACTTACCATACAATATATTCCATCTTCTTCTCTGTTGACATAATGACAAGTTTTCTTCACCTTCAAAGCAGAAAGAAGCTCCTGAAAAACATTTGATATTATAAGAGATTGAACTTATGCCTATTCATACAAATATTAAGCCCCAAAGGGTTTTTAAACACTTTTTTAATGTGCATTAAAAGATTCAGGTGGGGGGGGTGGGAGAACATGGGATTATGGTGATGGCACACGGGTCAATGGGTGGGAAGTAAATGGGAAGTATAATAGTAAAAAACTAAAATCAGTAGACTGTAACTAAGCTCATTTGTTTCTTTTACTGAATGCTGTCAAGAAATCAAAATTTACAGATTCACCTTTGAAAAGTATAATTTTTCATTTATTCTGTTGTCCTTAGGCAAACAGCAGGAAATTGTTATTGTTAAAGCACCTATTTGAGGTCCTAATTGGATAAATTAAACAATCAGCATTAAGTTTGAGAAATGAAGAGTCAGAAAAGATACCTTTTTGATCTAAAGATCATTAAGGAAGTAACAGAAAATTGCAAATGTTGCCATTTTTGCTTCCTGTCTCTGTATATTGGCTTTGAAAAAGTAATTTTACATTAGTCATTGTCCAAGATTCTGCTCTGAGCGACTGAAGGGGATTCATCGTTGTTAAGAGACTCCCAGCTCTTTTCCATCTTAAATTATTCCTGCCTATATTATAAGTGAAAGAATGAATGAAATAGAAATGGCTACGACCCACTTATTTTATCATATCAAGGAGTATATTGTTTGCAGAACTGATTAAACAACAGAAAGCAAAGCAAATCACCCTAAGAACAATAGTGACAAAAGAGAGGGGGTTCCTTTTAAGTCAGTTCAACAAACCAGTATGTCATTAAGCAGTACTCTCACTTGTAAGGGCCATAAAGATCAATTGAAAGATCTATAGACAAAGAAAGCAAAAGAGATATGTCTATAGCTAGGGATAAAACTCAAGACAATGATATTATTTATTTGCATGAACAGAAACATGGAGAGAAGAAAGATGGGAAGGGAAATCCAGATTAAGAGAAAAATACAGGTTAGGAAGCAGGGGGCAAAATGTGATAGGAGAATACAATGAGTGAGTTTTTGTATAAGATTTATTCATTTATTCATACAAGTGCTGGGGTACAGGCCAGACATGCGGGATGTAAGAGATTTCACCATACACAGAGTGGGGAGCAGAACAGGTAGATCTTCTGAAATATACTGCTGAGGTGAGCAGCGGTGGGTCAGGAGAGGCTGGCCACACCATGTGGGTCTTGCATTGAATGTCACAGTGTTGTGCTTTAATCCATTGTGCCACCAGGGAAGGCCCTACACTGAGTGAATTTAACCTCAGTCAAAGCCTAGAGAAAAGCTAAGAGAAATAAAAAAGTTTACGTTTATGAAAAGGAATTAATGATTTTAGTTTTATGGCTCACTGATTTTGAAATACCTAAGAAAAATGTGGATACAAATATTGGCTGTGCAACTAAATTGAATGTGATGATTGAGTCATTTGGCATAAAGGCAGCTAACAGAAGCTTTTGGAGCCTTAAGATAGACCTGAGTTTTCATGGAATAGTTAGAGAATAAACCTATGGGATGCCTAGGTTTAAAAAAATAAAAAGAAAGAGAACATAAAAATGAGAACATGGCCCTCCCTGGTGGCTCAGCGGGTTGGAGCACAGCACTAAGAAGCTAAAGCCACTTCAGCATGAGTTCGATCCCTGCCTGCCCCGGAGGTGAACCACATGGCGTGGCAGACCTCTCCTGACCCGCCCCGCTGCTCCCCTCAGCAGTGTACATCAATCTGCCTGTTCTGCTTCCCACTCTGCCTCTGGTGAATCCTCTCACTGCACCTGCACCTCTGGCCTGTACCCCAGTTCTGTATGCATAAATAAATAAACCTTAAAAAAAAAAAAGAATGAGAGCCTTCTGTGAAATTGAATGGAGCAACTAAGCACTATCTCTCTCAAATATTTCTTCCAAGATTAAGTTCATGAAAGAAAAAAATGCCCAACATTGTTGAATGATGCACACAAGCAACAGATTTAACTATAAAAAAGTCATTTGAACTCTTTGGGGGAAGAGTTTTAGTGCAGTTATGGGGGATAGAACCAGACTGACTGGTATAAATTTGTCAGTGCAGGAAATTGTCAAATGAGTGGGGAAATAGTGAAAAAGTAGGAAAGGAGAACTTTTCCAGAGAGAAAGGCACATGTGAAAATAGAGAAAAGGGCAAATATATTGAAAAATCTTTAACAATAGCAATTTTTAAAGCAGTGTATTTTTGATGTGAGTCTCTGTGATCACCCTTGAAGAGATGTAGTAATTGAGCCTAAGACATCCTGGTCAGGGAAATGAACAATGAAATTCTAACATCTCAAGTAATCTAGTGATACCTAACTACTGGTTACTAAGAAAGAAACTATGTTAATATGTGTGATTAAAAATACTTTCGTATTTTAAAAATGATAAAGATACATATACATATCATCAGAGAGTTCTGTTAACACAGTCTCATTATAGACTTTTTTTTTTAAAAGAATGTAGCTTTTTTTTTTTAAGATTTATTTATTTATTCGTACAGAACTGGGGTACAGGCCAGAGATGCGGAGGGTGAGAGGATTCACCAGAGACAGAGCTGGAAGCAGAACAGGCAGATCTACGAAGCACACTGCTGAGGGGAGCAGCGGGCGGGTCAGGAGAGGTCTGCCACGCCATGTGGTCGCCTCCGGGGCAGGCGGGAATCGAACTCATGCGGAAGTGGCATAGTTTCTTAGTGCAGTGCTTTAACCCGCTGCGCCACCAGGGAGGGCCCTCATTATAGACTTTTAAAAGGAAAAAAGAAGCCAATTCATTTGAAAAGAAGAAAAGTTAAATATTACTTATCTTTTAAAATTGCTAAAATATATACTCTTGCTCCAGTAAGTAGTCTACGTAGTTGTGTCATACTGCTTTTTAAGTTTCTTTTTTAATTTCATCCAACTCAGAAATGATCAGGAACAAATGATGATAGAAAAATATACAAAATTGTCTGGACCTAAAGACATCCTTGTTTGCATGGGAGATAGCCTCCAAATAAACTAATGAGAAACTCAGAACCTGATTTTCAATCTGTATTTTCATGAGATTTTTTCCTCAAGTTAAAAAAGATGATCCAAGTCACTTTTGAAGTGGCTATGTCACTCAGTTTTGAGTATTTACTGAGTGCACGGCATTATTTATCCACAAATGATTAAAGGACTCTGTTGCATCACTGCTGATGGAATGTATAAGTTTTCCAATAAGTGTACTTCCAAAATGTGTGATAACAAGGAAGTAAAGTCCTCTTGAAACGTAGAGAAAGAAGGAACATTCTATTAGCTAAAAGAAATAAAAGCCAATAGCTTCCCACCATGGGGAAAACAAGGAAAGATAGCAGAAGCTTTTCTGGTAACTGTTGGGCGTAATAAAAAGTTTTGAAGAGAAAAAAGACTAAGCAATGTCATGAAATAAAAAATTACAGGATTGGGCCCTCCCTGGTGGCACAGTGGGTTAAAGCACAGCACTAAGAAGCTAAAGCCACTTCAGCATGAGTTCGATCCCTGCCCACCCTGGAGGTGACCACATGGCGCGACAGATCTCCTTGACCCACCCACTGCTCCCCTCAGCAGTGTACTTCACTGATTTGCCTGTTCTGCTCCCCACTCTGTCTCGGGTGAATCCTCTCACCACCCCTGCACTTCTGGCCTGTACCCTAGTTCTGTATGCATAAATAAATAAATCTTTTAAAAATATTACAGGGTTGTTTTGATAACTGAAACCAGGTAAGTTGTGGAAGAGCTTCAGGGTTGGAATTTCATTGAGTGATAGAATGTGAATAAGACATGTACACAATACATGTAAATACTAAACTCTCTTACGTTAAAGGTCAGTTTTACTAAACAATGCTTAATACAGTTTTTCTCAGATTCAGCATATTTCCATAGAATCTGAAGTATAAACTTCACATTTTATTTGCCTTTTCCAAAGTGGTACTGGCAAATTCCCAAGATGCTGTACCTTAAAATAATACTCTAAGTGCATTGTTCTGTAAGTAGCCAATTACTATTTACTGCCCACTTCCAAATGGTCAATAATTCAGTTCGCTCTAGAGGACACTAGACCAGCATCAAGCTGTCCACTGAGATTTTACAAAACAG
Source organism: Condylura cristata (assembly GCF_000260355.1). Taxonomy (NCBI): domain Eukaryota; kingdom Metazoa; phylum Chordata; class Mammalia; order Eulipotyphla; family Talpidae; genus Condylura; species Condylura cristata. The sequence continues at coordinate 62,252,342 of NW_004567104.1, read as the reverse complement.
AAACCCTTTTTGTTAATTGGTTATGGATTTCAATTTAGCAGCAATTGCTGGAGTATTTTAGCAGCATTTATTACATGAAACATTATTCCCAGAATCTGGGAATAATGGTCTGATATATAAAAAAGTAATTGGTTTGATGTAAAAAAGTAATCCCTCTATCAGTAAGTTTGTTAGACATAAAGTTAAGAATGGTTAATCATAGTTCTTGGTTGCAGGAGTTACCAGAGCCTTGAAATGCTATTAAGAATTATGGCATTAAAAGAGGGAGAGAAGATGTTTTGATAGACAAATTTAATAGAAGCCTGCTTATACAAGTGTTCCAGAGAAAACACATTTGAAAACTATACCAGACACCTCTCTGCTCAGCTAACTTTATGTCTCGCACAAAATCAACTGTCTTTGAAGAAAGTATATGCCAGTGATTATTGCAATTTCAGCTTTATCAATCAATCCTAACTATCAGGAAACTATCTTGGGAAAATATCTCTTCCTTAAATGTGGAAATTAATGGCAAAAAGAAATCATAAACAAATATTTCCACTTCTGCCAAATTGTCTGGGAGAACAAACTATTGTAAATAGGAAACCTGAATGTTAGTCATCTTGTAACACTATTAAATCCCTTGATATATCAGTTAAATTACAACATGGACAATAACATTAAACAAACACTATAATCAAGACATCCTGACTCTCTTAACCCATAGGCTAAGATTTGCTCAAAATCTGTACTGAAACCACATAGATTAGGATCAGGGGTAGTCTTAGTAATATTAAATTTGTGTATTTGTTCATTCGTTTCCTTTTTATTAATGTCTTAAGTTGTTGGACTGGGACTTTCAGTAGGTCCATCACTCAGATTAGGGGATATGTCTGGTACAATTTAGACTTGTCATTATGTTATAATCCTTAAGAGATTTTTATTTTCTGAGAGTAAAAGTCCCCACAAATGATTATAATACAGGAAACATGATACATTTTTCCAACAGTTGAAAAAGTAAACATTGTAAGGGATACTACCTTTTTCTATAAAGAATTTATAAAGTTAAATTTCAAACAGCAAGAGTGCATGCTTCTTTGAAATACTAATATTTAATATACCTGTATTTAGAACAGTAACACAATCATCAAAAAATTGTAACTGTATAACCCTGGTGTCCAGAGGCCACTGCAAAGCAGCCTTGTTGGGGCTGAGGTGAGGTAGCGTCAGCTCAGTACCTTGAGTATTCTGCCACCCGTGGGCCCAATGGCTTCATAGAGTCCAAAGACACACACCTGCCCTGACCTGAGCTCAGCCCCATCTGGGCAATGGCCAGGCATTTCCCCCTTTTGTTCATTAGACCACCTTCAAAGGAGAAGGTTTCTGCTTCCACCCTTTCTGGAAAAGAAATAAGTTAGCAGTAGCCTCTGAGGAAGCCAGTGAGCAGTTGCCCTTCAAAGAGAGAGGAAGGGTTCTGGTCTCATCTTCCAAAAAGAAGCCAGTCAGCAGCCAGCCTCCAAATAGAAAATATCAGTCACCAGCTGCCCTCCAAAGAGTGAAGGATTCACTGGACCACCTTTGAAGAAAGATTCTGCTCCAGACCTTCGAAGAAAGAGAAGCATCGGATAGTACACCTCTGTGGAATTCACCAGACCTCCATAAACTTCTAGATGAATTCCAAACCTTCTCTTTAGATCCTCAGAGAACCAGCCGCTGCACATGCCTCCATCCTTACCTCTAACATTGCCTGTAAAGAACATAATCGGGCTCCGCCCAGGTCTTTAGGGCTAACAACAGCATCAAGTTCTACTACACCGCCTCCTCGTGCTAGTAATTATGTCAAAATCTGTAACAATGATCAGCCCAGCCTTCATGCTGCTGCTGTGGGCTGTTCAGTGTCATCTCATCTTCCATGAGCATATTATTTGGTACTTCTGGACACTGTGGACAATATCTGGGTTGATACAGCCAACAATTTGTGACCTTAGAAACTCTTTTCTTACCACTCATCTCTTGCTTGTAAAATAAATCCAGTTGTTTAAGACTCAGTGTCTGAGTGGCCTTGCATTTGAGCATGCAATGATTTGACAGTGATCTGTCCCCCATCTGGTCACTGGCCTTTGGCACTGTTTGAGAACTCCTTTGCTGCAGAGTCTTTCCCCCTTTTCATTCTCAGAACAATATTGACCAACTAAATACAAAATGCAAAGAAATAAAAATTACTTTCTAAATTAGTATATTATAAAAAAAATAATTAATTAAAAAAATACTTTCAAGAATCATCTCCTTAGAAAAATAGGCTTCGAGAACAATGTGAACATTGTTCAGGGCTGCAATATTCTGACAACTAAGCTACAGTGGTAAGAATATTTATCAATAGTGAAAATTTCATACCAAAGTATAAAACTAATATAAAAGCTACTTTTAGCATGACTAATTTGAGAAAGTTATAATAATTTAAAATATGGAAACAATCTTGAATGTTATTCAAACAGTAAGTGCCAAGTATTTAGACATTTTAAGATGTTCAGCAGTTTTATTTTTATTGGTATGTTTAAAATATTCCCTTTTTAATTAAGGAATGCATTTTTAAAGGTCATTACTAGAATGAAAGAATGCATATTAAGTTTATAAAATTTTAAAACTGTAACATCCACACATAACATTTCACTTAATACAGGTTTAATTTTATATTTTAATGGATTGTATCTGAGTCAATTTTCAGTGTAAAAAAATTGAGTCAAACAACAAAAATGCCAGTGTTTCTAAAAAAGACATTGAAAAGCCAAGCCAAAAAAAAAAATCATAATCTTTCAGAATTGTTTGTTGACTTGAACTGTCAACAATTAAAATGAAAAAGAAGGGAGAGAAGAAAGAAAATAAGAAAAACAAAGCAGGTTAAAATATATACCCTCCATGTCACACTTGTATAGATTATTTAATTTGTATCTCAATATGATGGAATATAGTTTAGATTTGATGTATACATACTTTATGGTAAGACAACAATGTATTTGGGTAACTATGGATATGATCACTCAGAAGCCAGTGTCATGAAGTACCTGAAAATACTAGAAGGTGTTTTAGAAGATGAAAGAGAATTTAAAAGGGGAAATATAAATTTTAGGTTATATGATTATAACCTGGAGATAATAATAAATCATTACTAGATAATTCTGTTTTCATTCTTGATAGAACACAATTTAGAGAAAACTTGCTTTGAGACCAAAGTCACTTTTTAAATTCTAGTCAGAAAGGCAACATTTATGATATTCCAATTTAAAACAAAAACCTTCAGGTACATAGCAAGTATCTGTTGGAACACAGAGGAGATACTTTTCTTTGGTATAAGTTGATCTATTTATTTTGGGTGGATTAAAGCAGCTTCTGAGAAGGCAAAAATCACTAATTCAAGTGGATTCATGCACTCCTATATTCACTGTGTACTATTTACAAAAAGTAGGTAATAGAAGCTGCCTCAATGTTCAATGACAGATAAGTGGGAAAAGATGTAACACGGATCCATAATGGAAAAAGGCTATTCAAGAATATGAAAAGACAAAAATGGTTCCATGTGACAACATGGATGGAACTAGAGAGGATTATACTTTTGGAAATCCTAACGGGAGTATAAATTTAACTTAATTTTTATCAAAATTCCCTAAAACAGTTTTTATGTCATAAAACAGTAACAAACAATATCACCAAAAGAAGATTTTGCCAATCAGATTGAGAGCATGAAGGTGCATATTCTCTGAAATGCACTTAAGTAAATATTACTTTCCTGGAGATGCAAAATGTCTGTATCTATGAAGAGAGAAGACACACAGAGCTCTAATGAAATCTTTGCCATGTGATTTGCAAAAATAATTATTAGATGAACTCTCATTGTGTGCTTGGAGACAAAACAGAAGATAGAAACAAAGAAAAAAAAACAATAGAAAAGTCATGGAGAGAACAGTGATACTCAGGAAAAGTATTGAAAAGTAATAGCATTAGCAGGTAAGAGCAGAAATGGATGCTCTGAGTTGCACTCATAAGGTAAAAGGTCTGTGAAAGCCAGAGGAAGAGAGAAAATCCCATATTGGCCCTGCCTCTCAGATGCTTTCAGAAAGCTTAAATATAACTAACTCCTTTCTGTAAAGAATCCTGCAAATTGCCCAAGAGAGTTAATGGCTCTTGTTCAATATTTTCAAGAATTTGGGTCAGATGTCTGTGTTATAATTATTTCTTTCTCCAAAGCAGAATCTGAGTTATCTGAGGTTAGAAAAATTATTTTAGTCACCCTGGTATTTCCTGGGTCGAACTACAGTGTCTATAATATAATATTCACACTCGCCTTCCCTTGTGATTGAGCAGTGAAGGCCTGTATATTTATTTAGAAAGTAGTTTTTATGCTTGTTACAACTATTATAGGCTACATTTGAAATAAACATGTTCACAGTACCTTATTTTCTGACTCTTCCTTAATCAGAAATCATTATTTACCTATATATTTTATTCCATTATTTCTAAATCTACTTCCTTGTTTCATATAACAGGGACTGCTCACACTTGGGATTAACATATGGTAACCATATTCTTTATTGTCTCAGCCTTCTAAGCTTTCCGTTTTCTAGTTCTGAGGTAACAAAATAAAACAATGTAGCTGAGTTATTGTTAAACCTTCCAATTGCTGGAATGCAGTCAGAAAAGAGCCATCCTCTCAATAACTGAAGTGATGCTTAATAACTAAACAGCAGGTTGCTATAATTCTATGATTGAATCAGAAATGTAAACAAAAGTTAGTATTGAAGAAGAGGCTAAGAATAGCTGCTAACTTAACGCAACCAAAGAAGAACGCATACCTGTAAAATGATGTTATAGAGCATGTGTCTAGTCATACCTATGTTTTTTTCACATCCATGTTGTTTGGTATAACACATAGGTCATGCAAAATTGTATTAAAAAGTCCCAAAGAGGCCCTCCCTGGTAGCGCAGTGGGTTAAAGCACAGCACTGAGAAGCTAAAGCCACTTCCGCATGAGTTTGATTCTGCCTGCCCCGGAGGTGACCACATGGCGTGGCAGACCTCTCCTGACCCGCCCGCTGCTCCTCTCAGCAGTGTACTTCATCGATCTGCCTGTTCTGTTCCCCACTCTGTCTCTGGTGAAGCCTCTCACCGCCCCTGAGACTCTGGCCTGTACCCCAGTTCTGTATGAATAAATAAATAAATCTTAAAAAAAAAAAAGTCCCAAAGATGCTAAACTGTGAGCAGGTCTTCCATGTTCACAATTGATTCTCTTAAAGTCAGATGTGCTAGTGTGGGATGTTTTAGATTAGAGCATAGTGTTGGGTCACAAACTTGGAAGGACATCTTGAGTTTTCACTATGGTAAACTGGATCAGAGAATATTTTCTTCAAAAAAGAGACAAAAGCATAGTCAGGGCTTGGTCTAGTGGTAGATTGTTTTTTTAAAAAAAATTTGTATCCTTGACTCAGATTGAGGCTAGTCTGGACGGAGTGGCGAAAGGCTGAAGAGGTCCCTGACAGTGGACGCTGCTTCTTTTGGACACTGCTTCTTTCTTTTGGACACTGTGGCTTTCTCAGAGGTGGTGAGGGAGGAAACCCACTAAAGAGTAGGAATGGGAAAGCAGTTGAGCCCTGAAAACCCAGGGCGCCTCAGATGTGGGGCTGGCAGGCTGCCATCTGTGGCCCTGGGGTTCCAGCGGTGGAATGCAAATCTCCATCTGTGAGCCAGCTCAGAAGGCTGAGCTGGCGAAGACTGTGACAGGACACAGGATGGTAGAGCCATTCAAATGGCAACATCCTGAGGTTTCGCCCATGGGCGTTAAATAAAGAAGGAAAAGTTCTCTCTCCTCTGTTTACCACATTTTTTTGTACTTAAAATAACCAGTCTATTCATTTTCAAAGCTAATGACTTAAGGCAGTTATAAACAAAGTATCTGTTTAAAATTCAAAGTTTAGTCTGAATGACCAGGGGGCAACCTTATTTAGCAGCACAAATTATATCTAAATATGGAAAAAATACAGGTGGTCAGGGTAGAAAATTATACTGAAAGATCTTTTTACTTTGGCTGACAGAGCTGCATCTTTGGAAGTGAGAGAGAGAGCTGGTCAGTTATCAGGGAAAAGGTTGTTTGAGGAGAAGGAGACAGAGATGTTGAAATGCATTTGGAGCTGAAGAACTGTCTAGTTTCTAGTCCACTAAATCCTATTTTGAGTTGTTACTTTATATTTCAATAAAATAAAAATTTTTAATGTGAATATAAATCTTGATACTAATTATGTAACATTTGTCTACAAAGTGTTGATGGAGCCAAATTACACTCTATAGCTAATATCTGCTTTCAGGAGAATAAAGGGCAAGTTATTAATTCTACGGTTCCTTTGTCTGATCTAGTAAATGTGTTAGGATGATGCTAACCACTAATGGAAGTTAGGAGGCCTTGTGGTAATCTAGTGTTGTCCCATGTAACTAATACATGGCCACATGCAGAGAGATATGACTATCCATAGATTAAAGCCACCAAGTATAGTTTTGAATGAATGAGCAAATACAGATGCCAAGAGAGCAGAGAGAAATAGAAGAGAATGTGACAAGAACTCTTCCATAAACCACTGTAACTGGAAGATGTGCACTGTTCCTCACTGTGGGTCAGCACTCACTTCTCCACTGGGATTGGGTGTCACACATCATTGTCAAGAACAGGTGTTGGCATCACTTATAACTCATACATCATCAGACCGCAACAGTGTTAACATATGCTAGGTTCATGCTAATCATGTTTGTTTTTACAATCAATGTTGATCTGCCCTTCATCCAGCCAACAGAGACAAATGTTAGTTGAGGAGAACAAACCTGGACAGCATGTTATTTACTTAGGCAGGTTCATGTTCCCCTCCCCCTGCCCTCAAGCAAATTCCCATGCTTGAGAGCTACAGAAATTCAAAGATTTCAACTGCAAGATTTGAGATAAATTAAAAAAGTATAAGGAAGGGAACATTTTCTTTTTTTTTTTTTTATTAAAGATTTATTTATTTGTACATACAGAACTGGGGTACAGGCCAGAGTCTCAGGGGTGGTGAGAGGCTTCACCAGAGACAGAGCGGGGAGAAGAACAATGCAGATCTATGAAGTACACTGCTGAGGGGAGCAGCGGGCGGGTCAGGAGAGGTCTGCCACACCATGTGGTCACCTCTGGGGCAGGCGGGAATCAAACTCATGCGGAAGTGGCTTTAGCTTCTCAGTGCAGTGTTTTAAGAGGATCTGCCACCAGGGAGGGCCGGAAGGGAACATTTTTAAAGAATTATACTTGACATGAGCTATTGAAGAACTCATGTTTCAATACTTACATTTTGATATTGATCACATGTCACAGACTTCAATATAGAGCACTAAATCAATGGCATTCTTTTTAACAGAAACTATTTACAGACTAGGATTTAAAGACAATAAAATTTAAATTATGGACAGGCAGTCTTTCTATTCAATTGCTATGGTATAAAATTAGAATAAAGTGTTTAGCAGTTTAGCAAATCCAGGAAGCATATAATCAGATCTATAAACCAATATGTCACTAATGTTCATTGATTAGGCTCTGACTGATTGGTGAAAGGCTCAAATGAAGAATATTCCCTGACCAGAATGGCCAGATACTGGTTTTCGTTAAATTTACCACATGAATTCATTTTAACAAATGAAAATTTGTTAATGAAGTAATTTATTAACGATCTCTAATGTGCTATTTGCATACAAACAGCTTGCTACTTAATAGATTTCCTAAAATATTTAGAACAATTTCCTTGTTAAATGTTTGCCTTGTTTTTTTCCCTGGTGTAGGCCAGAGTTTAACTAAGTAGAAGTAACTTACAATGCAAACTTATTGCAAATATAAATAAATGGGGGAATAAAAAATTGAGCCTGTTCATCTATGTAATTTTAGTAGTAAGACAGCTGTTACTATTGTCTTAAATTTTGTTTAATTTTTGTTTGCTGTGTGCTGTGACCAGGACTTAGTTCTATCTCTCTTCACATTTATTTTTTTGCCAAGTTTTTCTCATGCTATTTTTTCATTTGCATTCTGGCTATGATTCCACAATCTGTGGCTTTCCCATTTGACTTTCAGGTCTTTGGTTGTAGACAATTTGGTTTCTTGTTACTCTTTTTGTCTTTCCTGTGCGCTGGGATAATTTGTTCTTGAGATAGAGAATTGTTTATTAATGAACTCCTGGTATCTTGAACTTTCTTCCCTTTCTGTTCAATTTTCCCAATTATTTCCTTCTTTTACAGTCTAATTTTATTAGAATCTTCTTTCTTAAATATAATTATTTTTAATCTATTTACTTTACCCTCTGACTAAGATCTTGAATCCTGTCATATTTGCACAAGATATTATAGATATTAATTTTTTTTTTGTTTTTGTCCACATGGTAAGTTAATCATTTAAACAGAGTATTTATTTTAGGTTATCCAACTACTTATGATGATGACTCAAATTTTACCGGGAGACTGAACGGTTGGTGAGACTGCCTGGTGTGTGATTAAGCACACAGACTTTGGAGACAAATTATTCAGATACAAAGTCTGGCTTTCCCACTACCACCTTTGTAACCTAAGACTCAGTGTCTTCAGCTTCAGACTGTAGGTGATGATATTATCTAATTATGGGTGTTATGAGGACAAAAAATTGTTAATATATGTAAAGCGTTGAAAGCCAAGCCAGAAACAAGCTTCTCATTGTATTTACTTTGTATTTCCTGACTTACCAACTTTATTGTTCTTGCTGTTGTTATGCCTATATGTAACACCTATTCGTAACATGGACACACACACCAACAGATGCTACCCATGGTACCATTTAGGAATCCAAAGGTTCTCTCTAGTTTCAGGGGAGCCTCTGTTCATAACCCAACACTTCACCTCAGTTCTGCCTGTAGATGATTTATTTGCCTTTCCAGAGACTCGAGTTTTGTTTCTTGATACTCAGTGTTTTCTGGGATGCTAACAGGGGAAAGACGCCTGGACTAATGGGCAGCAAACCCAATATAGCAGGTCTCTGGCCCCTTACCCATCATTGGATGCAGTGAAATTTTCTAACTTTCAGAAGAAAAAATTGCCCAACAACAGAAATGCTGTTTAAAGAGGAAAAATGATATATTGATGCATATGTGACCATTCACCTTTCACACACATTCAGACACCAACAAATTCAGGCTGATTGTATATATGTAACTGTTATTCAATCAGTATTTTAATGAATTTTTAAATTAGAACTTATTGGCACATACCACAAACCTTCAAATAAATGTTAGGATGATGATATAATCAACAGCCACCTAATTCTCTACAGGGCAGCCATGCTCAAAATGAACCTGAATAATAAACTGTCCATGCTTTATACTGATTACCATTATAGGGAAAAAGTTACATTTAAATAAACTGAAAAATAAGTCAGCTCATTAAGTTGAAAGTGAGGCATTTTCTCCTACTTCTTTTAATCAAACTACTTGCCTTTAGTAATGTTAATACAAATCACATTATATGACAATGACTTTGGCTCTTCACTATGCATGTACAGCAAAAACAATAATTAATAACAAAATAATAATTCTAGCTATTACCTTACTCTGTTAGTTCTCAAGTTCATTTAACATTACAAGACCTTACTATCCCTGAAAGCTTGGAGGTATGGCCAGTTAGTCCCCATAATCTAGAGTGATAGATATTTAATAATTTTAATTAATGAGATGAATGAGAGAACAATAGCATGTGGGTCCTCAGATGTCAGTGGCCACTAACTCTGTACTCAAGATGAGCAGTTCCCACAGTCATGTTCATGACTGAAAACACATTTTACTTTTGTATTTACTTTTGTGTTACGTTAAGGTTTGCCCTTATTAAATATGCCTAGTTTCACATTATTCTATTATTCACAAAGCATACAAGTATGATACATGGGATGGCATTTTAGAAGGAATCCAGTGTAAAAATGTTACTTTTGTGACAGTGGTGAATGGATTTAATCTGAGTTAACTGAAGGTTGAATCTATAAGAACTTTGGAAGCCTATCTATGACTTTGGTTTAATGTGCTTGATTTTACTTCTTTCCTAACTCCTTTCTGAGACTCTCCATATTTCTGCAAAGTTTACAGAGAAAGGATTGAAGGGTCTGAGTGACATAACATCTTATAGAAATAAATAGAAACAGTCACTTGTCAGTTCACTGTTTTTCATTCAGCAAATCTGACAACAGCATTTAGACATTGGGCTAAGAATAACTATATTTTCCTCATTCTTATTTTCTTCTTTTTAATAAATACAAAATAATTTATAAAATAGGGTTCATTTTTGTCTTATCTTGTCTTTAGTTTGCTTTATGTTTAGAATTTTAGTGCTCATTCCTGCATGCTTGCCTTTTGGCTCACAGTCACAAGATTGATGAAAAGATCCCAGCCACCCAATATAAGCAGGAAAAAAGGCAACCTAGTTTTAAGTCTACACCATTGTTTATGTTTTCTATGAATCTATAAAAAGGAAGCAGAGTTTTTCCAAAGATGGAGGAAAGGGAAGATTGTGATGGCTTTCAAATTCATAACGTGCATTAGTCATTTATACTTAGCTTTCAAATACTACAAGCTGTCATCTCATAAAGACAAAAAAAAAACAGATTTAAAGAAAAATTTTGGTTTTTTTTTTTGCTAAAGAGGTAGAGATTATATTTTCTTGCAAGTTTCTAGTCTTACCATCTTTAAATAATATGATTTCTATATGGATAGGTCTCTCTAACAAATGTCATGAATGTGAACAATACCTACTAACTACCATTTAAGCATCAATATGTTATAGAAAACAAAGTAACACATATAAAATCATTTAATATTATGCTGTCATATACAATACTACAGAGATTTTGTACACAGAAAGTTAACAAGCATCACAAAAGACTTGATGCAGAGATAGAAGAAAAAAGACTGATCTAGAAGGAAAAAAAAAACTTAAGCAAGATTTTAAATATCAGACAGACTTGAGAAAACAGGAAAACAACAGTCAACTACAAGTAAACAAGTAAGATACAGATAAGTACCTAAGTAAATAAAGTAAGAAGAGTGGTTTTGAATTTTCTTAAGGGTCTTTGTTTTCATCTTATTTTATCCTACCTCCAAAGGCAACATTTTATCTTTGAACACCTTACTCAGCTGAAGAAAAAGGAATATTGTGTCTTTAAAAAATCTCTTTGGGAGGGCCCTCCCTGGTGGTGCAGCAGGTTAAAGCACAGCACTAAGAAGCTAGAGCCACTTCAGCTTGAGTTCTATCCCCGGTCCCAGAGGTGACCCACAAGGCGCTGCAGACCTCTTCTGACCTGCCTGCTGCGCCCCTTAGCAGTATACTTCGTCAATCTGTCTGTTCTGCTCCCCACTCTGGTGAATCCGCTTATCACCCCTGCACCTCTGGCCTGTACCCCAGTTCTGTATGCCTAAATAAATAAATCTTTAAAAAAATTTCTTTGGGTGATTTGGTGGTAGTTGTTATTATGACTGTACCTGGGGCTTGAGGACGTGGGGTGGATGAGAACCTGTGTTTACCAAATACTAACAACTATGCAAATCAACAGTACTTCAATAATTTTTACATTAAAAAAATCCTTATGTGGTCCTCCCTGGTGGCGCAGGGGGTTAAAGCACTGCACTGAGAAGCTAAAAAGCCACTTCCGCATGAGTTCAATTCCCGCCTGCCCCGGAGGAGACCACATGGCGTGGCAGACCTCTCCTGACCCGCCCGCTGCTCCCCTCAGCAGTGTACTTAGTTGATCTGCCTGTTCTGCTCTCCACTCTGTCTCTGGTGAAGCCTCTCACCACCCCTGAGCCTCTGACCTGTACCCCAGTTTTGTATGTACAAATAAATAAATCTTTAAAAAAAATCCTTATGAATAGCATTCTTAAAATTGAATACAGACAAATATATTAGAATAGAGGATTTTTCTCCTCAAATATTCAAATAAATTTGTATAACTAAACAACAATATTCACGGATCAATCAACATTTTCTCAACAATTTGTGTTGTGATAAAATACAAATTATTAAAGTAAATCTTAGAAGTCAGGAAAATAATGAATTTGGTCGAATGAGTAGAATAACATTTGTTCAAGAAAACTTAGAAAATAAATATAGAGCATATAATGGATCTACATGTGTGTATACATGCATGTATGTGTGTGTTTTGTGTAAAAATAGAAATCAGTGGAATAAACTCTGGTGACTATCACAAAGATACTCAAAGGAAAAAGAAAGAAGTGGGGTAAAAAGAAGAGGAAGAGAGAGAATGAGAATGAGAATGAGAAGGGAGAAAGAAAACTGTGTTTCATCGACCTCACTTTCCCAGCATGATTGGAATACTTAGGCATCTTTATAAAAATCAAATTGAAATCCTTATTACTTTTACTTCCAGGCTCTTAGAGTTTACTACACAGGTAGTTTTTGTTACATGGCATATAAATCATTTAAAGAATGATTCTCAGTAAAGTACACTTAGGAATTTAAAATATCATGAATCACAAAAATATGAAATGTAGGATTACTAGTGTCAATTTTTTGATATTTAATTATAAAATGTTATTATTTCCCCAATATTAATATACATTTTAAATACTTAAATAAAAATATTGAATTCAATTTTGGAAAATCCACATTACAGTTAGGAAAAAGCCCACAAATCAGCTTTCTCATGTATTACACGATTCTGTTGTTCTTGCACTTTAAATATCACTTATGGTAAATTGCAGATCTTATATTTCCTTCTGTCACTGCAATAACTTACGTCTTTGAAACTAAAAATCACATTTCTTTGATGCTGCTGTTAATCTCTTTTCCCAAGCTTTTGCTTGGATAGGATAGGATAGAACCAAATTGAAATAATCTCAAGAAAAAATTAAAAGCAAAAACCAGGATACAGCCAAAAATAACGTAAGCAGATCCTCCAGCACTCAATCTTCCTTAAGTGTTCTGCCAGGGTACTCTCAATGTGTATATTCAATTACTATCAAGGGACTGTAAATTATGTGACACATTTTGAGTGGTCTAATGTCCACTGGGGAATGAGAGAGATGCTGCAATCATTTCCATTTGCTCACTGACTTTGAACTCAAACTACCAATGGATTTCACTTGACTGAGTTTTCTGCTTGAAAGCTTTGAATTTATATGTCATAAATAAAAAGAGATATTATCTCAAGTATATATACATTTTTTCATATGGCTTTTCAGTTTGGTGCATGAGAGTTTGATGATATTCCTAATACTTTAATTATGACCAGTTTATAATTTCACAATACATGCATTTCTTTTTTATTCATTCATTCATTCATTCATTTAGTCTTGCAAAGGTTTCTCCAGTCCTCTCTCTGCAGAAGGAACATATTCAGGGCTTCTGGGAATTATATTGTAGAAAAGTCTTGAAGTGGAGAGAGGTAAAGAAGAAGCTGCCAATCAATTCCAAGGGTTTCACTCATCTCAAAGATAATGTAAAAGGCCCGCTGATGAGACTTGTTGATTTGCCTCTTAGAAGACAATTGGGATCCAGCTGCTGGATTGCCTCTCTATCCAAAGACTGCAGGGAACACTTCTGCAGTTTCCAGTTGGTACAGTTCTAAATGTGACAATCTCTGAGTCACAGTGATAATTCTTGAGTCGTGAACACCATGCTTCCCATATAAGCTTTATATAATATTATAAAGTGTATCAATCAATTGATTTATATAGTGAGAGATATGCAATGCCTACTGAGAGCTAAACTGAGAGCTTTTTAAGTTGTTTTATACTCCAATAATATTTTTTTAAATAGTCATTACCCAAAATGACTATAAAAGAACTGAAATTAGGTTGAATGATTGTGAAGTCCAACATCCTCATTTTATGATGGAGGACAATGGAAGTCATACAATGATTTATTCAAACATACATTATGGTATACTATGCTCCAATGCCAGACTCATGGTAATGAATAATCTCTACCTTCTTACCCACTGATCACCTCTCATCAGATTTAAAAGTGGGCAATGGTACGTCAGGTCTATATCAGTCCTTCTTTTCGAGCATTTTAAAATTATTCCTGTCTATAATTCAAGGTGTAATTTGAACAAATTTTGAAATTTTCTCAAAATAAAATAATCAAAATGAGTTGCCACAGTGATCAAGATTAAGGACTCAACTAAATATAATCAAAAGTGCAGCAATGTTTGGGCCCTCCCCTGTGGTGCAGCGGGTTAAAGCACAGCACTAAGAAGCTAAAGCCACTTCAGAATGAGTTTGATCCCTGCCTGCCCCAGAGGTGATCTACATGGTGCAACAGATCTCTCTTGACACAGCTGCTGCTCCCCTCAGCAGTGTACCTCGTCGATCTGCCCGTTCTGATCCCCACTCTGTCTCTGGTGAATCTTCTCACTGCCCCTGCACTAGTAGCATGTACCCCAGTTCTGTATGCATAAATAAGTCAATCCTAAAAATAAAGTGCAGCAATGGTTGATTTTATAAATTTAAATAAGAAAGTTGCAAATCTGTAAATAGTGTCAACCACAAAATTGCCTTTAGACCATATCAATATAAAGGGTATAACCTCCCAGAATCAATTTTCAAATATGTAAATAAATATGGGTTCCCTAATTTTTTCAGATACTTCAATTCAAAGAATAATAGGATTGGCCCTCCCTGGTGGCAAAGCGGGTTAAAGCACAGCACTGAGAAGCCAAAGCCACTTCTGCATGAGTTCGATTCCCGCCTGCCCCAGAGGTGACCACATGGCGTGGCAGACCTCTCCTGACCCGCCCGCTGCTCCCCTCAGCAGTGTACTTTGTCGATCTGCCTGTTCTGCTCCCCACTCTGTCTCTGGTGAAGCCTCTCGCCGCCCCTGAGCCTCTGGCCTGTACCCCAGTTCTGTATGTACAAATAAATAAATCTTTAAAAAAAAAAAGAATAATAGGATGTGGCAAAGTTATGTCACTATCTTAATATATTCTTATAATTAAATTTACCTCCCAAAGCTATAAAATACATGAAAAGAAACATAAGCCAAACATTCCATGATCATTGACTTCAGTGATATCTTTGTGAAATTGTCTCCAATCTCAAAGGAGACAGAAGAGAATATAAACAATTGGGACTGTATCAAACTAAAAAATTCCTGCACAGAGTGAAATTATCACTAAAACAATAAGACACTATACTAAATGGGAGAAAATATTTGCACTGATGTCTCATATCTGCAGAGGACTTCTACAACTCAACAAAACGAAGACAATGATCTAGTCAAAACATAGGAAGAAGAGCTAAATAGGTAGTTCTTCAAAAAAGACATCTAGATTGCCAACAGGCTTATGGAAAACATGTTCATTACCACTTATCAGCCGGTAAATGCAAATAAAAACCACAAGGAAATACCACTTCCAGTCAGAATGATCCATATAAAAAAGGTCAAGGATGTGGACAAAAGTTGTATACTGTTGGTAGGATTTAGACTGAACCAGCGTCTATGAAATAGAGTGTGGCTGTTTCTCAAAATAGTAAAAATAGATCTAAAATAGGATTCAATAATGCCACTCCTAGTTATCTACCTGAAGAATTAAAATGCAAATTTCAAGGGATGTGTTTCACTTCTATGTTTACAGCAGCACCATGTACAACAGCCAAGTTATGGAAACTTATGTTTCCAATGAGTAAAATGCATATATACAAAATCATGTATTTAAATTCTAAAATTGTATTCATTCTAAAGACATTATAGAGGAGGTTGGCTCTATTTCTGGGTTTAGAGTCTCTTTAGTTAAATGGAAGAAATGATTGTTCAAAAGTAGCTATCCTAATTACGAAGTCAAATTTTATAGCTCATACAAATATGTATGGTGAAAAGAAACTTTCAAACATGAACATTTTCTAAAATGATGGCAAAGATCATTGGAAATGATTAAATATATTTAGCACTTTGACACAAAATATATCACAATAACATGCCCTGCAATATTAAACACATAATTAAAAGATTGAATTCTGGGTTGCTTCCAATGTTCAAATTGGCACTGTTCCTGTTCTCTTCATTTATTTCAGCCACTTGACAGTTCTTACCCAAATCCCTAAGTTTAAGAGTCAGAATTTTAGTTAGAATCTGTCTAGATTTGAACATTCTTATTATCACCTTCAGGTTTTAGTGTTAATTGGGTTATTAATTTCCTGAATTTACTATTTTATATAAACATGTGCTAACATGGTGACTTAACGAAAATCTAGAGTTAGGCTGATGTTCAGCTTCTAAAATAAATGATAAAATTTTCCTCAAGGTTATTCATTTATATAAGCATTATGAATATAACTTTGAACAAGTAAATATATCGTAAATTCTCAGCTCTTTACATTACACTACCTGAGGTTATAGAAAGACAAGGAATTATCCCCTCAGTATGCTCAATAGACAACGGAGGGAAATGATGATACAGAATATTTCCTTTATTGAAGGACACCTCTGACATCTTTACATTATCAAGAGTTTCCCCCAAGACTTCTACATCTTAATATTATTGGTACCAATCAGATGAAAACATATCACATTCTTAGTAGGGATGTATCTTTATAAAGCTTCCCTTTTCTAATAATCATGTGTCAGTGCATACTCAGAGGCATATACTCAAGACCAGGAGGTTCCTTAAAATCAAGGCCTGAAAAAATCTATTTATACTTGATAAGGTGGCCATTTTCATCCTTGGAAGGTGACTCCATATCAGAGATAACCTTTTACATAGTAAAGTGACAAGTGAGAAAGCATTCTTTTCAGACAATATTGTTTACAAAATTACTAGCATACAGCTGTAGGCAATTTCTCTACTCAAGTATCTAAATCTAGACAATCTTACATCAAGTTATAAATAAAAAGTATTTCTAAATTACTGTTAGGGTAGTAAAGACTTTGGTTTACTTATCTTTAATACATCTCAAATCTTCCCCAAAAATCTATTAATGTATAGCTCACTCCTTCATAATCAAAAGGGAATATTGTCACTGTAACTGACCCATCTTGGCATATTAATCACCTGGTCTCAAGATTTACAGTTTAATTCAGATTTCAAAAATGGATAGGTATAGTAAAACCCTAATAAAATTAAATGGTATAGGAGTGGGAAAGGTGCTCCTAATGAGGGCCAACATGTTTTTGAAATATCCATATTAAAGGAATCTATAAGATGATGATGCTTTCACAGGAGAATCTGCAGCTTTACCCAAATTCATTCCATCCTCCTGTATCAAAACTTTCATTGACTACATTGAAATATCAGATATAATCTCACTTATATATAACAATAATATTATATATAATATATAATCAGGGACATTTCAAATAACTCAGCAAGGGTATAGGTCAAGAGACAGCCAGATACAAATCACAACATCAAATCCAATGTTTTAGGGAAAATATTATTAAAACACAAGAATAAACAAACAACTCTGAAATATTTTAAGACACTACAGCCTGTACCAGCAAACCACATTTATATATGTATTTGTAAGCAAAATTCCTCTGATATTCTTTAGATGCACATGTAAAATCACATTCTCAATGGATTCCACATGCTACTCAACACTAATTACATACCTAGAGCTACATACACAAAACTAAGGAGTCTGATTAGCATTACATTATTATTAATTTGTGAAGCCAATCTTCTTATTCTCTCCTTTTCAAAGTATGTGACACATGGTCATTATTTAAATATTATAATCATTCATAACAAAAGGGAGTCTTATAAAAATACTATTAACTCCCATCCAAACTAAAAGTAGTTTCAAAGGAAGTAAATTG
Organism: Condylura cristata; assembly: GCF_000260355.1. Lineage (NCBI taxonomy): Eukaryota > Metazoa > Chordata > Mammalia > Eulipotyphla > Talpidae > Condylura > Condylura cristata. The sequence goes on along the minus strand of NW_004567104.1, from coordinate 62,234,525 downwards.
TGAAATGCATAGGATTAATTCTGAAATTAAGTCGCAGTTTAGAAAAGATAGATTTCAATCACAGAATTAAACAGATAAAACATGCATTATTTAATTTTATATAAAGTAAATTAAATTTAGGTTAAACATTATCCTTGAATTACTAAATAAGACTTTCAAATGAATGACTATTCCTTAGGTAGCTTAAAGGCTGGGTTGGTTTAAAGTTACACTTGATGTCATCTATAATGTTTTAAACACAGTTGTAAATTGCCATAATTGGTTATCTGATTAATTCTACATATTCTAAACAATGCCTTTGAGTTTAATGTCTTAATCGATACACTTACTGATTGATGACTCCAGTCTAATTAATAACAATTAAGCTATTAAAACTTAAAGGAACAAAACTTATCCAATAAAATCTCAAATCATTTGAATTTTAACTAAAAAACCATTGACTATTTCTTTGTAGACAATTGCACACATTTTATTTTTTTCTTTATAAAGACAGATGATGTTGTATGTATTTTTTCTGTTTATACAGTTATCTGTATTTTATACCTGTTTTGTCCTAAGGTGATACATTCACTTAGATATATGTTGAAACATACTCATATACCACTGATATATATATATTTGGTAAATATAAAAGACCTGACTTCTTATTTCATTATATACATCTGTACCTCAAATAGGAACAAAATAGTTGGAGACTCAGTGTTTTAAAATACATGCCCCACCACCCTGACATATTTTATGAATGAACATTTAATGAAGAAATATATTTGAAAATACTATATAAAATTCTAGCAAAAAAGATCAACTATATAATACTGAGGATATGTGTTAGTCCTTAGGATCTGTATGCTACATTGAATGATATAAATGGAGAGAAAGTTATGTAGCACTTTCAACCACACACACACAATATGGATTAAATTTAAGGATCAAATATGAAAGTAAAGATTCTCTTTACTTTGATATTCATAGTGATGGAACAGGTCGCTTTTTTCACTAGTGATATTTTCAACTAGAGAGATCGGATACAGAGGTGAGGGTTACAGAGGGGATGGGGAAGAAGTTTGGGCATATGGGATGAGAGAATAGTCACACATTTACACCCCAGTTTGGGACAGAGTAGGTTCTGGGAAATTTCTAGGAGTATGTCTTACATTTTAAAGACAAGAAAGCAAAAACATTAGGAAAACTATCTTTAGGTTGTATAAGCTACTCAACTTAAAATAGAAGGTACTGGAAAAAATACCCTCTAATAACTTTAATAGTCTAATCTTACCATTGTGTTTGATAGATGCCTCTGCTAATATTTTTTGGTGTGTCCATGTCACATTATGAAATTTTATAATGGTGAAATAAAATCTAAAATATAGTATTACTGAAACATATTTCCCCAATTGTCAACTTAAATAAACGATATCATTAAATAGATACAGTTTTCCTTTACCAAGTTCTTTACTGTTTCCAGATTCAATGTACAGTTTTTAATACACTCTACATGCTGACAAAATACATATATGAATCTCCTTCACAGACCTCACCAGTAAATGTTTTTTTTAATGGACTCCACTCCTTCCCCCCCCCCCCCCCAAAGAGATCTCAGGTGCCAAGGACTACAGCTCCCAAGATGCCATGAATCTGACTTCCTTAGCAAGGGTATGCTGGGAACTACAGATGGAATTTATCAGCCATGCTTCTTGCTTTTTCAGCTTTTCACTTGCTCCCTGGCATATCAGCAAGTCTCCCTCTCTCTCTCTCTTTCTTTCTCTCTCTCGTTCTCTCTCTCTCAGAAGCTTAAGTCATGAATAAAACTTCATTCTAAGCACAAGTACAAAAAAGCCAGTAGGACAATTATAATAAGCATGATGACAATTCCATTTGAGAAAGATCACCATGTTCAAATATGAAGAGCAGATTAGAGAAAAGCAAGGCTCAAAACAAGGAAACGCATCAAATGACTGTCGAAGTAACTCAGCAGAGATGGTGTCCTCATTCAGGGAAGCAACAGATAATTAAAAAAAAAAAAAACAGAAAGTAAATGGAAATTGGAAATAGGAGTTAGACTCATTGACTAATTAAATATAGACTAGGCAGTTGAGAGAGAGGTCAAGGGTGTCAGCAAGGGTTCAAATTTGGGCTACTATCAAGTAAGAAATAATAAGAAAAAGGGCACATTTTGAGGAAATATAATGGGTTCCAGTTTGAATGTGAAGGATAACTTGAGCACTTACATAATTCAAGAAGAGAGAGTTAATCTTATCAAATATAGAACAAAAACAGTCTTTAAGCACTAAACCATAGTGTTGTGATGGAGAACTTCATGTATCAACTTAAAATAATTCTTTTGTCATGCATACATTTATTTGGATTGAAGTTTTAATTACTCAAAATCAACTCTATATTTAATAGTTCTGTAATTCAGCCTCCTCTGAAACTTACATAGATTGGTGGTCTGCAAAATATCAGAAACAACAGAGGTGTGAGAAATTTGACAAATACCATATGCAGATTTCATGCTATGAAAATTATACCATGAATGACTTAAAAGTGTTTTAACAATATGAATGCTTATTCTGTGGTGATATGAGGTATTTTGGTAACAAATTAACAACAAAATAGATTGTACAGTTAGATTTGTAAATTCACTGTGTACATTTATCAGAGTACTACCATCTTAAGGTAACATATGAAGTCCTAGTTAATGTGTCATTAAAACACTGATCTCTTTTCGAAATCAGTCTGTCACCCATCTTTTGATACAGATTTATGAAAGTAAATCCCCCACTCCTCTCAAATGCCAGGCAAGACTCAGAGGCCTCTACCTGGTGCTATCTGACATTTCTATCATGGCAAAATCATCACCTAAATTGAAATAAGACCTTGTGAAAATCTTAGAGAGAGGTCTCTTCCTGGTGGTGCAATGGGTTAAAGCGCAGCACTGCAAGCTGGCACAGCTGCCTCAGTGTGAGTTAGATCCCTGGCCCTGGAAGTGACCCACATGGCCCACAGACCACTCCTGACCCACCTGCTGCTCCCCTCAACAGTGTACTTCCTCCATCTGTTCTGCTCCCCACTCTGTCTCTGGTGACTCCTCTCATGCGCCTATACTTCTGGCCTGTACCACAATTCTGTATGCATAAATAAATAAATCTTTAAAAAAAAAAGAAAAGAAAGCCTTAGAGAGATTCAGTATTTAACATAAATTTGAAGAGGTTTTTCTTTTCTGATTTTTTTTTAAAGATTTATTTATTTGTGCATACAGAACTGGGGTACAGGCCAGAGGCACAGGGGCAGTGAGAGGCTTCACCAGAGACAGAGTGGGGAGCAGAACAGGCAGATCAATGAAGTACACTGCTGAGGGGAGCAGCGGGCAGGTCAGGAGAGGTCTGCCAAGCCATGTGGTCACCTCCGGGGCAGGTGGGAATTGAACTCATGCAGAAGTAGCTTTAGTTTCTTAGTGCTGTGCTTTAACCCACTGCGCCACCAGGGAAGGCCTCCTTTCTGATTTTTAAGAAGTCAAATACAGTGCGTTGTTTCTTTTTATAAATTTGTTTATTTTAAACTGAGATAATATTGGGGTACTCCTCAGGCATTACCACCATAGTGTACCCACTATTTTCTGACAGCATATTTTTTCCTCCAGTTGCTTCTGACAACAAACCAGTCCCCTAGTACAGATGCTTCCCTATGACCTAGGGATCTGCCTTTCTCCAAGAAATACTGTTAGAAGAAAAAAAGGTGGGCCCAAATGTTAAGAAAAAACAATCAGACTCTTCCCAGTGGTTACAAATACGGTCTATTTACTGTAGTAGATAATGAAGGGGAACTCAAGAGGGAGCAGAGACAGCAGAAATAAGGAAGGGATGGAGATATATTGACAGTTTGGGAAAGAACTGAGTTTTCTGCACCATCTACTCTGAAATTTAGATCTTTCTTTGAATGTATGACTCAGGGCTGTAAACTTCTCAGCTAAGTGATTCAATTACTCACATTTTAAATTTTCTTTTCTTTCTTTCTTTTTTTTTTTTGGCTAAGCATCTTTAAGTTATTTATTTCTCACTAAAGCTGACAGATTTCTGATCAGCTTATCAAATAGTTGTAAGTTGAAGCCTCATGGTTGAGCAGATAATGATAAAAATCAACAGGTATTTAGTGGCATTCACTAACAATTCATTAGGTAGATGCAACGAAATTTCAGATAGCATTACAGCAACTATATAAGGAAGATTCTTCTATTATCTTCATTTAACTTATTAAAAAACTGAGACACAAAGAAATTTTGCCATTGCCCAAGGATACATGATAAACAAAAGGGAAATTCTGCATAGGAACCTGACCTCCAGATTCCAGAGTCTGGACTCTGAACCCTCACTATATAATCAAACCCTTTCTTGACATAAACTGAGTTCTGATTCAGCCATCTAATGGTAAACATCTTAATGTCTTAGAAATGTCCTTTTTTTTCACCTCTGAAAGAGATACTGTTTTTTACTGCAAAGGATGTAGGAATTGAAAGAGATAATGCTTACGAAAGCATTTTGGAAGCTTCCAGCACTCAAGAAATGTCAGTTCGCATTATAAAATTATAAGCTACATTAATGCTTTATCAGTTATGAACTTTGTAATTGAGTTACTACAAATTTAATCAACATGTTTCAGTCAATAATGTCTCAGAAAAGTATATACGAAGTCAATTCATAATGTCAGAAATCAGCTTTTAATCAAAATGAAAGTAAACAATTCTGGTATACAAAAGTGCTTTTTTTTTTCCATAACAATTATGATAGTGATGACTAAGTGAAGATTAACTTACATTTCTATGTCACTTTAAATCTGCAAAGTTATTCTACATCATTTACCATGTTTAACATATTTCAATGTCTTAGGAAATGGATCACATTTATTTTTTTTTTCCTTGTTAATGTCAATCTACTGCTACTGGGCAAGTTTTAGGTGTAAGTATTCTTATATTATCTATTCAGGTTGCTATTAAGTTCTCAAAAGTGGTAAATGTAGAATATTTATTTAAATCTGCTTCTGAAGGTTTTTTATCTCTTGAAGGCTGATTAAAATCTCAGAATTCCCCCATAATATCACATGTAAATGAAATCAAAAGAATATGCACCTCTAAGACCCAATCAGACCTGTCTGTATACCCAATTCCTTACTGTTAGCAGAAGTATGTCCACACTATGTATTCATTAATTTAATATTTTTTTCTTAAGTCTAGTACTTTCAATGGCTCTTTCTGTACTTATATGTTTAAAGTGTATATTTACATATACTTGTCAACTGAAACTATGCTAATTTGCTATAAAATGTGAGAAAATCTTCAGTATTATGAAGATATTTAAATATTATGGTTTAGATAACAACTAATATTTATATAAAATATAAAATATTTTTGGTTGAAAGAAACATGGATTTTGGTCTTAATCATATATTGAATGATTTATTGTAGGAATGTAATGCTTTATGGATTTGTAAGATATTTTAATTAGATCATGACTACTAGTAACATTCAATTTATCTAAATCTTAAAGAAAATCAAGAGAAGAGAATTGGAAAACTGATGTGAATAGAGATGAATAAGTGTATACAGAAACAGAACAATAACAGTAAAGCTATGAAATTAAATATAATGACTTTACAATGACAAATCTGATCTCCATACAAGCCCCTAGCAATTCTAAAGTAGTTTACCTAAGCCAATTTCTTGATGTCGTAATATATCTCAGAAATAACTCTTTCACACTAATATAAGTCACACAGTTCTATTTTATGAGAATACATAATCAGACAAAATAAAATGTTACATAAAATGAGAAAAATTACAATATTAAAAAAAATAGTGTGTTAATGAGCTACAGCAAAGCAAATCATTTATCAGGGCTTTAAATTAAAAAGATACAAATACGACTGCTGATTTGTATTTTCCTTATTTGACTTTTTATACATATGCAATATTATTTTTAAGCTCATTCGTATTCATGTGAATTGGATTGCAATTTAAAGTCTGGAAGATTTGATTTCATTAAACATTTTTTTCTTCAATCAAATAGTCTGTATACGCATGAATATTTCAAAACCAGTATCCATTTTTTAAAAAGGCTTTCAACATACATTATTTAGTATAATGACAAGGAAAATATACAAATAGGGTTTAACATAAAATATTGTGAACAGGTTTCTCAAGCAAGCCAGATTTGGCAGGAACCAAAGTCTAATATAAAACAAAGTTTTTTGCTTGTTTGTTGTCTTAATCATAGTCATTTTATATGCTATTCTAAATCTACATACTTTCTCCTTGGGGGGAAAAAAAAACTTGGGAAAGTCCATAGTTTTTGTAGATAATTTTCTGTATTCTAATACTCTTATCTGGTCTAGCTGGACTTGATCTCAAGACTTATAAATAAAGAAATCAATAACAAATCCTAAAAAAACCTGACTATAAAGTTTAGACTTATATCTATAAATTGGAAGGGCAAGGCAAGGAAACAAACATAGGACAAGGCAAAATGGACTATATCGAGGACTAAGCATGACTTATTAATGGATATGGTGTGGTAGCATACTTCTGCAGGGTTATTCTATATTTCTGAATCAGTTACAGCAGGATTTTGAGTTACCTCAAATAACAAACAAGAAACAAATAATTAATAAATAAGTAAATAAATATCAGCAGAGATATTTTCTCTTATAAAGAAAATTCACCATTGTCTGTTTTTAAACATAACCTATGTGATTCTAAATGAAAATTTTAAGTTTTCTAAGTTAAACACCTAGAACTAAATTTGACTAAAGTCACACTGATAGAACACTAGTGACATTACCATAAAATGTTAGGCAACTGAGTGAAGGCATATTGTTAGATTAACCATGCAATAACTGAGGGAAGATATAAAAGAGAAGGGAAAATATCAAATGTGCAGCTACCAACTCCATGTTCTCCTGACAAGCAAATTGACTCAGAGGATAAAGATGGTGACAGAGCTTGAATGCACCAAGAGCCCAGGGCCTTATAATGCAATAGAGAAATTCACTTTAAGATAGGAGAAGGGACTAGAAACAAAACTGGGGTGGGAAGAGCATGGGACTCTGGTGATGGCACATGGGTGAACTGGTGGTGGGAAGTCCACAGGGATTATAACTGAGATGCAAAAATGTACAAAATGAAGAAAGATGTTAAAGACAAAAGTATGTGTGTGTGTGTGTGTGTGTGTGTAATAAAAAATACAACTTTATATATAAAATTGCAATTAGGTCAACCATTTGTAATCATGGGTAACTAAAATCTGACTAAAATTTGAAGTTTCCAAGTCAACCATTCTTGGTTTCTCTATACAACTTGAACTCTTTGGACATATGGAGTAACTTCCAATATGATGTCTCCAGTAAACGCATGTCAACAATGACATATCTTTTTAAGCATTTTATATAGGGAATTAGGTGAAAAAAAGAGCACAGCAACAAAGGAAGAAGTGCAATTAGATAGCTCTTGAAATCAAAAGAATTTCAACAGTCCTCTAGCTTCATTCTGTGCTCTTCATTAGATGTTCCCCTCTGCCCCCCCAAACACACAACTATATCATCTTCTTCTTCTTTTACTACAGATAATCCATAATGCAACCATTAACTAACTTATTTTGTTTCCTACTTCTCCTTAGTTAAGACCTACTAAAACTAAAGCTCTTCCATCTTTATTCCTACACGCTAGTTGAAAGTAGAATTAATTATTTTATTAAAACATTTGTTAAAATGTGCCATTGTCATAGTCCCGTATGCTCTTCCACCCCAGTTTTGCTCCTATTCCCGTCTCCTATTTTAAAGTGAATTTCTCTATTGTATTGTAAGGCCCTAGTAAATTTTTAAACAAGTAACCAATAAGTAAATTGTCATTTTATAATCACTATTAGCTTCTAGGAACTGTAATTTCATTCCATTTTCTATGAAGTGTTCCTTAAGTAGAATCTGTCATATATTTTATTGCAATATAAATAATTAAAGAAAACATAATTTCCTAGCTCTTTCCACAGGTGAGTGGAAGTCAAAAGTTCTGGAAATGACAAATGGTCTGGTGTCTTTGATAAATAGAAAGAAAAAATAAAAGGGAATTCATGGCAGATCATACTGCAAAATTTCTGACTAGGGAAAGCCAAAAAATGCATCTTTCTTCTTATATTTTGTAAATTAAAAATAATGTCCATGTCTAAGTAAAAATTGGCTTACCGTCACAGATTTTTTAGATTTCAAAAAATGCAGGTAGAAACACTGCTTAGCTTTCATGTTAAGCAGAAAATACACTAGAAAATAGTATAGAGGTCTTCAAGGAATTATATTTTGCTAGTATTTTGCATATTTGTGAAACTTAGTATTAACCCTGCAGTTAGCATAAGCTCAATACATCACTAACCACAAGCAATATACAATGAGCTATCTCTCATAGTGTTAGACAACATTATTTTTAAAGTGAAACAGCAACAAACTGAATTTATTCCTTCCAAATGTACATAGTATTTATTAAGTAGGAAAAATAAAATTTACAGAATTTCTATTTAACATCTACATGTGATTTTTTTTTCATTTTCAAATAGAATAAAAATAGCCATTATGTAATCCAAATTTGGAATTGTTCAGTTCATAATTCATAAAGAAAATTTTATCAGGTTCCTTTAGTCATTTCTTTCTTATATATTACTTAGCTTTTTAATATTATCTCTAGATCACACTAACAGAATGATCTAGTTATTGTTAGACTGATGGACTGATCAAGTATAGATCACTTCATAGTTATGATGTAAAAATATTATCATGTCACACATGAGATAAAGATAAGTTTTGATCACAGAAGACAAGAGTTCTTAGTAAAATAAGATGTGAAGAAAAAGATTTTATTGTTGCTCATTATTGTTTATTTCTATTTATTTATTTTGAAAGTCTCCACAATATAAAAACTAGCCTTATGATTGCCAGATGGTTTAAATAACAGAAACTTTAAGACATATGTTGTCTCAAGTGATACTGTCCAATAGAGTTTTGTGTAATGACGAACAGATTCTACAATTCTCCAACACCGAATCTGATAGTAAAAAGTCCCATGTGCCTATTGAATATTTGATGTGTGTGGCATGCAACTGAGAAACTGAATTTTAACATTTTACTTAATTTTAATCAACTTAAATGTGAATAGTCACAGGAGACTACTATTCTGTGTGGGTTGTAAAGCTGTGTCCCTTTGCTTCCAGATCTCTAGTATTTCCAAAAAAAAAAAAAAAAATACAGTCAGAAAGAGAGGGAATGTGGTAGCTACAAGACAGCAGTTTTCCACCATCTAACAGGCTGAGGAAATTGACCCTCACACCACAATTCCAGATGGCACTGACATCATAGAAAAATCATTCCAGACCTGGGATGGGCCAACAACGTGAAGCAGAACCTTAGTAAGTTTGAGTGCAGTACAAACCAGTACTCTCCCCAGGCTCACATCAACCTAGCCCTCACTCCCCATCCTCAAAAAAAGGTATGTCAGACTTTTCAAATCCTCTGAGACTGAACCGCATATGCAATTTCAGCATCAACAGACTCAAAATCTTTTTCCTCTCCAACTCTTAGTTGGAGGTTTTCACTCTATCCTTGTAGAAACCTTTGTCTTTCTCCTCCATTCTAACAGACCATCACTGGCTCCAGGTGGACTGCATCAACATTGCCCCTGAATCCCTTAGCAGCTTCTCTCCCCATGGTTAAGAAGGCCATGACTTTGGACCTTGGCCGTTACTTTTTTCCTCCTTAAGTATTATCTCCCTGCCGATCTTTCCTACATTCACGGCATTCATTCTTAAAACTACTCAGTTTTATGTCTCTAATTTCTACTTCTACACTCCCCTGACTACTTGTTCAGAATTTCTAGCTAACAGTTCCACATTTCACTCTCATTGCTTCAGCATACCAGTTGCTACTCAAGACCTTTACTCCTTCCAAAAACAACAGCAATAAAAAAAAAAAGTTTATAGTCTCTCCCTTATTTCACAAGTGACTCTAGTCATCCATGGTCTGACGCTAGTCATCCATGATCAAAAGCCTTATCTTTTACTCATTCTTTCCATGCTTAAAGCTTAAAATATCAAATTGATTAAATTAGAAACTCAGATTCAGAGGACAACAAAATTGGACAGACTCCTGGTTCTACCATGCCCACACCACATATTGGGTATATCCCCAGAACTGTCCAAAGAGTAATTTCTTTACTATACACACACACACAACTAGTTACAGCAAGTAACACGTGCAGTGTCAGTCCAAAGTACTTTATGCATGTTAATGCATTTAGCCTTTACAACAACTCTTCTATTGATGAGAAAACTGAAGCACACAGTTAAATAAATTGCTAAAAGCCACAATAGTGAGTGGTTGGGATTCAATCCCAGACATTCTGGCTCCTAAACTGTAACCACCATGTACTCTGTTATCCTGATAATAACAACTTATCGCACAGTTCTGTGAAGATAAAATGTGAAACACACTATAAAATACTTGTCAATATCAGCTACTTTTATCAACATAAATTTCTAGATCACCGAAATCAGAACTAACATTTCTACTATACGAATTCCTATAGTACTTATAAGCTGTCTGAAGCTAAGGATAATGTATCACACTCTCCTATCCTTAGTGAATATTAGAAGAATTAATATATGTCAAGGACTTTTAGAATTTATTACAATACATCCAGCACAGTCTTTAGTTATGCTCTAGTATATGGATGTGCTGCTCCCTCTGATAATTCATGTTTCTACATTTTTTTTAAAGATTTATTTATTTGTTGCATACAGAACTGGGGTACAGGCCAGAGGCACAGGGGCAGTGAGAGGCTTCACCAGAGACAGAGTGGGGAGCAGAACAGGCAGATCCACGAAGTACAGTGCTGAGGGGAGCAGCGGGCGGGTCAGGAGAGGTCTGCCACACCATGTGGTCACCTCCGGGGCAGGCGGGGATAGAACTCATGCGGAAGTGACTTTAACTTCTCAGTGCTGTGCTGCACCACCAAGGAGGGCCTGTTTCTACAATTGTTAATACCTTTCAACACTCATTTTCCCTATAACAAAATTATTTCCTAGCACCCTTTCAACTGCATCTGAACTGGGCCTATTTTCATAAACTTCTATATTCTATAAACTTGGTTTGGTCTCAGCTCTCCAGTATGCCCAATCTCACCTATCCTTACAGTCTCTCTGTGCTAGAGGCATCAAGGCTTGAAAGCAGTTCTTCTCAGGCCCTCCCTGGTGGTGCAATGGGTTGAAGCACAGCACTATGAAGCTATCACAGTCACTGCAACACGAATGCAATCCCAGGCCAGTAGTTAGATGACCCACATGGCACAGCAGACATCTTCTGTCCTACCTGCTGCTCAGCTAAACAGTGTATTTCATCCATCGGCCTGTTCTGCTCCCACTCTGTCTCTGGTGAGTCCTCTCATCCCCCATTCCTCTGGTTTATACCCCAGTTCTTGTATGCATAAATAAGTCAATATGTTTTTTTTTAAAAGGCAGTTCCTCTCAAAAGTTATACTCACAAGTACTTAGACTACACAGAAGGAGCTTGTGTGGAGTTACAGGAAAATGAGACTATGCTGGAATGTTGCTCCCTATCATTTCCAGACAATTATTTTGTAGAATGTTAAATGTGAGACAGTTAAGGGCAGAGGGCAATGCCTAAAAGAAAAATTCAAATGGCCAACTACACCCACGACTCCAGGAAACACTTTCCAGAGCTGATAAAGCCTGGGAAGAGCCAAGAAACACCCAGAGGTGGGAAGGCCGCCCCCACCCCAAACTACAGTCAGGCCAAGAAGCCAGAGAGCAGCAAGAAGCAGCAGGCAGAGCCCTGCACCATCCTCTCAGGGCGGAAAATACTGCACCCAGAAGCACAGCAGTGGAAGGAAACTCAGAAACTGTTTCAGAACAGATAAACCAACACCTGGGGAGCGCCTGCACAGTACACACCCGAGGGACAGAGTGAGCAGAGTCCCGCACCCCATTTAAGCCAGGAGCGCCTACCTTTCTCACAGTGATTCTTCCCTCTCTGCCCAGCTCTCCCTGAATGTACGTCCATTCTGTCTCTTTATAAACTTTTCTCTTGTCTGCTAAAGACATGGCTTTGAAGTCTTTCATGGCCACAGTGAAGGATGAAGGAAACCTAAAACAGAAACATCTAGGTGCCCCAAACCAGACATCACTTTTTTAATTAATTAATTATTTTGTTTATTTATGTATACAGGACTGGGGTATAGATAGAGGTGGGGTTGGTGAGAGGATTCACTGGAGACAGAGTGGAGGATAGAACAGGCAGCTCTACTGAAACACACTTCTGAGGGGAGCAGCGGGCGGGTCAGGAGAGGTCTGCTGTGCCATGTGGGTCATCCCCAGGGTGGGGGATTGAACTTGTACTGAAGCAGCTGTGGCCAGCTTGCTGTACTGCATCCCCACCCATTGAGTCACCAGGGAAGGCCTCACTTTTTATTTAAAAAAAAAAAATTCTTAAAAACTATGATGACCTAAAGCTATTTCATACAAATGTTTAAAATGGTAAGAGAATTCATACAATATAGACAATGAACACATACAGAAAAGAAATATGTGCATAGAAAAATGTATGAAAGTACATACGCTGGTGGCGCAGTGGGTTAAAGCACAGCACTAAGAAGCTAAAGCCACTTCCTCATGAGTTCCACCCCCGCCTGCCTGGGAGGTGACCACATGGTACGTCAGCCTGCTCGCTGCTCCCCTCAGCAGTGTTCTTCATTGATCTGCCTGTTCTGCTCCCCACTCTGTCTCTGGTGAATCCTCTCACCACCCCTGCACCTCTGGACTGTACCCCAGCTCTGTATGCAAGTAAATAAATCTTTAAAAAAAAAAAGAAAAATGTATGAGAGTTATATACCCTTATGTGCATAGTTTATATTCAAAACAGAGATTATGGATAATTTCTCTACATCTTGTTTATCTCCAAATCCTATTTTTCATAATAAACATTTAACATTCATACAACAAATATCTAAAAGTCTCTTGAATGACATTTCATTAATGCTTATTATTCTCTCCAGTGCCATCTAATTAACAAACTATCCAGCAATATTTTATGTCAATAACCTGAACTAAAGTTTGCTTGTATGTTTTACTCCTTAAGATCTTTCCCAAAGTCCATTTTCAAACCAAACCTTTTTTCTTCCTTTCTGGCATCAGCTAAACAGGTTACTGGTGATTTATATGGTTGTTTTTAATGTAACTCGAAATTTCATGGCCAATTTTTGTTCACACTTTAACTAAGTATACATCTGTCTTAGGGAACCAATTTTTTGCTGGTCCCTGGAGTTATTACCTAAAACAAGTTTGACTCTACACATGCAGGCTTTTTATACCATCTATTCAGAAAACAGAGTAATCGAAAAGTTAAGTGACTGGAATTTTACATAGGTCTTTTTAAAGAACAAACTTACCATTTCCTTTGATAGAATTATAAACTTTAGTAGCATTTAGTAGTTAACAAAACAAATGACATGCCCTCAATACCTCAACACTAACAAAATGTCTAACTCTATAAAGATGTCTGAAAACAAAAAATAATAAGCTTCTATATAATAAAAGTGGTCATTAAACCATTGCTAATTAGCATATTATATTAGCACAGTCATCCCGTTATACAGTGTTTCCACATAAAACTAAACCAGTCTGTTTTCTAAAGTGAAGTAATGCTGACGATGGGGGTTTCAGCCCAGAACATTGACCATTCAGGAGTCATTTTAGAAGGAGCTGTGATAGTAAAAAAAATATGCCTGTGCCTTCATAAAGCAAATCCTAAATGTTTAGACAATCTGGGATAGGAAGACAGGCAATAAGGGAACCACATAAACCAATTCTATGAAGAAAATACATAGATGCAGAGGAAAAAAAAAAAACATTTAAGGGAAAAATTCGAAATAGTGTCAACATACTTATGTCGCTCCATGATGGTATTATAACTGCTTTACAGTCCAACTCTTGCTACCAGCTTCATTGCAAGCATCTTTTGAGATTAAAAGGTAAGAATTATTCTATTTTTACTGTAGGCATTGTGAATATTTATCCTGTAGCGTTATCAAAACTGAGACTGATGAAGACAAGTATAACTTTCAGTTGAACTGGGCCCCTAGATCCAAAATTGCTACGTATGTAACTGTCAATTATGATTCATATACTGTCATCATTCTTTTTAAATAAACTCATGGACTAAGCATCCAACACAATGAAAACTTAAGACCAAAGCATTCAGTTGGTCCACACCTACTATAGGATTTGCAGCCGTGCAGAAAGGAAGAGGCTGGACTTGGAGTCAGGAGACCTGATGCTGTGTCTTTGCTGTGTCATTCACCTTGTGACACTGCCAGTCACAATATTTACTTTCGTTTTGAAATATCAAAATTAACTTTCTGTCATAGGAATTTTGGATGACTGATGTGAAGGTGAAATGAAGTTATGAAAGTACATATTTTGTAAGCTGAAAATGACTACATAGAATGGCGGATGATATTATTAGCTCTGTTTCTGGGACAGTGTTGCCAGGTTCCTAAGACTTAGTCTACCTGCTTAACCTTCCTGTTATGGAGCCCCCAGGCTAACAGGCTAACCCTGGCCAGCAGTCACCAGAGGGAAACAAGACGCGGCAACCTACACAGTCTTCCTGTTTACAGGCCATTGCTGAGTGCCAAGCTCCATGACCCATGGTGCTGTAGATGCAGACAGCAGGAAGCCTGAAGAGCAGCGACGGAGGACTCCCTAGTGGACTAACAGACACTGGAGGGGAGACCTGAAATGCCAGAGAGACAGTGACATATGTAGACACAGGGCCGATCAGCCCAGGCCCCTGCTAGCCCAGTCTAAAACACATATGAAGCTGCTCCTCGTTACCCCATCAAAACCATAAAACCATCATTCAATAAATATAAAACCAGGACCCCGGCTGCCCTGAGGCTCAGCGTGTGGCTCAGGCACTTGCTGCCCTTCCTCTCTGTGCAATCCACAGTAAACATTGCTTGCTTGAAACCTACTGGCTCTTTCAAATTTTGTGGGAGATTAAATGTTGCAAGCCAAAGAACCTTAGAAATCAGTTACAAGACAGGCTAAAGGGAAGGATGGACTCTCTAGCATTTACATTTGTGCTTATCTCTCTCAACATATTTGCATTTGTCCCTGAAGCTCATTTTTGTAACCCCATATGCAATGCATTGCAGTGTTTCGTGGAACACCTTGTTATTTATATCAAATTTCTTGAAATGCTCAAGCAACTGCAATCACAATAGAAGAAAAGAGACAATAATAACCATCAAGAGCACTTATTGTGTGCCTTTAATTCTCCTGTAATTCCCACAATGACCAATTTATAAAGAGAAAACGAAGACACTGCATGGTAAATGACATTGCTGGAGGGGGTGCATGAAATGCTTTCCCTTCTTACTTTCCCTTTTGTTGTGTGTATGATTATATTCACTTTTATTCATAATCAAATCAGACCGGAGAGCTGAACTCTATAGATAAGACTAATAGCAACTTCATCGTAGAGTTTTTTTTTTTAATTTCCTAAGATTTGAGAAATGCACATTTGCTTTCAAATCTAGATGTAAAAGTATGAGAACAGATGGATTATTTTTGTTTGATTAATTGTATGGTTCCTAAAAGTCACCTTTTTGGTGATATGATGAGCGGGAATCTGTTAACGTTTTTTAGATTTTTTAATTTTACAAAAATATACATCATGTCATAAACTAATGATTTTAACCAAATATATGGTTTGGTGGCATTATAGCACCACTATCGATATTTAGGACTTTGTCATTCCAAGTTAGAACTCTATACCGAAGAAACTGTAGCTCCTTATTTCCCCTACCCCTTGGCTCTTAGTAAACAGTGTTCTGCTTTTTCCCCTTTGGTAGTTAACTATTCCATGTATCTCGTTCAATTTAAATTATACATTATCTGTCCTCGTATCTGGCTTATTTCACTTAACATAACATCTTCAAAGACAATGCAGGTTGTATTAAAGAAACATAGTGAGTTCATTATTTCTAAGACTGAATATTATTTTAGTGTATACATATCTCACATTTTGTTTTTTTCACTTATTCCACTGACACATGCTTGAGTAATTTCCACTGTTTGACTGTTTTTGTTGTAATGACTTTAGGTAAAGACATATCTAAGGCTCTGCTTTCAAATTCTTTTGTGTAGATATTCAGGATGTTAGTCCTTTCTTTCTTTTTTCTTTTTCTTTCTTTTTTTTTTTTTTGCTGTGTCTGAACATTAATACTACATCTTTAGGAAGCCAAATCCAATGATTCCTTGATCTCTTTATATAATATGACCTTGACTTTCATCATCCAATAAATGCAGTATCATAATTTTATTCCTTAGCTGCATATGCTGTCCATGCTCAACATACTATATTAGCTTCCTGCCACTGTGCTTGCAACTTAGGATATCAATTTTAAAACATATCACAATAAAAAATCACTTTAATGGGCCCTCCCTGGTGGCGCAGCGGGTTAAAGCACAGCACTGAGAATCTAAAGCCACTTCCTCATGAGTTCGATTCCCGCCTGCCCCGGAGGCGACCACATGGCGTGGCAGACCTCTCCTGGCCCGCCCGCTGCTCCCCTCAGCAGTGTACTTTGTCGATCTGCCTGTTCTGCTCCCCGCTCTGTCTCTGGTGAATTCTCTCACCCTCCGCATCTCTGGCCTGTACCCCAGTTCTGTACAAATAAATAAATAAATCTTAAAAAAAAAAAATATCACTTGTTTACAATTTGTGAGATATAGACATATATATCTCAACATATATTGAGCAGTAGAGATTTCAAATTCTCAAATTTTAGAGGATTTTCAGAAAGACAATGTAATATTATCTCTCAACTGATAGTATGAATGACTGTCCATTAACATCAATGTAAGTTAATGACAACATCATACCCTGCCTCCAATTCGGAATACAAAATTTGAGATTGTTGATATTTTGCATACTTCTCTGTAGCTCACCAATACTTTATCAGGACAAAACTTAAAACTTGAGGGATAAAACTTGAAAATAGCTACTCAAATATGCAAAACAATTAACATAATTCAAAACAAATAGAACTGTTTTTCATCTAAATGGATAAAAGTTATTGTCATTTCATGTACTCGCAAGGCTAAAATCTATTTTTTAGCAAAACTTTATAAATATGACTATTTCAGTGCATAGTTTTGTAATTCAGCATACAACTTATACTTTTATAGCATAAGTTACTGAGAGCATAAGAAAGATATGCCAGCATTCAAAAAATATGATTTGTTCTAATAATTTAGAAAATGATATTTTCATGGCCTAGGTTCCACACAACAGGCTATGATTATTAAATTTATCAAAAGTCTGCTTCTCTATGTTCTGCGCTACTGCATGATATGAATTTGATGCTACTTAACAATATGTTCTCCATATAAATAAACTGTGCTACATCCAAATATTAGAAAGAAGTGAGGTGTTGAGTCACAAAAGGACATGCAGGAAGCATAAATAAATATTACTGGATGAAAGAAACCAATCTGAAAATGTTACATACTGTAAGATTCCAACCATATGACATTCTGGAAAAAGCAAAACTGCAGAGATAAAAGAAGACCAATGAAACAGAATTTTTAGGGCAATAAAACTATTCTGTTTGACACTAGAGTGGTGGATATAGGTCATCACACATTTATTAAAACCCATATAGTTACAGCACCAAAATTAAACACTAATGTAATCTGTGGACTTGGATTCATAATTTTGTATCAACACAGGTTCATCAATTACAACTAATGTACAATGGTAGTGAGGGAGGCCTCCCACATGTGAGGGCAGGTAGAACAAAGTGGAAATGTTTATACTTTTTTTCTGTGAACCTAAAATTACTCTGAGAAATAAATGCACTATCCTTACATTCTAGGCTTGGTTCCGAGTAATATGTAAATAATCCCAATATTTTTAATGGAGTGTGTATCTTTTTATTTCCCATGCCACAATGGACTTGTTTATAGAACAAACCAAACATTTCTCATTTATTGTCTCCCTTGGTGAAACCTCAAGGTAATACCTTTCACAGGTTTATATCAGTCTTCTATAGAAAGTTCAAAATTCCCTCTCATTAAATGAAATTTCCAGGATTTTAATATACCTTTATGTTCCCATAAATTTATTCAGGGTCACTTGTTGGTTATGCTAAACATTCTTTTACCACCAGGTGAAGGACATTATACTAAATAGCTCACAAATTTATCTTTAACTGTATAAATAAGTGGATATTTGTTTTTAATCTATTAACAGGTCAATTTCACATGATTCATTATGAGTTTTTTTGTTGTTGTTGTTAAGATCATTTGTACCTTAAAAGAACCATGAAATGCTGGTGTGACTTCTGTTTTATTTCACAGGTGAAATGGATGCTTAGAGATGTGCCCAAGTTACATATGCAGTGAACAGCAAAGCCAAACAATGTGTATAGCAATTTGACTATACAGCATGCTGAATAAACTCCTCCACTACATTACAAGAAAAAAAAAAAAAAAAACAGTGACGTGCACTCAGGAGGTTTTGCTTCATTTCTGGAATAATTTCCTTTGATAGCTAATTCGAAGGCTGCCACTACTCAAAGCATTACTTGATCATAAACAGCAATCAGATTATCCTCTGAATTGTCAGAAATATGAATCTCAAGTCCTATTCCAGATCTACTGCATTGTAACAAGTTTCCCTGGTCATTCCTATCCACCTTAAAATTTGAGAAAGGATGTAAATGTTGTTCATTTTTAAGACCTTGTGAGACTATGCAAAACAATCTATTTATTTATATTTCACTAAATAAAGATAAAATGAGTGAATAAATAATAAAATTGTCCTGGTTTCAGCAACCTTACTGTGTGCAGTGAGAAACAATTTTATATGTAACTTTCCAAAATGAATCTGAGACATACATGTCTCTACTCACCTTTTGTACCACCCAGAAATATCTCCAATTTATTCAATGATCAATTGTCTATAAAGCTTCAATGTTCACAAGATTATGTCTTTTCATTTGCTAGTTTTCCAGCTACCATACAAACAAATGGTGGCTTTCCCTTGACTGCTAGAAGTTGACGATCTCAGACACAATTTTGACATATTGAACATAGGTTATCTCTTCCCACTAGATGGCAGTAATGGCAATTTAATAATACATTTTTATAAAGCGACTACAAGCTAGCCACATGCACAGAAAACAATGACTCTTTGTGTGTGAGGGTTTTGTGAATTGCTAGTTTTAATACAGAAAGCAATGACTTAGTGACAAATTAGAGAACACTTTTCTCTACTGGTGCCTATGTTTAAATTCTGCTTTCCATATTTTCCAAATTATAAGCAGTTTTGTTTGTATATCTCTTAGCCATAGCTATAAGAATCAGTTATTATGAATAACTTTCAGGAGTTAGAGTTTGAAAATAGAAGATAGGTCACTAAAAATAAGGTAGTTCATCAGGATAACTGTCAATAAGTCATTTCATTATGACACTTAAGATTTTTCAATTTTTTTTCTATGTCATAGATCATATTTGTGTAATTCAAGGTTATACACAAATGCAGAAATTCAAGATTCTCATAAACAATCATATCTGGACTTGATAAATTCATATATTATTAATTTTTCCCTAATAAATATTTTAAAATCACCAGATCAAAACCCACCCTATAGAAGATAAGCAATAACGGTGAGAAGAAAATAGGTTTTAGTAAAATGATAATATAATTTTATAAATATAGGTCCATTGACATTCTATTCAGTAGTTAAATATGACTTCTTGCATTTAAAATATTTTCACATAAATATTTTACTATTTTCTTAAATAAAGGGAGAGACTTATTAATAAAAATAAAACTTACTTTGGGAATATAATTATGCAACCTCGTAGAAGTCTTAATGTTTCACGAGGACAGAAACATAATACATTTTATTATTGATTAGATTTATACATAATGACCTATGTTAAAATTTTGAACTAAAGTGAAAAACTGGGCTATCATCTTTTCCAAAGAGTCATGGACAATAAAATAAATAACCAGAAAAGCTAAATTATAATCAATTAAATCATCCATAACTTATTATTTGAGTCAAGAAACATAGGGTAACTTCCAAATATTTTTAGGAAATTTTCCAAGTGGAGGGGTATCAGTACTCATTGTTTCTAATTGGACCAGAGAGTTCTGGACCATTCTTCAGAAAGCTCAGCTCTACTGCTTCCTCATAGGGTGATGTCCCATCTACATGGGAGTTATATTTGATTTTAAGCAACCACATGTAGGAAAAAGCAAAACTAGTTCAATGCATCCTTGTGAATGCCTAAGGAAGGGACCAATTTGAGTACTTTGCTGAGGGTCTCTTGCTTTATCTAACAGAGGTAGGATTTTTAAAATTTCAGTGGTTATCCAGAATACTTAGCTGATTTGCATTTTGGATTATGGGGTACAAAAAAACTTACAATTTAATACTGGATTTCCACCGTGTAATATGAGTGCTCAGACTTGATGCTCCTTGGCACAGAGGTGGGCTCCTGGCCTTTGTGGCCTTCCCTCTGCATCCCTCTCTCACCTCTAACTTGGCTCTCCCACCCTCCTCCCACAGAGACTACAAAAGACTATTCTTGCTTCTACATCTGGAGATTAAACAATGACACGGTCTTGAGCTATTTCATAGAATCATATGGATATGTCCTGAGAAATGTATTGTTAAATGTTTTCATTCATGTACAAATGCCAGGTGAGCAATAGATTTTGGCCTTGGTGAACAAAGCAAGAGGAGATTAATCAAGCACAAGGAACAATGATGATATCAAGAGTCACAAGATGGCTTAAGTCTCAGCATTATGAAGCTTCTGGCAGCCACTGCAGCATGAACTGGATACCTGGTGCCAGGGAGCTGACCCACATGGCTCAGCAGCCCTCTCCTGTCTTTCCTACTGCTCCCTTTAGCAGAGTATTTCAGTAGATCTGCCTGTTCTGCTCCCCACTTTGTCTCTGGTGGATCCTCTCACTCACCCCTGGCCTACACTCCAGCTCTTGTATGTTTGTATAAATCTTAAACAAACAAACAAACAAACAAAAAAAAAAAAGCAGGCACAGTAAAGCCATGCTATCTGAGGCTGTGGTCAGCCTAAGAAGCCACAGTATTTGGCCACTGCCACATCACAAACTGTCCGGAGTCAGGCTCCCACGGTACATGCCGGCCAACACCCAGAGCCATGCCTATGTGGTGCAGAGCCGGACTCTACAAGAAAAAGCAAAACCCTGGCCCCACTCCCACAGTCTAACAGCTTCTAGACATCAGCTGAGCTGTGTACACTCAGGGGCAGGACAAAAGGCCAAACAAACAGCTCTCTATGGTGATTTCTTTCAGGCCACTTTAGTGGCAGGCCAGTGGCAAACAGGTTTTTATTTCTGAGATCTCCATTCTGTTTGGAAACTGCCATACCAACTTTTGAAAGAGCAGCAACTAATGTTAAGATTGTTTCCTAAAAATGTGTTTATGACAGAATAGTATATAAATATTAAGACTTTTATTTTGAAGGTGTTTGACAAGTTAAATTAACTTTTTCAACATTTGCTGACAACTAAAATTTAAAATGAACTATGTCGATTTTTATTAATTAATTATATGTTATTTAGCCAACACCCGGCTTGAATATCAACATTTCAAACTATTTCAGGTTTGGCCTTAGATTAACAAGTTCATTTATTGCTGAACTGGGAAGTGTTTACTAAAAAACAAATACACATGGAATTCCTTTATATTTCAAGATCAATACCAAAACCTCCTGTGGTTTTAAGTATGTTATCTAAGTTTTTCTTCTAATTCAAAATACTAAATCTGAAATACGTTGAAATTATCCAGTGTACTTACACAGAATATTAAGTGGCTAAGTTCTAAGCTATATAAGTTGAGTTGCTAGACCTAGATCAGAGACTAGAACATTCTACCTGTGCTTATATCTGCCCATTTGACTTATAAAGTTACATGTTTTAAAATACCATTATTTGAAACTAAAGTTAAAATCAACATTTTCTTTCAGTGGCTTAAATAATAAAATCATCACTTTCTGCCTGGCTTAAATAATAATCACAGTCATATCTAATACAAAACAAATTATACAAAACAAAAATAAATGCATGAAAATGATTTGTGTACCCTATAAACTTTTTGTTACAAAGCAGTCCTCCTGAAGGAGAGTTTACATAACTATTTTCAATAATATACACCTTTCGTGGGGTAAGCCATGGGTTTCAAAACATACAGTCCTTTTTATTCATGATTGTGTAAAAGTGTATGCCGCTAAGATCAACTTTGTACGAAAAACATTACATAAAATAACAGTACACAGAAGACGTTCACAAAATGTAAATCAATTGACATATCAAAAATTTCCAGTGCCTGGTTTCTCATATGATTTAGAAAAATGGAATCCAACATTCTAAGTATAAACTGGTTCTCAGAATAGTCAACTTAATTTGAATGCTATCTATTTGGAACAAAATTTTCATCTAAATGAGAAGAGAAATATTACTTAGGATATGATTTTAAAAATGTAAATAAAAACAATGCAAATAGGTATATTTTGAAAGATAGTGTTTTAATTATAACTTAAATAGCAACTTTAGAATAAAGCATTAGACATTACACATACTTTTATATAACTATGTAGTACAGTATGCCTCCAAATGCTTAATTTATCCTTGACTCTAGCAAACAGAAAAAGGTTATATATGTAAAAACATTTGCGGGAACTACAACTTTTTCTACAGGCGTCTATTATGCTGCTAGATGAGGCTAACAATAATGATAATGACAAAGAGGATGGAGTTAATCGTATTTATATAGAATTTACTACCTGCCAATATTGCTTTAAAGATTCTATAACTCTTATTCTATGGCACTGGGAAGGTTAAATAAATTTCATATCAAACAACATGGAACTCAAACCATTATGTGTTTACAAATCCACTCTTCCCACATACTAGATTATGTGTTTAACTGATCTCTCACTTTTCTTATAGGCTTTTTTTTTTTTCTAAACACATCAAAGCACATTCTTAAATTGTAAAATCAATTAACATTTCTGATCAAAAGCTTCCAATGGATGGCATCCCATTTGACTTTTGGTGGTGAGAAAGCCTCAATATTCTTAACATGTCCCATAACAGTTTTCATGGGCTTGACCCACTACCATGCCCTTTGGTTGACTGAATAAGCTACACGGCCCTCTTTGTGGGTACCTGACTCTGACTCTCCTTCAGCCTCGATGCTCTTTCCCAGAGAACAGCATGACAGCCTTCCTTTCACCACTCTAGGACTCTTTAATGATAGCAATTGAGAAAAGCCTTCCCAACCTCACACTGAAAAGACCCTCCTCTTACCCTCTCACCAATTTTAGTTTTCATCACATTATTTGAATCTATTTTAAAAAACTGATTTTGTTTGGCTGCTTGTTAATGTCTGCCCCCCTCCTCTCATTACCACTAAAATGCAGGAATCATGTTTATTGAGACTCATATTCACTACTGCAATCTTCCTACTAAATTACCTAGGACATAGTAAGTGCTCAATATATATGAATTATTTTAGTCAGATCTTTCTTGTCAATTTCCTCTCCAATCTCAGCAGGGACATCTCTATCTAACCCATAGTGTTACTTCCCATTCCACATATCCATATATGTGTGTGTGTGCACATACACACAAAAACTATCCTCACACAAAGACTTCCATAAACATAGAAGTTTGGAAAACAAAACTAAAATAATAACCATATTCCTTCTATGTGAAATGTATGGGGACAAAGTCAGATGTATGGTAAGTATAGTAATATAATGTATGGAATGAATAAATATGGAATAGCTATCACATTACTATAAAGTCAATTTATAATATATAGAGTTAAATTCTACATAATGATATTCTGCTCAATAGCAATTGGCACCAAACATCTGTGATGGGTAACAGGCTACACCCTCTGGGTTTATGTAAGCACACTCTATGATGTCCACAAGATGAAATCACCAAATGATGCATTTCTCAGATTATCACCCTTTTGTTAAATGGCACATGACTGTATGTGTATGTGTGTGTATATATCTATACACACATATATACACATATATGTATATATACATGCACACACATATATACGTATGTATGAGATATATTTGAATAATTATGTTACATATTTTATATTGTGTATGTCTACACACACACACTTTTTTGATATCATTCTAAACAAAACTGCTAGTACTGTTTTTATTACATGATGTTTTCATTTATTCTCAAATATATTTTAGTCTATTTTTCTTGAATGATGACCATTTGTTAAGTCATGGCTTAAATTATTTTTGCTGTCTTCACTATATCCAATCAAAATCTAAGGAGAATCTGAAAAAATTATCAGGTATATCAAAATAGAAAATTCATGTCTAATTCATTCCATCCCACTGAAACACATGGTTTTATGATATAATTTTTTTCCACATAAAATGTGTTCTATGAAGAACACCACCATAACATTGTAGCAAAGCACCCTATAAGCTAATGGGGATCAGATACTGTTGAAGTTGGTCACGTGGAGATCAGTACAAGATTCATTATTTACTTTGTAAATTTTGGTAACCTGTTATTTCAGAGATTGTGGAATCATTTTTATTTAGCAATCAAATTTGGAATTAAAAAATCTGAGATTTTCTATAGACAGCAATTGGGTACCTTCTAATTTATGACTGAGATTATCTCAAGGAGGAGAATACGGAACATCAGATTGCTATCAATTTTCTAAATATTTATAAAGCATGTGATTACATTCCATACCCATATGATCTCATTTTGTGTATTTGTATATGTACACATATATTTAAATTCACTAATTTTTTTTAAGATTTATTTATTCATTCATACAGAACTGGGATACAGACCAGAGATACGGAGGGTGAGAGAATTCACCAGGGACAGAGTGGGGAGCAGAACAGGCAGATCGACCAAGTACAATGCTGAGGGGAGCAGCGGGTGGGTCAGGAGAGGTCTGCCGCGCCATGTGGTCACCTCTGGGGCAGGCGGGAATTGAACTCTTGTGGAAGTGGCTTTTTAGTTACTTAGTGCTGTGCTTTAACCTGCTGCGCCACCAGGGAGGGCCCTAAATTCACTAATTATTTTTAATATTGCTTTTCAGTGTTTTATTTCCAAACTTTTTTTTACTGCGTATACTATTTTTTGGTAAATACAAACAAAAAGCATATGCTATGTCAGGAGAGGAAGTAAATCTGTTGTATTAAATGAGGGCTTTATTAAAGTATTGGCTAATAATTCACTGTAACTGATATTTTAAATTTGCTAATAAATAATTAGAAAAGGCAAAGTTATTACTATATTTCATAACATAAGACATATGGCCATTTTAAAGCAAATATATGGCTGATCAAAATGGTTTGTTATGAATATGAAAATATTACGATTGATTATTTAAAACTAATGGTAATAGTTGATGTGAATGTATTGTGCACAAAGGTCATCTGACTCCAAAAAAGAAAAAAAGGGTTATTATAGCTATTTTAGATGGGTTAATATATAGATATTCTGACAAAATTCGAAATCCAGCATAAGCATTCATTA
Organism: Condylura cristata; assembly: GCF_000260355.1. NCBI lineage: Eukaryota > Metazoa > Chordata > Mammalia > Eulipotyphla > Talpidae > Condylura > Condylura cristata. Next base: position 62,208,809 of record NW_004567104.1, on the reverse strand, counting down.
TTCTCAGCACAGCAAAAGTAGCAATATGAAAACACTGAGTTCACAAACATTTGCACCGAAAAGAAAACTGTTTTATGGGGGGGGAGGTGAGGGGAAAGGCTGTTAAATTAGAAGAGAAGGGCTTTTGTAAACTTTTCTTAAAAACAGGGCCGCAGTTTAGCAAATCCAAACATTACTGACTAACAGACAATAGTTAAAAATATTTTTATTTTTGTTAAAAATGTATTTTGTGGGGGCCCTCCCTGGTGGTGCAGCGGGTTAAAGTACTAAGAAGCTAAAGCCAGTTCAGCATGAATTCCATCCCCACCGGGAGGTGATTCAGATGGCGCAGCAGACCTCTCCTGACCCACCGGCTGCTTCCCTCAGCAGTGTACTTCCTCAGTTAGTCTGTTCTGCTCCCCACTCTGTCTCCTCTCACCACCCCTGCACCTCTGCCTGTACCCCAGTTCTGTATGCATAAATAAGTAAATCTTTTTAAAAATACCTACAAAACCATTTTTTAAAAAAATGTACTTCGTGGTCAAAAGTTTTGTTCACATTCTATGTCTTACATGAGCATTAAAAATTGGAATGGAAAAAATAGCCAGTTATAGTGTAATATATTCTACTACAATATATAAATGATACACCTTTCAAATAATTCAGACTTACGATTATTGTTGAATCCTCCATGCCATCTTAACTGCCATAATCTAAAAGGAAAATAAATACATAAAGATATTATCATTATAAAATGTCCATGAACTTTGCTAAGAGTGTAGGACTCAAATATCCTGATCTAAAAAAAAAAAAAATACATGAGGTGATGGGGTATATTAACTAGATGGTAAGATTCCTTACACAATATACATGCATATCTAATTGCATAATGTAAAATTTAAATAGCAATTTAAATATCACATATCTCAACAAAACTGAAACTTCAAAAAAATGCATGAAATAAAAACTAATTTTTTATTCATAAAAATGTTAAAACAAAATATCCACATTAAATAGATTAAAGAATTTAACTAGTTTCCTTTAAATTCTGTCCACTAGAACATAATTCCCTATAATAAAGTTATCCTCTTATATCCCTACAAGCTACTGCACAATAATAAGATGAATAATATCAATAAAGTGCTGTGGTAGGAAAAAACAATCCAATCACTGTAGGTCTGCTTTCTAAGTTTGGAAATACGCAACTTTTGAAAATCAAAATTCACAGGAATCCAAATTAATAAAATTATGTAAATAGGTCCAAATAAAGTTAAGTTTTCATAAATTGACTCTGAAGTCAAATTGTGCTCTGATGATTGTTATAATGATTACTGCATAAAAATATCATAAATTTTATAGAAAAAGATTTTCATATTAGTGAACACAGAAACATTATAAAAGTAATTTGCACATTCTTTCAATCACTGAGGTTATTAGTGGAATGCTATTTTTTAATTAGTATTATATGAAAATGTTACTATTAAGGTATCATAAAGTAATGTTTAAGGCCCACAATTTTAATATTAAAGCTATTTAAAGTTTTTAAGAATTTTTTAAATGATATTTTATATGCTTTATAATTAATTTCCTTGCCAATCTTATTTGTGTCATATGCTCCCAGGAGTTGTTTATACAAACAGTAACTAAAAGAATTTGAAGTGAGGTGAAGATTTTGGAAAACATATGCTTAATGATGAGATTTCATAATTTATAGTCTAACTGTAAACCCTACAAATATTAACAAGGTGATTGATGGGCCAGTCCAGTTTTTTAAACAGCAGAATATTCATGTAGGCTGTAAAAATAATGTTTTCCTCTGTTGACATAGTTCATTCATAGTTGGGAAAATATTTGGAAACTAAAATATTAAGGAAAGCTAGTCTCCTTTCCAGACCGTGAATATGCAAAAAGAGGACAGCAAAATCTAAACTTATAGCTGAGTGTTTTGAGATTTTCACCTTAATCTAATATAGTCTACTTTTTTGTTTTATACACCCTATATAATATATAAGCAGTTTAGCTGTATCTAATATGCTATTTTATTATTTAATATATATTAATCTTCAATAAACATTATTTGAACAGAAAATATAAAAATTAAACATTACTTGAACAGAAAATATAAATATAAATTTGTGTTAACTAACTAGAAATAGTTTTTGATTTATGTGTTATTGAAGAAAACCACACAAATAAAAAAAATAAATAAAAACAAAGCCTAGAAAAAAAAAAAAACTATTAAAAAGCAAGTGCTAAGACATCTATGTGTTAAATAAAATAGAATATAAATCTTCTGGTCTGTTTTATGGTTTCTGTGCTCCTAGTAGAACACAAGGGGAAAATAATCAAAAATTCACAATTCATTGTTAGTGCTTGTAACTTACCAAAGAATGTCTTTCCACTTATAAACAAGGAAAAAATTAGCTACGATTTGGGGAATTCTACGAAGAGAAATGTTCTCTCAACTAGAATTTGAGTTTCTTAACCAACTGCATGCACTCTATGGAATACTGTGACAATGCTCTGAATTTTCAAATATTGCTTTATGAAACTTTAAGTGGACTATGTAATTTACAAAAAAAAAAAGGTGTCAAAGTTTTCATTAATGAGACATGTAAAATCAAGATGTATGGTTGGCTACAAGTATTGTACAATAACATCCCCATTATGTAAGCAAAGAATAAGAATCCCAACATAAGGCCAAGAGACTACCAAATTTTGATACCCTCAATCTAGAATTCTATTTAATTTGCTGCTCACCCCTAAAACAGAAGGAGGCTGTGTCTGCTATATCAAGGCCTCATTGTTCCTGTCACTCTCACACTGCTGTGTTTGCTTAACAGCAAACTTTTCCTTCAGGCACTGGATGGCAAGCCAAAAAGGAAAAAGAAAAAAGACTACCCTACATTATCAGAATGAGGTAGTTCATGGATTTTATACCTGGTTGATTTGGGGTGGTTTAGGTTTTTTGTTTTGTTTTTGCTTGTTCTTTATGTAAACTATCTGGCAGCAAAGTTGCAAAAGAAGACAAATGTCCCTAACTCGCTCTTAATGTCCAAGATTAAATATGGACATAAATCCCTGACATTTGAGTTAACAGGTTTAAATATATAAATAATCATTAACAGTTGTTGGAATGAGAGGTTCTTAGAAAAGATAATATACACTGTATCTTCACATTATAGAAGGAGCGGGCAAAACTATATGTGCATACTAGCAATGATATTTAGAGTCTTCTACTCTTCAACCAATATTATGATTCAATAGGTTTAGTATTTTAGTACAAGATTTTATATATTAAAATCCATGTAATTCTGCTACTGATAGTTCTAGATCCTGGAAGCAGATTTTGAGACATGTTGGCTGTAGTTGATTACTTCCAAGAAGCAAAGAGCATAAATCTGAAGTTCAACTGGGGAAAGAGCAAGTGAGGCTTTAATTAATTCATAGAAATTTTTATTTAGTTGTTGAACTACTATAAGTAAAAAATACCAACAGAATAACTGACTTAATAGTCTCAACAAGATGCTATGCATTGGTATTATCATCTCTACTCAACAAGAAAACCTTGGAAATTTAAAATACAATTAGTCTCATGTAAATTACAAAGAACAGGGTCTTACTATTCTCTTTACAGATGATTCCTAAATTGATATCTCTAATCCAGACTCCTTTCTTATGTGCCAGACTCATTCAGTCAACTTTCTACATGGTATTTCCATTTGGATAAACCTAACAAAACCAGATTCTTGATAGCCACTCCCACGCTTGTTCCTTCAGAAGTCATTTCCATCAGTGACAACTATTCAATTACTCAGGTGAAAAATATGGAAGTCATTCCTGATGCATCATTTTCTCAGTCACTCACTCAACAAAGTCTGTTAGTATTTCCTTCAGTGATTGTTTCCAGAATCTGTTTCCTATCAACTCCTTCCCCATAACTCTTGTCTATTTTAAGTTACTGTCATCTCTCACATGGATTGTTGCAGTAACATTTAATGTTCTTAGAGACATGTTAGTAAATGTTTAATAATAATTTTATCGATAATAATAAATATGTATATTATTATAAAAGAAGGAAAAAGGAGGGAAGGAGAGAAAGAAAACAAAAAAAGGATATAGGGAAGAAGGAAGGCAAGAAAGAAGAAAGGAAAGGGAAAAAGAAAAGATAAACTGGAAAGGAGGGATGGAGGGGGAGAGAAAGAGGTCACCGATTTACAGATTTTTCAGAGTTCCTTGGGGTGAGGGTCCCACCAACGTTAATTTCCAGTGACGGGACTATGTGTCCAGGAGAATTCATGCAGAGTTGTAGGGATGCAGAATGACTGAGTTCCAGCACACCATAGTTCTTCTTTCTTTCACAACTGATATTCACTTTACATAATGGCACCCAGAGTGATAAAATCACAACGTAACCTAAAGTCTTCCAGTTCACGAACAGTAAGATCTCAGATCCTAACATGGACTCCAAAGCCTGATCATCATCATCTCACTATCACTCCCTCCTGGCTCACACTGGTCTGCTCATTTGACTTTAAACATACCCAGCAACCCCATTTCTGGACCTTTGTGCTTTTAGTTCTCTCTGCTTTGAACACTTTCACTCTTTATCTTTACTTCTTTCTGGTCTTTGCATAAATAGTGCTAATCCAGAGACCAAGTCCTGAATATCTGAAATAAAAAGACATAACACTCCCTCTCTAATTCTTCAGCTGGTTTTCCTTTTCTTTATAGTATTATTTACTTTTACACTTTTGCATTTTTGACATTTATACATATAGATTACTATCTGGCTCCTTAAAGCACATATCACTCAGTTCCATGTTCTAACCCCCCATTCATGTGACACTGTTGTCACATAATGAACTAATAAAATCTTATTGACTAAAGAGACAATATACAAGCAAATAAACCAAGAGGTAATTTCAGGTAATGAAAAGTGCCATAAAGCAAATAAATGAGGGTGGTGAGTGATTTCAAAGTGTGCAGGGGTTAGGTGTCCAGTGAGCAGTGGGTAACTTAAGAGGCGATATTTAAGCTAAAGTCACTGTGATAACATTATTAGTCCAGTCTACACACAAATAAAAATTTATTAAGAGTAAAAGAGTAGCTTTGTGATGATTTGAGACTTTGAAAAAAAGAACAGGCAAGAGAAATAAATTTTTAGTGTGCTCTCAAAAAGTATACATTGAATCCTAAGATGGTATCGTAAAAACATGATTTTTTTTTTTTTCATTTAAAGGGAAAGGAGGAAGAAAGGGTCATCCTTTCCAATGCTCCACTGTAGAAGGGTGAGGAGAAACAGGAAGATCCAAGGAAGAACTGTTTTATGCATATAGGCCTTTATACTTTTAAAGTTTACATTTTCATATTTATTTTCCATATTGATCTCTCGCAATAATCTTTGAGAACAGGCAGAGTTTATTATTTCCATCATTAAGAAAAACTCAAAGAAGTAAATGCCTTCTTCAAGGTCAAAGCAAGATAGTGAGCAAGGCTTGCCTAGCAGCCACGTGTCTTCACACAGGCCATTATCCTGTGCCCATCAGACCCTGTTGCCTTGATGAAAACTGGCAAGTGACTTTCTAGAGATTGCCAATCTGCCCTGTGTGAACTCAGTTAATATGGCTGACTTGTGTTTAAATTCCACAGAGTTGAACTGAAATTGACTTTGAATGCATGCCAGGAAGGCCAACAGTAACATTAACTTTCAAAGATTCCTTAATGCCCCTGGCCTTAAGAATGAACTCCTGTTGCTGGGATGCAAGGTCATTACAGTGTGATTTTATGAGAATTTCCCACTTTACCTCATATAGTTTTAAGACTGTGTTACCTATGCCTGACCATTTCTAAGCTCATTAAACTTGACAAGCAAAGAAAGGGGGACAGGTATGACTTGTTCCACCTATATATTTATCTCCCTCCTCTCCTCGTTTTCATCACAATTTAGCCATCTTTAAGAAGTATTTTTGCATACCCTCACATCAGCTGTGATTTTTCCCTTCTACATAGCACTCTTTGAAGTCTGATAACACTGCTCACATTTTAACTTATATCAGTAATTTGGGGAATTGTTAAAAATCTCACCCTCTCCCAAATATAAGTGGGCTGATTACCGAACTGTTATTTGTGACTGCTTCCATTTTGTATTTCTTTGTCAGAGAATATTCCGTGTAGTTAGGAATCAATACATAGTTGTGGAATTGGATAAAGCTGATTGAACGAGAAAAATGTAACCTTCAGAAGGCAAAGGAAAGATGTGAGAGATACCGAGCATAAAGTAAAATTAATGAAATTATTTGAGAAATGAAGAGAAGTAGAGTCAGTAGAAAGAATCAGTTATATCTTCAGAGGCTGGAACATGTAGGATGCCTAGTAGATACTCAATAAATATGTATTATACCTATAAATAAATACTCAATAAATATCTAAGTAAAACAATGAGTAATTAATAAAAATTAAACTTAAAAATGGGCCTATCATTTCAAGCTAAGTGGACAAAGGCTAACAGAAATTAGATTTACTAGTTATAAAATATATTATTCAGAGGACAAGAAGAAATATCTCACTGTATTAACTTCCTCTTGTGCTTTTCTATAGTCCTCCCCTAATTAATTTAACTTGAAGCACTTGAACTTTTGTAAACAGGTAGATGAATCCAATTCTGCCCATTTCTAGATAAGGGAGAAATCAGAAGGATAAGTCTTTAGGCTATGATTAAAATCAGAGTCAAGTTAAAATTAGAAATCCTCCTTAGGGGTCTTCTAATTTTCTGCCATTCTAACCATGCTCCACAGAGATTAGCAATATTGTTACCCCTGGGATTTCCTTAGAAATGCAAAAATCTCACTATCTTACCTAGACACCTAAGCCAGAATCTTGTCCCTAGCTAACTTTAAGTAAACAAAGTTAGCTGCTTTCCTGAAATAAGACTAGGTATGAATCTGTCTGTCTTCATACATATCTATACACACCTATACATACATGATAGATGACATATCAATAAAAATAGAAGCGAATATTACCTAAGAAATGATATCATTTATTACACTGCATAATGCTACCTTATTAAAGGATCATATGATTTATATAAGATAGAAGAAAATAAAGATGAATTCAAAAGGAACATAGTTTAGGCCCATAAATATTTAAAGGAATGAGTCTCTTTTTAATTAACACAAAACTGAGCAGTCTATTGGGCATATTTAAGGCTTCTGTCATGTCTTTGAGGAAAAAAAGAATACAAAAGGGAACACAAAACAACAGAGAAAGCACAATAGTTGGCATCCATAATTAAAAACAAGCCACTGAGAGTTGCTTATTTCAACATATTAACATCAAGTGGCGCACACACACTCACACCCGGTAGCTGAGTAGAAAAGACTTTCAACAAAAGTAGAAAGGCTGTTACTAATTAAAGTCAACTGCTTTTGGTGATGTTATGTTAGTAAAAATTAACAACAATTTTGAAGAGTTTATTTCAGAGAATAAAATGTTTAGGCGATAACAAAGCCTAATGTTACTTATTACAAACGTATGCCCTTATGCTTCAGTTAAAAGAATGAACAGGAGAAGTTCATATTGCTTTCAGAAGATCTTTAATTTCTATTTTCTAAAGCTTTAACCATTTCTTAAAAAGTATTTGAAGGTTCAGGTCAAAGTTTATACTTGACTTCTATGATTTTGCTGGGTTAGAATGTCTGTATGTATTTAAAATTTTCCCATTATCCTCTGTTTAGTTATTTCTAATTTACTAATTTTTATCCTAGTAATTGTAGATAGAAAGTAAGTAGATAAAAAGGAAGGGAAAATTAGAAAAGAAGATTATTCCAGAGAGAAACTGGTTTAAAAGGCAGAAGAGTTGAGTTAGGATTGGAGAGGTTCCATTTTTTTATCTATTCATTTTTAAAATATTTTTAAAATTTTATTAATTTTTGCATAGAAGAACTGGGATCTAGCTAGAGGTATGTGTAAGAGTAGGTGGATTCACTAGAGACAGTGGGGACCAGAACAGGCAGACCTCCCAGAATGCACTACTGAGGGGAGCAGCAGGCAAGACAGGAGAGGTCTACTGTGCCCAGTGGGTCACCTCCCTGGCCAGGGATGGAACTCAGGCCGTATAGTGACAGTACTGAGACTTAACTCCTAGGCTACCAGGGAAGCTCAAATTAAATTTTTTACATAGATATTAAAAAAGGAAACATTTTGTATTATCAAGGAGTGACAAATTCTTAGAAAAACATATGAAAGGACTTTTTCTTTTTAAGACCAAAAGATATTAGTGTTTATAAATTTATCCAAAGCTAAACCATTTTCATTAAATACCTAACATCAATGGGAATTTGAAAATTTTTCATGCATAAATATTTTTCATAATATATCTTTAAAATTGTAAAGTACTGTTGGAACAAGAACAAAAAAAAAGTTTGATATTATATGGCCTAGAAAAGAGAATTTTCCAGTGTAAAAATCATGTATGTATGCCTAATATAGTCAATTTGCTGGCAGAGTAGAATCTTTTACTTTTGGTTAGCTTTAGAGTTCTCAGAAGTATAATATTAGCATGTTCAAATGGTATTTCCAACTAAAGAAATAGTTTATTCAGTGAGTATTCAAACACATATTTCATACATATGCACTTAATGCATGCAGAGTATGCCAAGTTGAATGTCTATGAGAATTTAAATTGGATTTAGAATTGATGGTGCTTTCCTTATGATAATGGTGATGTATTCTTTGAGACTCTTGGCTTTTTATGTGAAATGCTTCCTTGTTTATAAATAGACGTGCAGCTAGTTTCTCTACTTTCCCTGTCTTCCCTTACTCTTAGAACTGAATTAAGTCATTTCCTTGCCATCTTGGCTTAACGGTTCATTATTATATTTGTGAGTATGGAACTATGGATTTATCAAACCTATTATGTGATGAGGTAGTATCGAAAATGTGTATGAGATTCTGGAATTAAACTTGGAGAATTCCTGGCACTCGTGGAAGAGTTGTATATTAGATTAATATAGACAAAGTTATATTCAGATGATTTTCTATCATAATAACAGCATGTTGAAGGTGCTTTCTTCTCACACTTGACAGTAAGCTCCACAGCAACAGAGACTAGATATTAATCAGGTTTGATTAATCATGTTTTTCTATGAATAGCTCTATACTTGGCCCATAAGCGGACACTGAAATTGATGAATTAATTTGATGGCTATATAAGCTGATGTGCATATAGTGGTTTGGGTGCATGTGGTTGGGAATGTAAATCAGGAAAATAATATAAATGATCTCACATAGGGTCATAAAGTGGTTTCCAGTGGCCCTTCAAAAAATGTCATCACAGTACTCATTTCTTCAAGCAGTGAGACCAAGATCAAGCTCCATTCATGATTCTAAGTCATTTATTATTTATATAAATGACTATATTTAGAAGCCATCCATATTTAGAGTTTTTACTTATAGTAATTTAATATGTAAAAGCTTAATTAGAAACTAGGAGGCTTGTCAGTCAAATATTTGAATTTCAATTTACCCATTCATACATTTTCTAATTTTGGTTTCCTCCTAATAATCAAAACCTTTTGAGATTAACTGGGTTTTTGCCTTTGATAATATATCTGAGTTTAGATGATATGCAATACAAACATTTAATTACACCAAGATAAATCTCAGTTTTATAAAAATTCAATGATAATGAAGTTAGTTTAAGTTAGAGATATATTTAAAGTATGTCTGGAAATTTTCAGAACCTAATTATCAGGAGCTCACTTAGAATTAATTAATTATATGTCATAATATAAAAGTGTTTTGATTAAAAAGGGAATATAGATCTTTATCCAGGTAATTTAGAGAAAAAAAAAGATAAACTACATGACTCCGTGCTATAAAAGTAGAATCTTTAAAGAAAAATCAGAGTGTCTTTAAAGAAAAATTGGATTTTCCATAGTGATGTCATTATTTTATGTCTAATCTCCAGAACTGATTTAGTTTTGTATCTTATACAGGTTACTGAATAGACAACTTCTAAATTTACTTTCTAGAGGTTATACTAGCCAAAACGTAGATTGAGAGAGCATTTTATGTTACAGTTTACTGATAAATGTGGAAAGGGGCAGGGAAAAGGCCCTGATTTGTAATATCTCCTGGCCTTTATAATACAAATAGCCTTCCCATAGCCAATTTCAAACTAAAAAAATGATATCTTTCAAAAATGGAGTTTAAGAAGGGCTAGTTACTATCAGTGGAACCAAGCTGGTTCAGCCAGCTTTAATAAATAAGTCTTTTATGAAAAATTGATTTAAAAACTTTGGAAAATGGTAGAAATATATCACACACTTCTACATACAATAGATTTTCAAATGTCCTAAGAAGCAGCCTATAAAAAATTCTATTTAATACAATTTAAGATCCTTTTCATGTTTGTTTGATTTCCTGCTTTATTTATTTATTATTTATTTTGGTCTCAGAACACCTAGTAATATTTTCTAGAATAACAGGACTTCATTGTATCCCATTTGGGAAATTCCGCTCTGGTGACATACTTCTTGTCTCATTGAACACACACTAGACATTCAGTAATCACTGATTACTAACAAAAGCATTCATATGAATACAGTAAAAGGTAAAAGAGAAACACCTATGAATATGTAGAAGAAATTCAGAGCCATATTTCATATTTTTAGAAAATTGCTTCATTGGTACAATCACAGGTTTATTCACATAGTATTTATTGAGCATCTACTATAGTCAAAACACTAACAAATACTAACCCACTGGAAAGTTTCAGTCCTTTAATTTAACTTATAGGGGTGAATGTACCATTGGGCAGCTAATTTGAGTTTTCTTTTCCTGATTTTACAATGGGGAAGGCAAAATACACAAATTACTCTAAAATTTAATTTAAGGAATAATAAAAACTTGTATAACTTATATGAGTGGGGCTTATGCTGCATGCAATGTGCAGATTACTCAATGAATGCCTAACTTTGAATCAGAAAATATAACCTAAAATGCTCAATACTAATAGCATAATACACAATATTAAATATCCTATCTGCATATTAATGAGTTAGAGTAATAGCATTTTAATTACTATCAATCTGATTCTATGAGGATGTCTCCAAGTATTTGTATATTCACATATGGCAAGATAGTATAATTTATGTCCACATATAAATACTCATAAAATGAGTATGTTTTTGAAAAACAAAAGAGTAAGACTAATGGCTAAATATAAGCTGGGGGTAAAAAAAAAAAAAAACAGCCAAGAATCCAATTAACCTATTACAACAGATTTCATACCAAAGCTTCATTTTCCTTTCACCACAACTCACAAGTTGTCTCATGCAGCATGTAGACTTTAGTGCATTTGCTTTCTTATTTTGTTTTCCTTTAGAGAACTGACAAATAGATTTTTCCACTGAAGAAAAACAGGTACTTGACCTTTGGCAGCAAGTATGATCTGCTGTTATCAAAGAAACTCTGATGCTGATTATCTCAACAGTATGTAAATTATTTAAAGAAACTAGAACATGACTGCCTTAAGATATGTTCAATGTGTATAACAGTGTATGAAATGTTATCATACTAAAATAGTGACACTTCAATAGTATATTTTCATGCCATATGCTTGCTTTACTCACCATGTAAGTAAGAGATCAGTATATCTCCATACACTAAAAGAAACAAAACAACATATATCTATTTACTCAGGAATCTAACTCAAATCCAGCAACAGTATCGAGGGACACACCAAAAAACTCTCTTCTGATTTCTTGATTCAGAGAATAAAACTGATGCTCTTATGGTCACTGACACTTAATTGCATTTGCAAAGCTAGACAGTGATTTTACTTCAAGTTTAGTATTTGAAAAGAATCTACATATAACAGGGTCATAAAGTACTCATTTATATTATAAATTTATATATAACTGAAAAAAATTAATGGAGTTGTTTGGTCTATTATTTCCTTTTTTGCTTCCTAGTTTTAACAATACCCTTGCAAACAAAAAATTAGTCAAAGAATAAACTGCACTGACCATTTATAGCTCTTATGCCATTGGAACATAACCAAAGATGAGATCTTCTAAAATTCAGTTATGAAATATTATTAGAGAAATGTTTTGTCTATGTTAATTATTCATATCTCCACATTTTGTGTGGTTATTATTATGGAAGCATCCCCAATAATACAGAATATACTACACTTCACATTTGTCAAATTTTTAATCAAATAGCATCAGTTGGTTCTGGATGAGATTACAGAATTCAACTTTAATAAACATTTCACAGAGAAGAATAAACTTTTACATTTAAGTTTACACCGATTAATGTACCAGTGAGCAGTGAACAAAATACAAGGGCAGAAATTAGAAAACAATTATAGTCAGATGCTCATGGTTTTGGCACAGATTTTAATTCACTAAAAAGTATGTATTTCAAAAGACAGAGGAAACACGCACTTTGCTTAGAACAGTAACAGCACACCAAAGAAGTTTCTCACCAAACCCCCTACCTCTCCTTGTGAGACCTAACCATGGAAATGAACATAAACATGGGAAAATTCATAGCAGGAAATCAAACATAATCAGAAAGAGAGATTCACAACAGTATATATTCCGTGATATATTAAGTTACAGTCCTATAAAAAAAAAAAGGGAGATATTTTTAAATGCTCTGCATGATAAAGCTATTTTAACAAGAAGCTGCATGGACCTGGCAGGGAGGGGGAAGTATTATCTTGACCCTTGACCTCTACTCACATACAAGCCTAAGAAATGAAAGTCATGTTCATCACCGCTTTTGGTTTTATATCAATTATGTCTTTATTTAAACTAGTATAAGGAAAAAAAGATCTATTCTGAAATAGCCTAAGTCTGTTCTCAGTCATGTGACTTTTCTTTTTTTTCTGCCAGCCATGTGCTCCGTATCATTTTACTCTGAAATAACTATGTGGATTTCAGCTCAACCTGCCTTTGCTTATAATGCATGACATACCCTGTGAGGGAGCCTGAGAACAGACTCCCTTGAAAAGCAAGGTTCTCATAGTTGGCCTGTAACCATGGAAGCAGATGCCGTTTTCTTCTTACCCCTGCTTACCTCTTTGCAGCCTCGAGCTGCTCCCTATTGTGAAAAGGGGTACGCCTTGATTTTTCTTCATCATAACCGAACTTGCCTCTTCTTCAAAGGGCATGATGCTGCAGGTCACTGGGCTAGACTCTGCACAGTCCAGAGAGCAGCCTTGATGTAACCCTTGCTCCGTCTGAGCCACACCACCAGCCGTGCATCTGTAGACTGTGGAGGGACACTGGAGATCTGTATTTGAAAAGAAGTCTGTCTGATTTTGCCATTGTGCCTTTTCACTCATCGATCGAATGAATATCGAACCTTCTGTCGTTGCATGTGTGAAATAGATAGCTTAGCAAGCACTTTTGTGCCCAACCTGTGCGGAGGGCCAAAAGGTTTCCTTTCAGATTCAAGATTTTTTTTCTTCAGACTTTGTGAATTTGGGGTTAGTTTAAATTATTTATATGCATTTATTTAACCAACTATTATGACTGAGTTACTGCAGTAGCAGTGACTCACTTTTGGTATCAGAAGGAACGTTTGATTTTCTGATAACTATGAGTACTTTTTCTTTTGTAGCTGTTTAAGATTGTCTAGCTTAACTCATTTGTAATTGGCGTGGTCTAGCTTGTGCTATATACTATTATGCCAAAAGTTGAGTTATCTTTTTAAGAAGATGACTAGGATGTCTATCATTTAACAGATTTAATTCCAGAAAGGTGAACTTGAACTGCCTCAAGGTAATTTCAGTGATTTGTAAGAGTAAGTAAATCAAATAATCACATTGATTTTAAGTTAAACAAATTTGTTTGATAAGTGCTGTTAATGGAAAAGCTTTTCTTTGTTTTTCTCCTTTAAAACATTTGTGGAAATATTATTATGGAGTACTGAAATATAATTAAAGGTATATAAATTCATTGCTGTGATTTGGTATATAAAATAAATACTTATGCTTTACAGTACATATCTTATGATATTATTTAATTAGAAAATCTATGTGAATATGAGAATATGTTGTTTATATTTCATTTTTAATATGATTACAATTCATTGCTTGTTATCAATAACTTCAGTCAACAATAACCGATGCAACTCTGCACCTGCTCATTCTAGAATGTTTTTTACTGAGCCCTTAGAAAATCAGAATCACTTCCAAATGTCTTATAATGCCTATCTTCAAGATACTGCTTTGCAAGCATTGCATGTCATCAGTTTTTGTTTTGTTTTAAGAAACCACTATCTCATACTTCAAGACATACCTATTTTCTCTAATTGCCACAGGCAAAGCAAAGGGGAGGTCCATGACAGAATAAAGAAGGTTATTGTGACAGATGAAACATAATTCACAATGAGTACTCTTTTCAACCAGCTTTAAGTAGCAGAGGATTACTTCCAAGCTGAATTTGGTGGCAGAATGTCTGAGCTGATTTTATTAACATATAAGGACACACCAAAGGCACAAAACCTATTGCTCTTCAGCAGGGAAGTGGGTATTTTGTGTGTCTTTTGGGGGGGGTTATTTTATTCACCACAAATAGAAGACCCGCTGGACAGAAGAAAGTCTGAAGAAAAGGAGGGAATACGAAGGGAGGGAGGAAATAGGAAACTTAATGCAATAAAAGTTGGAGTTTTTCTATGCTAGATAATGAAAAATGATGAGTTAAGTCTATCTACATTCTTTGGCATGCATATGAAATAAATGCATACTTTTTCAACAAACAGTTGAGCTGCAAAAGTAGGTAAATTTTCTTTCATAAACTGAATTTACATTTCTTTAGATGATAAATTATTCTGTGTTTGTCATTGGTTTGTTAGATTTCCAGATGCTGTTTAATTTTATATGAGAGATTAATGCCAAACTTCAGTTAAATAGATATGTGTTTATTTAGATATTTTACTTGCTTTTGAGCTTCTGTTTTGCTTTTAAAGACAAGGACTTTATTTGCTCTTTATAATTTTTAATTCAAATATAATTCTCCCTTTCTCTTTCTAATGAAGCTAGATTTTAAGTTAACTAAAAGACTGGCAAAATTGTTCCTGATAAATATCTGTGTATCATAAGGAAACTCCAGGCAACAAAATCCATTGTATTCCATTTGCTTGACAGAATGTAAATTTCATTTACATTAACAAATTGGAGTTAGTTTTTTCTTAAGAATATTTTCCTTTTTGCCTTATTTTCTCTTACTTTATAGAAGTTGTAGCTAAAATAGCTATCCATGTATACAAGAAAAAGTAAGCTGTTTTCTGCTGTGAGCTCATCTAGCATTACAGAACTTATATCAAAGTGCTTTTTCTCTGCTATGTTCTTGTTAATCATTTATTATTTCCAAAAGTGCAAAAAATTAAACTCTAAACTGAAGTATTTCTCAGTATAACAAAGCCATGCCATATTTCAAACACTGTAATGAATAATTGAGATGCACTGGGTTTATATAGTTATTTCCTAGAAGAAGGCATAAAAACTATATCTGCAACTACTTCTTTTATATATCTTTCCCTAAAGTAAAAATGCTTCTTTTCTACATATCAACTAATTCATTAATCGTTAACATATATAGCAGCAACTAAAATGACATCATTATTTAATTTGCCTTTATACCTTAAATTTAATAAGATCTACACTAAAATTCTTTTGTCTTAAAATTTGTTAACACTGTTAAAAATACTCATTACTGCAGTATAGATTTCCTTCTATTACTGATGTTTGTCTTATTTTTGAATGAATTATACTGTTCAAAACAGTGATTTAAACGTAAAAATATTATTGTTTAAAATTTTCAGAAAATATAAGAATGCATTCAATTACTGGTTGTTGATACAAATAGAAACCATATCCCACACTCACTACAAAAAAAAATACTGAATTAAATAATATTTAAGGAATATTTTTTAGAACATAACTTAGGTGCTTTTGTTAGTACAAATGAAAGGTAACTTTAAACAAGCAAAGAAATTCAAAGGGAAATATATGTCTTTATTTATTGTTGCCAGATCACCTACAAGGATTTCTTATTTGTACACTTTATAGCTTCCCTAACAATCCCTGAAGAAACATGCCAATGCATCCTCCCTTTGAATTTAGTAAAAATTTCCACCACTGTTATCATTCGTAATTATTGTTCCATGTAATGTATTTGAAATATTCATGTAACTTTTATTGGAAGATAGGAAAAGAACGTGAACTATATTTTTAATTAAACATACAGGAAGGAAGCAAACTTTTAGGGCTGATAAAGTAGACACAGAAATTCTTTAAATGCTACAGTTCAAAGTATTAATTTTCTAAGCAATAAATTTTATTGATGAAAGCTCACATCTAAAGATAAAATTATTTGTACTCATTGCATATAAAAGTATTATGAGAAATAATTGTATTTGTCTGAGGATGTCACTGCTTCTAATTACATGACAGTTTTAAAAAAAATGCAACTAAAAGTGACATCACTATATATTAAAAAATTAAGTTGACTATTCACTATAATATTGCAAAAATAAAAAAAAAACATGAAAATGTGTTTGATTTTCATGTACTATCTTTGCAGAGTTAACCTTTGTTTTGTTCAAAATTTCTCCCCTGTATTTCAGACCAGAACATTTCACCTTGCTTTTTTTTCCTCTTCTCTAAAACACATTTTGTTGTAAACTTCTGCACCAATCACTGGAAAAGAGACAAACAGCAGTAGCAGTGCAGGAAGCAGCGCTGTGAGTGTAAAAAAAATCACAGACTTTGATTTTATAAGACAAGTTGGATAGGAGTCAAAACTGCCACATGTGGTGTGAAAAAATGCCACCCTGGTGTGAACAAAAGGTTTAAAATGGAGTCAAGAAGCGTGCAAGCTCGATGTCTAAGCTTTTCCTGTGAATTGTCTGCACAACCTGCAGGGTATCAAGTGGGTTGGGAAGAATGGAGAGCTCTTGGAAGCTACAACTGAGAAACAACGACAGTCAAATGTGTTAGTTGTTTTTTTTTTTTTATTTTATTTTTGTTTTGTTTTGTTTTGTCTCATCTAGGCATCATTATAGTAAACTGTTTTACCCAAAACATAAAACAAATCTCAAAAAAGTCACATAATGTGTGAAGAAACTGTTGCTCACAAATGAATTGTTAGATTTTGTTTTTTTCTTTTTTATCTGCATTCCTTATTGATAGCAAAGTGAAGCTACCAACTGTACCTTATATTTTAAACCCTTGTTTATTGGCTGGAGTTTTATTTATTAAAGAGCAAATAACAAAAGAGGTTTATAGTGTTCTGACTAGAGTAAAACTGTAATTATCA
This sequence comes from Condylura cristata, assembly GCF_000260355.1. Taxonomy (NCBI): domain Eukaryota; kingdom Metazoa; phylum Chordata; class Mammalia; order Eulipotyphla; family Talpidae; genus Condylura; species Condylura cristata. The sequence goes on along the minus strand of NW_004567104.1, from coordinate 62,191,488 downwards.
TACTCGTTTGATTATCTTCTGAATTATTAAGGAAAACATTGAAGGAAAATAACTGAATTTATGACTGGAAACAAGCATTTTATGTCTTAATAAGTGATAAGGTAATTCTGAATGAATATTCAGCAGGAATTGTCCTTCAGAAAAAAAAATGCAGCTATAATATACTACAATATACTAGTATTTCACCTTTCTTAATATATTACACTGTAAAAATTTACTCCACAGTCAAAAATATTTGTTAACCATAAAGAAGCAGTTGAATAAATCTGAAGTTAAACCATCATCATTCACTTAAATAACTAAAAAAGGCAGTTCAATTTTAAAGACAATTAAAAAGTATACCACTGTGTTATAACCTCCACTTCAATAATCTTAATATGTCTATAAAAGCCCATATGAATGCTAATTACATGATAAATTATGAATAGCATTTAAAGAGAGTAGCATTTCCTAGGTGATTGTGATCTAATCAATACCACACATCTAAATGCAACAAGAAACATCTTTGATGAGCATTGAAAAGATCCTTAAACTTTCAAGCCAGTTTTATTACATTTGCATCTTATCTCTTATTAAGAATTGGGTCTAAAGCTAGCAAATCCCATCGTTATGAATGCAGGTCAAGACAGGAACATTTTTCTATTTACTCTTTGTAACACTGGATAGAAATCAATCTGTTACTTTCATTACAACCACACAATCAATTCCATTTAAAGTATAATACAACAGCCAAGTCCAAGGACAATATGGATCCTGGGGAAAAGCTCATACCATTTGCAGGGCTGTGTGAGATGTAGCTCCTGGTGAATTGTTTTCTTTCTAATTAGTGCACATGGACATTTAAAGTAAACATAGGATACAACCTAAAATAAAACTGTAATCTTTGTCAAAGTGGTGCTTAAAAATTTTTTTTCTCCCAATGCAAACCTTATAAATAGGAAGGATTCTCTCTATATTGACTTTAATGTGAGAAAGACATTAGACAGTCATTGATATTTCAGGAAAAATTTACATACCAAAAACACTATCTTCACATTAGCATATGGAATTATTTCAAATGCCACCTTCCTCTTATCGCTCAATAAACTTCTTTATTTTATTAATCTTATCTCACCTCAAAATTACAAATATTTCTGCTTTTGGAAGTTTTGTTACACAAAATATAGGTCAATACACAAAAGAATTATGTTCTTTGTTTATTCCACTTACACTAAAACTGCATTTTAATTTCAAGTAACAAAAATTAGATTATCTCATATTTGTAAGTTATTTGAAAGCTCAATATAAACTATTATACAACACCAAGCATATTTTAAGTTAAGCATATTTTGTACCTTTATTTTATAAACTAGTATTATCTCCTTTTTTCATATCAATTTTAAACATTTCAATTTATATAGTCTCTTGATATCCCAAAGCTTGTAATAAATAAAGGTCTTTAAGAAGAGTTCAATTCACATCTCTCAGATGTCATTTTAAAATATACTTCTTATTCAAAATATGTTCTGCCCTTTCCATGCAAGGAGAATAATTTAAATTGAAATCATTGTGGATTGCTTTATCAACAAGACTGCCATTTATGTAAGTCACATGATTCTGAAATTTTGGAGTTTGGGAAAATTTTTCAGACTTAGAAAAATACAATTTCAAACTTTGTTTCCATGTTTTTCATTCTATGCTTCTCTATCACCATTCAGTAAAGTATTACAACTATTGTTTTGAAATTATCTTTTGATTGACAAGATATAGTTTCTAAAACTGAACTTTTCTCAAACATTATCTAGATAAGATCTGAAATGTGAAAGTACTCCCAGAGTTCTAAGGAGCCCAAAATGTTTCCAACCAGAAAGGGATGCTTTTGTGATAAAGTGTACAAATAAAGACAGGCCGATGAACCCAATGCCAAAGTCTCCAGATAGACTGTCACTGCCAAGCAGACATAATTCTCCAGATCTCAGCTTGTGATGGTTATGGGCTTGAAGAGAGTCCTCAGCTGTGCTGCCTTGTTTCTGGTGCTGCTGTCTACCAGTGAACACATCTAACTCTGTCCTGGTTCTCTCTGACCTGACCACCTTTTCAGACTGAGTAAACACCACATTCACAAAAGACTTGCTTGAGTCATGCTCAGTCTGGGCCTCAATGAGCATAATAAATTTGGAGTGCAAAGGTCAGAGACAGGTAGGCAGAGCCTCTGATGGCAAATCAGATGACACAGGAATGAACTAGGAAAACCATTTTAGGAGAAAGGTCAGTCGGCCATTCATAATGCTATCACTTAAGCAGAAAGTTCATCTCAAGTGGTTGGCTGTCAACATTTAAAAGGGATTTCAGGCACTTAACATAGGCACTTAAAATTTCCACGAGTGCGTTTCAGTTTTGGTTTTAATGCTCCTGCATTTCCATGTTCCTGAATCTGTACACTACATCCTAAAACTATGACAAAGAAGCTGCATCCTGAATTGGTACTTAACTATTTCTTAAGATTTTATATTTGACTCCATCATACTTCCTTTTATATAAGTGACAAGCTTAGAAGGTGGAAAACGGACTAACCTTCACATTCTGTCCAACTTATTTGGAATTCAGGATATCCTCAAGGACAGAAACTCTAGCTATTTTCCCATAATGTATTTTTCTTTCACATTTGAAGAACAGGAGCACTCCCTGGTTCCTTGAACCGTCATAGCACAGCAGAACTCTCCTGACGCACCCCCTTCTCCCCTCCAGGAAATGTACTTCGTTAATCTGCCTGTTCTTTTCCCCGTTCTGTCTCTGGTGAATCCTCTCACCATCCCTGCACCTCTAGCCTATACCCCAGTTCTGTATACATAAGTAATAAATCTTAAAAAAAAATTGAAGAACAAATAGGGCAAATATATGATTTTTATTTTTTAAAAGAAAATAGTTCAAGTTTTCATCTATCAAGTGATAGAACACATATTTTCTACAAGGAAGGAACATTAAAGAACTATAGCCAATAATATGCCATTACTTTACCACTGAATGAATTATATTTTTGCAAAAGTAGTAATTTAAATTAATGAATTTCTACAAAATAATCATTTAAAGTATGCTTTTTAAAAACTGAAACAATAAACATAATGTTTATGTGTGCCCAAATCATAGGACTGTAAATAAAGTTATAGTATGTGTTAAGTAGGTGATGAAAACTTTATACATTTTCAGTGCTGACCTGCACTGTAAGTGAAACCCATTAAATAGCTATTTTGTTCTCTAATCAAAGAAAATCCGTGTCAGTATAGATTTGTAAAAAATAGATCTTAGTCAGCCCTCCCTGATGGCACAGTGGGCTAAAGCACAGGACTAAGATGCTAAAGGCACTTCAGCATGAGTTCAAGTCCTGCCCCAGAGTGACCCACATGGCTCAGTCCTGTCCTGCCCGCTGCTCCCCTCAACAGTGTGCTTTGTCAGTCTGCCGGCTCTGCTCCCCTCTCTGTCTCTGTGAATCTTCTCATCGCACCTGCACCTCTGGCCTCTCCCAGTTCTGTATGCATAAATAAATTAATCTATAAAAAGATAGATCTTAGTCAATATAATCTTCAAAACAAAGCTTCACATTCAAATCTTTTGCTAGGAATCCAGACCATTGGCTCACACTTCTCAATTTCTAATTAATAATTTAAAGCATATAATTGAGATATTTAAGGTATTATAGCTTTGTTAACAAAGGTGAGGGTAATTCCATTTTGAACAGCTGTTTGTGAAATATTTTCAATTTAGGAATAATATAGCCCTCTTAGCCTATATTTTACTTTTAAAAACAGTTGATTAAAGTTAGAACATGACAGTATTTCTAGAGAGCTTTAAGTTTTCCATAGGCTTAAATGGAAAATTATTTAGTTTGAAAGATAAACCACTGAAGCTAGCAATAAACTGGCAACTGTTCTTTGAAGATATAAATAATTTAATTATAGAGACCTATTTCAAAATGAGATTTCTGAAATAACTCATAAAATGAAGTAGAAATTGACAACATTGTATAATAAGTAGTCCTTTGGTCTTTAACCTGTGCATGTTTCCAACAAACATTCTTTTTCCCTTTGAGCTTTCTAAGGTTTGAAAGACAAAATTTATTCAACAAAAATGCTACACATCTTCCAGGTGCTAAATATATACTTATAAATTTGAATTTTATAAGGATTATATGATATGACACTGAATAATCAGCATACAAATGAAGAGAGAGTTCCTCCTTAGCGAGGATAGTCATAGTCAGAATAGGCCAAGAGCAAAGTTCCCCAGAAGATGATATATGACATGAGATTTGAAAAATAAAAAAAAGCCCAACCCATGGGGAGAGCAGCCTACAGTTTCTCCATGAGTAGGAATAGCTTGTCTGAGAGATCCCAGCCAGAAAAGTAACAGTGTGATATCCACAGAATGTGGAGGTTCCCAGTTCCCTGCCCCACACAAAGAAAGGGGAGGTAGGCTGAGAAGAACAGAGAAACTAAAAAATGACTTGGAAAAGGCAGGAAGGAAGAAAAAAAAGGAAGGGAGACCAAGAAGATTTGGAGGAGGCATATGAGCAAACAGACGTGTGAAGAAATAGTTATGTATGCTTCTTAACCTTACATTGGGACCAGGGACTTGGGGGCCTGGAAGGAGATACTTAGGAAGAGACATGGGTAGAGACCCATGGGAGGTTGACAATGGAAGCCTTTATTTTGACTTGTATTTTGATTTTGCTCTTTTCAGCTTTGCCTGGCCCTTTCTGCCCGTTCCCTATGGGTCCTCACCATAAGATGTCTGGCAAGCTTTAGGGACTAAGTGGCCCTGCTTTGGGCCAACTCTGTATGAGTGAGCATTTACCCACAAGGGGTTTGGTAAATTTGGGTGTTTCATGGGTACCTACGTCAACTATATTATCTCTCTGCTCTCTATTGCACACTAATTGTAAAAGGTTTTTTTCTATTGAAGATCTTACGCACTAAGAGTCTGTTTTGTATTTATGCAGCAGATGGTAGAACTCATTTAGAGCAGGCAGATTTGGGGGTCCCATGATGCTCCTAATTCTGCCTGCTAACAGAGAGACACTCAGCATGTTAAAAGCAGTAAAGGAGACTGGCACTACTAGAGAACACCAAATAGCTAGAGAGGCATGACCTGAAATCAGTTGGGTTAGATATTTTGGGTCTTGTTCCCAGAGCAGCAAATACTCCTGAATTAGAATCTCTCAGGAAATAGACATTGACATGTGGATTCTTTTGATATGTGAACATTTTTAAACTCTCTGGATTGTGAAATTATCAAATAAAACCCAATATATTAAACAGTAGTTCTTAGCAATATACCAATCCCCAAGTCACTGTGTGATGAAAAATTCAGACCTCCCAATATTTTTAACAGAAAACTGCATACTTGGGATACCAGTCTATGGTTTTACTTCTCATGAGTTATTGAAATAGGTACCTCCCTAAATGTCATTAATAGTTTAGTTCAACTATCATTAGTTGAAATAGGTGATTCTTCAAGCAACACATGTATTAGCTGATATGTGTGATTCTGGAAGCAAACACATGAAACATTCTCTATTAAGAACAGCTGTATTTCAGCTTGGATGGAGCTGGAAAAGATCATGCTTAGTGAGATAAGCCAGAAAGAGAAAGAAAAATACTGGATGGTTTCGCTCATAGCAGGAGTATAATGGACCAGGTGAGAAAATAGTAAGAATAATGAACAGTCATATACCAGAGACATTTTGTGGGGGTGGAGTGGGGAATGGAATAGAAAATGGGGGGGACGTGCACCGGACTATGGTGATGGCACACGGGTGACTCGATGATGGGAAACCCACAGGGATTACAATTGAGATGGGAAAAAAAAATGTACAAAATGATGTAAAAATAAACTGTTATAAAAAATAATAAAAAAATAATAAAGAAAGAAAGAACAGCTGTATTCTTTGAATTTGTCCATTTATGTGGTAAGATAATTCACCAGTGACTTTATTTAATACCTGTCTTCTTTTAAATATAGAGCTTCTCAACTGCACCTCTGGCCTATACCCCAGTTCTATATGCATAAATAAATAAATCTTTAAAAAAGGATTCAATCAGGCCCTCCCTGGTGACGCAACATGTTAAAGCACAGCACTGAGAATCTAAAGCCGCTTCTTCATGAGTTCAATTCCCGCCTGCCCCGGAGGTGACCACATGGCGCAGCAGACCTCTCTGACCCGCCCGCTGCTCCCCTCAGCAGTATACTTCGTAGATCTGCCTGTTCTGCTCCCCACTCTGT